>NW_023494802.1:22075811-22173351 GCF_904425465.1 Colossoma macropomum | reverse complement strand
AGGGCATAAAAACCAAACCCCCCCTAAAAAAAATAAATAAATAAATTTATTTTTGAGGGGCAGCAGAGAAAAAAAAGGGTCATCTACTGCACAATACAGTGCACAACATACAGCACTGTCACTAACCCTCTTGCCTTGATTGGAATTGACCCACCTCCATGTCATGCAAAAGGAGGACTATGGTTGGTCAATTTAAATGTTTAAGTGTGATTTTTCCATCCAAAATGAGCATTTATGATCATGTTACTATTGACATGCACCAGACTATGGCAAATCATTTTAGCCTAAAACGACAACAGCAATACAAGTCATAATTGAGTTTTTACTAGTAAAAATGTCATCCCAACTACTCAAAATATACTTCTGACTAGTAAGAAAAAAATAATAGAAATCTGTAATTTCATTTAACTAGTGAAATGTTTCTTTTGCTATTAAAATGATATTTTTACAAGTTAAAATTGAATTACAGATCTCTTTAACATAATTACAGATGGCAACATCTTTTTACTAGTAACAATAAATATTACAGATCTTAATTATAAAAACATCACTCATTCATAGATAATTATGACTAGTCAAATTGTAATAAACCTGACAAATTCTTTATACTGGGTTAGAGAGGGTTCCCACTCCATTACCTCACCTCACCTGATCTGTCTTACCATCACATGCAACTCTGACTCTGAGTTCTATTATAACTAACAACTTTGTTCCTTTTACCTACAGGTCATGTCATCCTTCATAGGCCATTTCAGTTCTATTCATTAATATACCATTACATAAAATAAAAACCACTGGTCTTAAGCTATTGCGTTTGATTATACCATTATTTATAAGTCAAAACACCTTTTAATGGGCTACAGTCTTGCTTACATCATCTCACATCACATTTCCCACTTTTCCTTTTTTTCATTGATCAAGAGAAAGCAAAGAAGTTCAAAGAAGGCACACACAGGTATATCTGCACACATACACAAAGAGAGCCATGAGTACAATGTGATTGAAACATTTATTATTTTAGTGATCCTGAAAAATCTTTCACATTGTCAAAAAATGTCTCTCAGCCTCCCATTTTCTCTACACAGCAAAGACAGCACTTCATAACGGCTCTGTTTTACATTGGAAGGGCCCCAGTCAGAAAAGTCAAGTTTAGATCACTGTAAGGGCACCTTATGTGGCACTTCATAACATTTTAATTTTAATCTTTATGTGTTTTTAGACGGTCACTCATTAAGACATGTAATCAAATTTTCTTGCTCTAGAGGGCACATCATCATAATTTACTGTATGAAGGGGCATCTTTATCCCATTGTGAAGGGCAGCCAATAGGGCACTTCTTCACCACTCTAGAGAGGACTTTAGCGATGCTTTTTTTCAACCATGGTGGCACTGGGGAGCAACCCCCTTCTCCCTCCGACTCTACCAGTGTGATGAACTGTTTTTGTCCAGAAGGTAGGCAGGACATGTGCGTAGAAATGCAACAGATGGGGCAATAGGGACTTTGTAAAACACCAGACCAAAGGAGTTTATATGTAGGATGGTGTGTCCATGGAATGAGGGTTAGAAATAACAGCACACCTGATTTAATTTGATGAAGCAATGATCAGATAAACTAGGTAAGAGATGACCAGCCTATCATAGGGGTAAGTTTGGGAATGGTTACACAAACGCATTAATAAGCAGAAAAAGAAATATTAAATCGCTATTCATTGTGTTAATGTAGATTAATGCGGTGTATTTATTCTTACATTAATATTTTCAGCACCAAACACTCACTACCAAGTTAAAATATGTTTGTGAATATGATTTTCTTAGGTGAAGAGAAATTCTTCACTGCTCTTCAGCGCAGTCAGTGCAGATATAATCATTTATATTCTGAATGGAACACAGTTTATTCTTTAATCATTTATGAATATGAACATTTCCATTGATATAAAATAAATTAAAAGTTAAAAAGAGGACTGAAGAGTTCAGTGCAGTCACGTGGCTGAGGAGGCGGAGCCAGTAACCATAGTAACACCGAACAGCGTGTGTGATTCAGAGCGGCTGGTAAACAGAGCAGCTCCTTCATTTCCCAAAATAACTTCAATGGCTTTCTTTGGCATCACAAATCTGGGCTATCAGAGCCCCTTCGGGGACAGGATGATACCTTCGTCACTGAGAAAGTCAGACGCACAAGGTAACGTACCTGTACGGTTTAGCCTTAACTTCAGGTAACGTTAGTATTGCTAACAAGCTAAGCTAAGCTGGAACTGGTGTGAACTAACTAACGCTGGAAAATCAGCCGAGTCTCATTTTCACAGACTTTTCACAGTAATTCAGCCACAGCACACAGAGCGATGAGCGTTACCTGTTAAACAACGTTAATCATACTCAGTTCTGTGACTTTACAGCGCTATATTTAACTTGAAA
This sequence comes from Colossoma macropomum, assembly GCF_904425465.1. Taxonomy (NCBI): domain Eukaryota; kingdom Metazoa; phylum Chordata; class Actinopteri; order Characiformes; family Serrasalmidae; genus Colossoma; species Colossoma macropomum. The sequence continues at coordinate 22,170,939 of NW_023494802.1, read as the reverse complement.
GGTCTGGACACAACAAACCGAAGGTGCATTTTTCATTCCTTAAAGACATTCAGATCTAAACGCTTTACGCTTCAGTGCAAATAAAATTAGTTTCTAAGACAAAGAAAGTGCTTTTGTACGGAATTATTAAAAAAGAGCGTTTTTAAAAGCACCTAACAAGTGGTTTTGAGTAAGTTTGTCTTCTTTATTTCTTTTACAAAAGCGCTCCAGGTGGCTCTCCAAAAAGCTGCTTAAGAGAATGATGAAGGGTCTGTAAACCTGCAGTTCAAGAGGGGATAATTGCTAATGATTTGTTTATCTGTTCTGATGTCGTCACTACTATAAAAAAAACAAACAAGGAAAACCTCTAAGAGTAGGTGTGTCCAAACTAACCCTACACCAGCTTTGAAAGTTTGTCATCACAGTGTAGACTGAAATAAAAGCAAGACAGCAGATCGTGTTTTAAGATTAGGAAAAGTTCACTTACACTATAAATTGTGATTGTGTCTTGACTTGAAATTAACTTCTTACACTGATTGCTGCTGGACATATTCATGTGTTCCGCAGTAGTTTTAAGGGAACTTAAGGACTTAGTGTAACATCAGAATACCAAGTTGTAATTTCTAGCTACTTCTCTTTCAACCTGAGCCACTGTTTCATTGAATTGAGAATGGGCCTCATTCACCAATCCTTCTTAAAACAAAATGTCTTCCTAAAAGCCACTTACACAGCTTTCATGAAGTCTGTCATTCATCAATCTTCTCTTAAGTGGGATTTGTTCTTGGGTAAGAACAGAATCTACACACATTCAACAGCACAAAGGTATGAACAGTTCTGCACTTTAAGAACCCGTCGTGATTCTGGCGTAGACTTTTTTTAGGACTTTTCTCAAGAGCACATTTAAGAAAAAACTGAGAAATATGTTGGTGAAAGAGGCCTAATATTCTTACTTGATTTGTCTTGCTCTATCCACCACTGTTTAAAACCGAAGACTCCAGATGGGATAAACGTCCAGAGCTCCCCCCAATCAGTTCCCCAAGAAGACTGACGTGTACTGACACATGCAGCATCTACAACCAGCCAACTTCCTTCACTGCAAACATACATCAGGGCAGTCAGAAGAAATACAAGGAGATGATCAGACGGGTACAGACACCCAGATGTAAGTTAAAATAAATACATTAAAATTGTGTTGGATAACATTTCTGCCCACATTTCTTAATGTGTGGGGTTTGCTGAAGTGGTTTCTTTCTTCCAGCTCCTAACCAGCTGTACTGTGTGCCTTTAACGGACAATCAGCAGTACGGGTGGTGGCTGCCCATCGGTGAACCTAAGATTAATCATTCTTGGACTAAAGTCCGTCGCTTTCCCCGCAAGAACAGCGAAATGACTAAGTATGAAAAGCTCTACTTCCACAACATCTTGTGTAAATTTTGTATCTTCTATGTTGCATTAAATTATACTAGTTGTTCTGCACTAACTGGTCACAATTACTCCATCTGTTTCAGATAAAGTGGCCAGTGAGTGCAGACATGCCATACTGTCATGTGAGACAAATGGCTAATGCAGCTTTTGTCTACTCAGCATGTCTTTGTTATTTCAGATTTGTGAAGGAGATGTCCATGACTGATCGGGAGTTCAGCTTATTTTGAGCTTCTTTGCCAAAACTGTCAGAATGGATCTTTTTTTCTCTTTGACAGTGTTGCTCCTAGCTCTGCTAATAAAGTGACTTGTTCTTAACATTCCTCATACTGTAGTTTACTCAGTACATGCTGAAACTGCAGTGCTGGAATACTAGTGATGTTGCTGCCTAATCTTTGACAGTTTTGAAGATCCCCTTTACCATAATATAAATTACACATAAATGCAGATGTAGATCCACCATCATAAAAAAATGTCAAAGCTCTGGATGTGCAGATTTTATCAAATGCTTTGTGTAGCTTGTTAAGTTACATCCACTCCCTATAATGCTGCCAATTGCAATGGATTTTAAAATGTATTTTACGCTCAAATAAAGCTTGCGAGTGATACATATAATTATCGCAAGTATTTAATCTGAAGTTATTTGTCTTACTAATGAAAAGAAAGCTTATGCACTATCCTCTAACAACCCATCTCTCACGCATCACGTCACATTTAACAGTGATAGTTTGGCACTACTTATCACAAATTTGCATGTGATAAGTAATAAGTAATAATGCCAGCTTTGTTTAACGTACAGATGGGATGTCGTTGGAAGATGGAAGGAGGCAGCCAGTGTTTTCATTACAGAGATTCTGAGGGCTCAACACATGCATCTCAATGCAGGCTCTAAAATATTTACAGCACCAGTTTGCAGTAGCAGAGTGTCTTTGGTTACTCACAGCTACAACCTGACCTGGGTTTGGAAATTATGAAATTCTGCCTGTTAAATGGATATTCAATCATATGAGCATAAAACAGTCTTATGCAAACGTTTGGGCACCTCTAGTCAAATGGTTATTTGCCAATAAGTTAACACAACTTCCACAAAGAACACACTTAAATATGGTATATTTCTATATATTTAAATTCTTAAATTATTTGCTGGATTTAACATACTGTTAAATTCAGCAAATAAACAGTAGCAGTGCATTACAATTTGCAGAGGCCTGTTCTGTGTAGAGTTTGTGTTAAGTAATTTGATCAAAAGTGGCCAAACTTTTACACAAGACTGTATTAAACGAAGGTTATTTCTGTTAGGTTACATAAATGAAACTAGTTTTTGTTGGTTAGATGTTTCCAGTTGCCGTGAGTGAGTGCATATAATAAAGCTGTAAATGTAAATTTTTTCAAGTATTTGCTTGCCTCAGGTGCCTTTGATCACTATGTATGAATCAACATGAACATTCAAGTTAGCTACAACTTGAAGATACCATAAACAAAAAGAACAAGAAAAAGAATCATAGCCAGACATTATCCATAGAGAACTGAAATTTCCTGAAAAAGAAAGAAGATAGGAAAGAACCATTGGATGGTTACTTAACAGACTTACTTTGATGAAGGAAAGAGACTGTTTGGTAACAGTAAAATAACCAGAGCTGTGAAGAAAAACTTGAAACCTAACGAATTATCTGTTGAAATGATCTTGATCTTCCAGAGTGAAACCATCTACAGTTGGCAAAATTCTTTACCAGAAAGGATTTGAAGCACAACTGAACCAGTTAACTGAAGCATCTCATCATGTAGTGCATCCATACACAGCAACACACACACCAAAAAAAGGCTAATACAATAAAGAACCTTACAAGCAGCAGAATGATGAAAGTGTTGGCTTTGCACATTGGTACATTAATATATATTCAATCTATCAAGCATTTCATATTCTTGATTTACTTCTTCACTTCTATTTTTTTTCCTTAATTGTCAGAGATTTCCAGGGATTTTCTAATTACTTACACCATTTCTTTTATTGTGTTGACACCATACTTACATGTGCTAGTGGATTTTAAATCTTTTCAACCTTCACTTACATTTTGTTTCATGTTTTTAGTAATTATTTTGAAAGGAATCACAATTTCATTAAATTTGTTTATAAAAATCATATAATGTTGGCTTTGTGGTTTTTTTTTTCCTTTGAAAAAAAAAAAACTCAATTAAATTCAGTTACATCCTTTTTTCACGAAGAGCTCCACATAAAATCAAGAAGAAATGACTCATCTGCAACAATAAAAACAATCGAAACAGACATTATTCTTTATTTTGTAGGAGGGGAAAAGTTATTTCTATATTTATCTTTCCATTGCATGTTGAAAAGCTAGTCCCTTCTCTAGTCTTTTGACTAAAAGAAAACAGAAAATCAAACTAAAGTGTACAGAAATAAAAGGAGCGATCAGGAGTCGTTCAGCCTGATCACACAGGCCCCAGTGTGAGAGTCAGTAGTACTAAAATACTTCTTTAAAATACATTTTACCTGCCCACAACTGATCCAACACTATGCCCTTTCCCTCCCATTGAGCCTTCATCCTGCATCCTTGACTCCTTCATTACATAAACTGGAGGGACCAAATCAAAGGAAAAAAAACTGCAACTGCTTTTGGTTACAAATGTGATCAACTGACATATGCAATGAACCAGTGCTACTACCATGGCAATTTTTTAAGCAAGTAAGGAATACTCAGCAGGAGAAAGACACGGCTTGGGCTGTTACCATGCAAGTTAATATCTGGAAATAAGTAGTCGGAATGATGGAAATGACATTTTCAATGATGAAGCTACGAGGACTGTTCAGGAGCCTCAGATGTTTTTTGTAATGTGGACCACATGAGACAGAGAGGCACTGTTAATATACACTTAAGTTTTGTTCAATTAAGGCAACTGCACTCTACTGCGTACTGCACACATGCAGTGGAGGGTTTTTCACGTCTGTTAGATCAGTTGGATGGCGCAGCTGCCAACTGGCCTGCAAAGGCATGAAGCCTTTCATTTACATGTCATCGCTGTCGTATCAAAACCTTCGGAATTTCTATATTTTCTACACAATTTGAAAACACCAGCTGCCCTTTAAATTGTGTGAACACTTCATTATGAATGAACAAACAGAAAAGTAACTCTGAATAAACTCTTGTTACATTAACATACATTAAAAGTTACAAACCTTTTTTTTCCTTCGCCTCCAAAGTTTCCGTTTCAGAGATAAATGGTTTTGTTACGACAGCGACATAATTCTGCAATCCTACAGACAGAATAAGGAACACCAAACTCACGTTTCTTGCATGACTGACAAATCTCATCCTCATAGAATGACTTTTTTCAAAAGGGCATTCGAGGAATAAACAAAGCAAATACTGTTCAGCTGACCCTACATCACTGACCACAGCTGACCCATTTAGTACCAATACACTCAAACATCCATCCCAAACAGCTTGTTCATGCCTTGTTCCTTCTCCTAAGTTGGAATGGAATCATAATCAAATGCATATTAATAACAACCATAATAGGAATAATAAAAATGATGAATACACAGGTGATACAAAATACCCAACATTAAAACTTCAGAGAAACAAACAGAAAAGAATTTGTCGAGAAGATACCACAATCAGACATGCTTTAGAGCAGTTAGGTTTGGCAAGAAAAGCAGTTTGTCATATCATAGAAACCTCACAGTGAAAAGAGTTATGCCCCTTCGAGATTACAAAGCACAGTATTCAGTCATAATTTATAGATATATTTCTCTCTCTCTCTCTCTCTTTAAAAAAAAAAGCAAAAGTCTCTCTGTTGTGAATTGGAACTCAGTAAACTGTCTGGTACCGTGGTATCCAATGCCGTGGCTTTCCCCCAATGCCTCCAAAAAAACAAAAACCAACAAAAACAAAACAAACTTTTTTTCCTTTTTATTTTGTTTTGTACCAAAAAATACTTCTTTGAAAAAGAAGAGACGGCTGATGGAACGAAGGAAACAAAACTGCGGTCTCTCTGGCGGACATGTTGTAAGCCCAGGCGTGATCATGTTCCATACAGAATGAGACACCGCCTTTAACTTTCCATCCATGGGATCTAATGCGGTTATTCTAAAAGTCGGGCCTTCTGGTCGATTCCGCTCAATCCTTCATCTCGACAAGAAGCTAAAATTCCAAGACTTAAATGACTTTTGTGTCACTTATGTTGATCGAATTATCCCGGGCTTCACTCTCAAAACTGGAACAAAAAAGGGGAGAGGCCTTAAGAGCATTAGACAATATTCAAAACGTTGTCTTCATGAGAACCTTTTCTATTAAATACTTTGGTCTTTGGTCAATATTTCTCTTCGATATTTATACACATACTGTAATTTGTACACACACAAATATACAGACGTACATGCTTCTGTACGGTATAGATGTGTATGCATGTTTCACATTGTTTCTCATAAAGGACTTTTTGCACAAAACATCAAAATTAAAATAAATAACCTAATCTGAAACAAAAACATAAGTACCTGCATTTATATTCTCCTGAAATAAAATAACAGAGGAAAAAAATAGGAGAAAATGCCTTATGTACAGCGTTTTTCTTCGGCGACAAAAGGCCTTTGTTAAATAAACAGACTTTGCATCTTTCAAGTAGCCTGAGAAAGAGGCTTAAAGACAGAAACAATCGTCCTTCAGAGTGTACAGCCAAACATGTCACTGCTGCATGACAACTCCCTATCCCGGAGTTTATATTTTCTTTCTGTTCATATTTTTGTACGTATGCAATTTTTTTCCTTCAAGTGATGACATGGCTACTTGTTTGACTTCAGTTTGTCTTGCGCAACCTTCCTCCACGATGTTTCTGGAGACGTATGGGATTCAGAGGAATGCTAACACGCTGCTAACTGCTGGGCGGTCCATCATTCAGGAAGTATGTGGTCATCTCCCCCTTGCCTTTGACTTTTATGACGCCACGGCACTCCAACTGGTACCCTTTGCTTGCTAACACTTGGTGCAGGTCCGTGGTTACCTGCAAGAGTCATATGGTAACATAGCAGATCATCAACATTCAATTAACTGTGTGCCAGATTAAACTGGAATGAAGGAAGTGCATCACTGTATAGAAAGAAATTTGTTACTATTAGTGCTGTCAGTGATGCATGAACACGCAAACATGTCATTAGTTTAACACTGGCAATATCAGTAACGTTAGCACTTGTGGATGCCTTTTACAAGACTACACTGGACGGTGTACTATGAATATTATGAACTATGAATAAATCAAGCAGCAAACTAACAAAAGCAACAACAAAGCAGAAGTCTACATTTAACCTCAAAATAAAATATAATGTAGCGTTATAAAAGAGAGAGGTCTACAACTGCAAAGAAGTCAGTGCACACATAATTTAAAAAAATCTTTCTTTAGGGTAAATTTTAAGCTAATAACAACTGTAATTAATCAAAATGAACCACACAAATTAATTTTATTAATCACAATTGTTTGACAGCCCTTGGTAACATTTGACTTGTGTCACAACGAACCAGGAGTATGCTTAAATCTGTAATGCAATATTTGCTATACAACACTACTGTTTTATGTTCATATGCAGATTAAAGTAAATGAACAATTTGCACTTATTCAACCCAAATCTTTTTATGACACATCCTTTTATCACATATTCAAAAACAGTACACATTCAGGACATTGATAACTTTCTAATGTATCATCAGGCCAGCTTTTCAAATCTTAAAACAGCAACTCTAAATTCAACTTGTCTGAATGAGACTCAGTCATTTATTGCACCTGAATGCGATCTGGTACCCCCGTGCTGTCCATGCGACTGGCCACATTTACTGTGTTTCCCCAGATGTCGTACTGGGGCTTCCTGGCTCCAATAACCCCAGCTACTACTGGCCCAATGTTTAGTCCTGTAGAGAATGAGAAATAATGAACTGTTACAAATTGGGTGTTTCTTACATGAGAATACAATGATGGGTTTAAATCAATGCATTTTAAAGTGCAGTAAAGTTTAGAGGTCATAGTGAAAAATAAATGTTTCTTGCTACTACAAATTATTCTCCCCTACCAATCTTCATCTGGAAGTTGTTGAAGGAGTGCTCGTTAATGTATTTCATCTGCTCGCGGAGCCTCATGGCGTAGTCCGCAAGCGCTGTGATATGAGTGCGGCCCTCTTTGTCATAGGTGGAATCGTTCAGGCCTGAAGCTGCCATGTAGGTGCTGCCTATGGTCTTAATCTTTTCCAGCTGCCTGTATTTCTCTTCACTGATGATCTAAAGGATAGTAAAAGACACAGATTAATGGTTTACAGAGCATGTTTACAGAGGTTTACAGAGATTGGACACTTTAAAGGGGCATTTCACCCCAAAACTAGCATTTAATGTTATATGTCATGTTATCCAGCTTCCTGTAGCACAGCACCCCTTAACTTGGGGATGGGCAATATGATGATATTTTATCATTATTGTGATAAATTATGTCACAATATGCATTTCTGGGCATATCATGGATATCGTCAGTACTTAAAACACTGACTACCACGTTTCTTTACAAACTGAGCATAATTAGGCCTGTTTAATTAGATTTAATGCAGTGTGGTTTGCAAAACATTGTTTAAAATTCTCTGTAGTTGAAGATTATTGTTATTATTTATTTTTTTATTACATTTTATATGTGGCAGTACAGGTTTTAATCTTATAAAAATTAATACAGTTTTAAACCCTACAATCTCACTCTACAGACTATTGTGGCAACACCGAAGAAAGCAAGTAGGCATGTTCAAAACAGATGTAGTAATGTGGTCAAAGTGCCCCTTGAAGAAAGGTCACAAAAGAAACCTTTGGCCTGCACGGATTCAAGCATGTCTTTCTGTTGTCACTGTTCTACAGTATACAGGAATCAAAAGCTTCACAGTTATTTGGTGGGCATTCTTCATGTATATTGTGTATTCTTACATATATTCTGTATTATTATGTATATTCTTGCTGTGTATACACCAATCAGCCATTACATTAAAACCAACTAATTTCTACACTCATTGTTCATTTTATCAGCTCCGTTTACCATATAGGTGCACTATGTAATCCTTCAATTACAGACTGTAGTCTATCTCTTTCTCTGCATATTTTGTTAGCCCCATTTTACCCTGTTCTTCAGTGGTCAGGACACCCATGGACCCTCACAGAGCAGGTACTATTTGGGTGGTGGATCATTCTCAGCACTGCAGTAACACTGACGTGGTGGTGGTGTGTGTTGTGCTGGTACGAGTGGATCAGTCACAGCAGTGCTGATGGAGTTTTTAAACTCCTCAGTGTCACTGCTGGACTGAGAATTGTCTACCAACCAAAAATATCCAGCCAACAGCGTCCTGTGGGCAGCGTCCTGTGACCACTGATGAAGGACTAGAAGATGACCGACACAAACTGTGTAGCAGCAGATGAGCCATCATCTCTGACTCTACATCTACAAGGTGGACCGACAAGGTAGGAGTGTATAATATAGTGGACAGTGAGAGGACACAGGGTTTAAAAACTCCAGCAGCACTGCTGTGTCTGATCCACTCGTACCAGCGCAACACACACTAACACACCACCACCACGTCAGTGTTACTGCAGTGCTGAGAATGATCCACCACCCAAATAGTACCTGCTCTGTGAGGGTCCACGGGGGTCCTGACCACTGAACAACAGGGTAAAAGGGGGCTAACAAAGTATCAGAGAAACAGATGGACTACAGTCTGTAACTGTAGAACTACAAAGTGCACCTATATAGTAAGTGGAGCTGATAAAATGGACAATGAGTGTAGAAACAAGGAGGTATTTTTAATGTTTTGGCTGATCGCTGTATGCGTAGAAAAAGTCATGAAGTCATAGCTCAGAGGCAGCGCTCAATCAAATGTCAGAAACTGTTCTGACAGAAAGCTTTGTATAAAGACTGTTCTGTTCAAAACACTACACATCTCACTTCCATGCTTTTTAAATAATCAAATACTGATTAGCTGATTTTACCAGCTCCTTAACAACTGTAATGGCTATTTATGTTATGTAGGCAGACTTAGACACAACAAAACCTCAACTCCCCAGACATGTTTTCCGTACTTGGCCATGTTTTGTCTAAAACTGGAGGTGAGGTTGCAGCAGATGGAAGTTGAAAGAATTGCACAGAACAGAGGTGTAGTACTTTCTATACAGAAGATTCAAAGCCTGATGATTGAGACAGTAAAGATGGAAAGACAGTTAATAGACCTCAATCAGTGTCAGAAATGCTTTAACAATTCTAAAGTTGAAGTAATGCTCCCCCTCCCGCCCATCACTTCACAGCCAACTTCCAACTCCTACCTCATCAAAGTCAGCAATAATTTCATTGAGAAGTCTCAGGCACTCCACGCCTTCGTTGTTGGCCTCAAGCTCCACATAGAACTCAGAGAAGTTGCTGATGGAGGCAAACATGACAGCCACACACTCGCACGACTGGTAGTAGAGCTCGTCGTTCCTGCGTTCGCGGGCCAGAAAGTGGGCTGCCACGTCTTTGGGCAGGATGTTATGGAGGAGGCGGCGGTTATATGCCTGCAACTCCTCCATTTCCTCTTTCTCCTCTGTGGCCTAAGAAGATGACAACTCCAAATCAAGACTTCAAAAGGGCCAAAACGGACCAGAAAGACACTAAAGATTGGCATATTTATATTTTCATTTTGTTGAAAGCTTTATTTAACCAGGCGAGTCATTAAGAACAATTTCTTTTTTTACATTGGCAGCCTAGCAAAAGGCAAAGCCTCTCGAGGGAGAGGGGCTAAAAAAAACACACACAACTTATAATAATCACAAATCCTGCAACATATCACAAGCACTATGTAAAAGCCATACTGTCTGACACACAAATCAAACAATACCAATTCCAAAAAACATATACCAGAGAAGTGGACTCAAGTCAGCTACTCAGACTCGAGTTGCATAATGACCTGACTTTAGATTTAAAACTTGCCAAATTTTAGCCAGAGGGAGGGGAAAAAGCATGAACAATACTGATGGAATTAGGATCATGATTATGGAAATAAATAAACCTTATGTTTCCAAGCTTACATGTGATTTTGCCTTTTTAATTTTATTACAGTTATGTGCAGTCTTGGGGGTTAAGGGCATTGTGGTATGGGTACTGCCCCCTACACACTGCACATAACATACTTACTTTGGTAACAGTAGTTACAAAATGCTCGCTTTTTTTTTCTTGTTGGTGCTCTTGTTTTGTTTGAACAATGAACTATCTGCAATAAATGCCACATACGTCACTGACACTCCAGTCCAAATTCAGGAAACAGAATTGCAGTTATGCTGTTCTCACAGTTCACAGCGGCGTCAGGTCTGATATGGCTTCAAACAAACTAAAAACTTTCCGCCTCACAGAACAAAAACGACTAAAAAATTGTTTCAGTTTATTTTATTTGGACTTGCATGAAGCGTCATGTAAACATCTCAGACGCAACACAACCAATTTTGAAAGTAGACAGCATTTACAGCTAACGTACTTTTTTTTTAACTACTTTTTTAAGTTTACAGCATTATTTTTTTCATTTCTTGTTTTCTTGTTAAAAGCGTTCACACACTAGACAGTTAGACAAAGACAGAGTATCACATGTACCATCAGTTTTGTTGCAACATACATGCTACATAAAACAAAATGAAAAAAGTCAATCTGCAAAATCTCATTATCACATGACACAAATGAAGATGGAGCTGTACATATTAAATCTTGCTGGTGTCTTTTACAAACAAGAAGTGTAAGAAGATACAAGCTTTGAATGGGGGGATGATGGTTAGGAAAATGCAGACAACATTCCCTGCATATTCTGCAGTGAGAACTACTGGTAAGCAATTTTTTAGCCCCGATCTTCTCTGTCACTCTGCCTGTGGTGATCTTTACATTGTGCATTACATTCTAAGGAAACGTCTGTGTTTGCCAGAGTTCCATAAGTTTTTCCTCCAGCTCTGCACCCACTACACATGCAGACTGCTTGTGTGTTTCTTGATGATCTCTTTTTTGTTTGTTTCTTCCTTGCTCTATCATTAGCATCTCCCTGTACAAGCTGTCCAATGAAGTTGAGTTTATCATTATGAATTATGCATGTTTTCAGTACAAATCAAACATGTTCAAAAATATCTGGAGGCCTGTGATTATTCCAGACCTAGACTGGAAAGTGACTCTAAGATTTCGAATCTGGGTCCAAGATTAGCCCTCTTATATCTCATTTGTGCTGACAACCTTGTAAATTCACTTCTACCTTTGAAAAATGGCTGAAAATCTCAACGAGCACAGTACCTGGAGCTTCCAGAGAAAGTCGAGACGCGCTGTGGACTCCACCTGCTGGGCATGGAGATACAGCGCCAGCACAAACACTGTGAGGATCACTGGGGTCATGACCTTTAGGGACACTTTGGTCACACTGTAAGGACTGCACAAAAAAGAAGCAGTCTCACACACATACGTTACTCCTTGATATTAAAATAAATCATCAATCAAATACTCTAGATTTCAAATCTCCTATACCAAGGATATCTTTACTGAAGGGAATGAAATATATTCCAACCTACCACTGGTTGGTAGTTTCATTGAGATTCAACCTGTACAAAAATAAAGACTATTAGAATTCCATTATGCAAATTACTAAAATCAGATAAACAGAAAAAAAAAAAACTTACCCCTCAGTTTCATTGAAAATTCTGAAAAAGAATAGAAAGGGATCATCAATTTCCTTTAGAAAATACTTCTTACAAAATATGGCATAATAAGAAGTTTATTTTCAGCTTAGATCAATTATAAAGTCATCACATATTTATCCTTTTATTTTCAATAACAATTTGTAGAGCCCTCCAAATTATATTTTTTACACAGCTATTTTTACAACATTGTCACAAAAGAGTTTAACTGAAATTCAGGTCGAGAATATCAGTATGAATGCATCTACAAAGCAGAGTTGCTTGCTCCTGTTTCCACTGTGCCGCCTGGTGGCTGGGAGTGGTACTCACAGGGCATTGGAGGTGACGAAGAGGTCAGCGTTGTCAAACAGCGCCACCTCTGGCCACTCCACGAGCAGCAGGTAGGTGAGTTGGATAAGCAGCATGAGAGCCAGCTTTCCTATACTACTGATCTGCAGGAACACTGAGCAGGCCAGCAGGGTCAGGAGCACACTGTAGCTGAAATACTGAGAGAGAAAGAAATATACCAATAATGTGATGGAGATGCTGCTATATACAGTGACTGAAACAGAACTACACAAAAAATTACATCAACGTGTGAGAATTATGTTGTGGTCATACAAATTTACTCCAGCTAACTCATCCTGTGCATTGTGAATAGCAGTGTTCATAAACGACTGACAGTATAATAGGTTCATCTATTTTTTTAATCTATGGCATTAAAGGAATAGTTCAGGAATAAATCAAGAAGTAGTTTTCCTCTTCCCTTTACCTCAAATGTAGAAGAAGACAAAAATATGGATAAAATTTAGTACATAAAAAAAAGATTTTTACTATTTGTTTTTTTTAAAGTTATGATTTAGTTTTTAATAATCATTGGAGTCTGTTAGCATGGTAACTCAGTTAACAGTCACCAGGCACAGACCTTTAAAGGCTTACCTATTTCATAATCTCTCAAGTCCTATATGGATGGGAGAAATTTTTACGTAGCAAGGTGAAGAATGTAATTTTACCACAGAACATCTGTGACCCTTGGTAACCATGTAACATGGGATAAACAATTTGGGGTGGCTAATTAATTTACACACTGCCTTAACTCCAACAGTGTTTGTTTGCGCATGAATAGAAAACATGCCCAAAATTTAATTTAATAGTAACTTACCCTAACCCTAAAGTAGATTACCCTAACCCTGTCATTAGTGAATACAGTGTCATTAGCATTTTCGTTTGTGTAAAAATTTACAGCCAACATTTAACATCCACACATAAAATCAAACTTTGTCATTTTACTTATTTTAATGTTCTGAGTTTTACACATGAAGCAGGAAAATCCACTTCAATCCACTTCATTTGGGTGACAGAGAATACAAGTAAATGACATGCTGGATTCTGACATGGCTAAAATCACTGAGAAACAGTGGTCATAACTATATTACCTCACCTCATCATCTTAATCCTGTCTGAACACTTACACACACCCAGACAAACACACTTACTTCGGGGAAGGGGCATGAGGGTGTGTCACTGGGGCAAATGTCCAGGCCATCTTCAGCAGAGCGAGAGAGGTTGTAGATAATACAGGGAGTCACCATGTCTGTTGAGGAGTTCAGCTGAGTAGCTACACAGTCCACAAGCTTCTCTGTGTCACATGCAAACTGCACACAAACACACACACACACACACACACACACACACACACACACGGTTCATATTCAAATCCCAAACATAAAATATCTATTTATAGCTCCACACCCTTGATTGTCATTCATCTGATTCATATCATGCAAATAAGTTTCACATTTGCCATCTATCTAAAGGCTGCTTTTGAGAATGAGGTAACATTTTATTAAAGTAAGACTGCATTTCGTGGGTGGTGCTCTTCACTGCACTGGGACGTCTGGCTGCGTACCATATTGACAAAGGCAGAGATGAAGACAAGGATGATGGTGAAGACGCCCACCAGGGTGCTGTTGGTGCGAGACTGAACAATCTTCTTGGACACAGTTTGCATGGCAGCAGGGAAGAGCTGGGGAAAAAAGAGCATGAGGGAGATTCAACAAAATGTGAGCTGTAACATCAGACTGTACATCGTACCACATATTACACAGTAGTAAAACAATATCTAAGGCTGGATTTACACAGTGAATGTTTCATTAAACTTTAGTTCCTTAAAATCCACATGAAACTAAACTGTACTTCAAGTGCAAAATGTAAGGCATCCTGCAACTCACCTGAAACTCAGCCACAACAGTTGCAAGCGTACTGACATCAATCAAAATGCCATCAATGTGTTTATTCTTACTTGGTAGCCTGCTGTTATCATGATTTATGTAGCTAGATTCATTTTCTACTCCCTTAATGACCCTTAATTTTATGCACAGCTTAGATTCTTTTGGGTGCAAAAAAAAAAAAATTACAGAATGGGGGGACTAACATGCAGTCTGTGATGAAAATTGTGCTTCTAGGACAGTATCAGCAAGGCATCAGGTAGGCTATAACCCATAATGGTTACTTCTACATTTATTTTTAAGGCTTAACATACAACAGATACAAAGGTAAATATATAGAGTGAAGAATCCTAGATAGAAAAGAACGATAATGACAGCTGGGAAAAATAAACAGGATAAAAACGCTGCAAATATGTAAATTACATCTGGCGGATGACTTTATATAGTGAAAACAATAAGGTGTATCAAACAATACGAGCAGCTAATTAAGCCAAAGAGTGGAGTAATCCAATCCATTGCATGAAAGTTTGTTTTTGAATTGCATGAAAGCTATGCTGCAGACAACTGGTTGCAAGAAAGTTTCAAAGTTTTACAATGTAAAGCCAGCCTTTATTTGGCCAAACTGACAAAAGTACATTAAAATGGAGTGGAAAAAAAACTATTTAGATTTACACAAAGTTGCCAGTTTATTTTATACACCTAGTTGCTACATACTCACTGGCCATTTTATCAGTTACTACCACCCTACAGTATTGCAGGACTGCTGAGCAGGTTTTATTTGGGTGGTAGATCAATTCTCTTAAGTGTTGACCTCAAAATGGTGTAAGTGTTAGTGTGTGTTAAACTGGTACAGTGTATCAGGTGCACCTCGGTGTCCTGTTGTCAGAAATGGAAGGTGAAGGACAACAAACAAATTACGCATGAAAAAGTCTACAGTCTCCAACGATCCACCTACAGGGTGGACCAACAAGATATGTGTGTTTAATTAAATGGACAGTGAGTGTTTAAAAACTCCAGTAGCACTGCTGTATCTCAAACCTATGTCCAGTACCATGTTAGTGTCACCGCTGTGCTGAGAGTAGTCCACCAGCTAGAGGTGGGTGATATGGCAAAAATATATTATCTTGACACTTGGAGATGTTTTTGTGATACACAATAATTATCACAAAATTTGAACTGATACAGACAAGAAGCCTGAGTAGAGCCACTTTTAGAAAACACTGTCAAATCCTATGACTAAGGCCCAATCCCATTTCACCCCTCGCCCCTACCACTTAGCCCTTAGCCATCTATCTTGTGTGTTCACATCTAAGTGTAGGGTGTCCTGATTCTTGAGATAGAGGGGTAGGGTGAAGTGTTGGGCCTACATGGCCCTCCAAACGGAGAGTTATGAGAAAAAAACAGGAAAACCGGATGGCTGAACAAGAGACCAAAGAAACCTACAAATGTGAGAATTTTCTCTGTTAAACAATTATAATAACTATCGTGTTATCTTAGTTTAATGTCGTTTCAGTGGATTATGGTCATTTTCTTCATAACAGGCACAAAAAATCGCTAATAACATGCTAATGTCTTGGCAGCTAGCTAGCTAACTTAAATAGTCCAGCAGGTTCGCCTACAGAGCAGCGCTAGTAGCTGTTAATGAAGCAGTGTTTGTTCTTTATTTAATTTGAGAGTCCCATTTCAACCACTACCCCTTGTAACTCAGTTCCAAGGGGTTAGGCTGACACTCGAAAACAAGGGGTAGGGGTAAAAAAGAAGAAATGGGATTAGGCCTACGTCTTCAGCATCTCAATAAGTTGACAATAAGGAAAAAAAGCATTGTAACGTCATATGGCACAACTCATTAACAATAATTGTTATCATACTGGCCATTCCTACCACCACCCACATAATATCAGGTCAGCGGATGTCCTGCTGATGGTCCAATTCAACATGGACAGGGTATGGGGGGCTAACAAACTGTGCAGCAACAGATGGGCTACAGTCCAACTACAAACCTAGAGGGTTTACATATTTAATAGCTGTACCTGATAAAATGAATGTGGATAGAGGTAGATAGATGTAAACTGGCAACTCAGTGTAACATAGATTGAAAGAAGGTGGCCGTACAGTTGCATGTAAAATTTTGGGCCCTGGTCAAATCACATATTTTGTTAATTTTTTCTAAGTAAAAATAAGTTAACGCGTCCTCTACAGAGAACTCACTTCTGCACATTTTAATGCAAACTTACTGTTTATTTGCTGAATTTAACTAATAAAATTTGAACATGGCCTGTGCGATTAAGGCACATTATATATTTTATCTTTTGTTGTTCCAATATGTTCCAAAGCTCAGAAAAAAACAGAAATTGGACACTAAAATTACAGAAAAACATATTTAATCTTTTCATATACATATTACCTCTTATTTATCTTACTTTTGATTAGATATCTTCATTGCTCTTGGAAAAGCAACCCAGGTGTCTCTGTGGAGGATGTATTAACTTATTCAATTAGAAAACAAATCACGTAATTGAATGGGAGGGTATTCAAACTTTTGAATATGGCTGTATGGGGATTTGTGTGTGAGGGAGAGAGAGAGAGAAAAGCAGAACATTAACTTTGCCTTACCTTTACACAAGAGTAAATGGCACAGATGAAGAGGATGTTGGCGAGGATGATGAAGATACTGATGTAAATACCCAACATAACTGGCGTACTAAAGAAACAGCAGAGAAATAGCTTTAGACTTTAGAGTATATTTGTGTGTGTCTGTGTGTATTTGTGTGTGTTTGTGTGTGTTTGAGCAAGTGTGTCTGCTGACCACTCACTGAGGGAAGATGACAATCTGAATGAAGGAGATGAAACAAAAGACCAGCAGCGTACAGGCCACATAACCTCCAAAGCGATCGTCCACCTTCTTCGCATACTAAACACAGGGGAGAAAAAAATCATTACCCCTCAGGCAGCAGTAAAGCGGATTTCTACCGAGAGCGTTAGGATGTTATGTTTTATTTGAATCACTGGCTTTGAGCCGCACCTTTTTCTCCAGGCTGGAGGTCTGGAAGGTGAGAAGGAATTTCTTCACGTGATCCTTACGCAGCTGGTCGATACTCCGCGCGTCAATGGCTCGGCCCAAAAACTCGTCAACCTCATCCTCCGGGTTCATGGTCTCCTGTGCGCCACGGCTGGGAGAGAGAGAGTGAAGAAAGAGAAGTGTGATAGACAAACAATCCATGAAAGAGATGCGTAAAATATATTAACATTCCTCTTATACTCCTCTTCTCCTCTTTCTGTTTATTTTTTTGAGAAAACAGTCCACACTCACTTGTCTTTACTGGACGTTTCATCAATACCCTGAAAAAGAACACAAATTTAAGCCAAGGAGGACAAAAACAGTTTTACAGAGACGTTCATGTAGAGAGAGAGAGAGCAAAAGACAGAGATAAAGGGAGAAAGAAAAGGAGAAAACACAGGCCGGGGACAGACAGGTACAGAGCAGGGCACAGGACACAGCAGACACAGGGAGAAGCAGAAGGCATAGGGATCTAACCATCTGTCGGAAGACTTTGGAGTCCTTGGTCCTGGAGAAGGATCGGTCAGGCACCCAGCGAGGCATCAGGGCCTCGTTGGAGTTTGCACGTGCACGCTGCATTTTTGCCATCATCGCCTTCTCCTCTTTCTGCAGGGTTCAGTTTGATAGACAAAAAAACCTTTCATTGACTAAAGTGCAATTACTTCTTTGAATGAAAAAGCTGGCGGAGAACATATTTGTTCAATGGAATGATGGTGTGAGTTTTTTTTAACTAATGTTGTGGATATTTACAGTACCATTCAAAAGTTTGGAGCCAGTTGATTGAATGCATGTTCTTCATAATCCTGATGCTATAGTTTAGCCACAGTTTTTAGTTTTTATGATTTTTTTTTTTTTAAGATTTTTCCCTTAACACACAGTCGATCACCCAAGATATCTTTGCTGACCGAAGTTTGCTGCTTTAGTTTTTTCACTGGATGAAGACAATACAGTTAACAAGTAACCATGTAACTACAAGTACACTGCATAGCTAAGGAACTGCAGCCACCTAGGAAGTCTAAACTGTAGCATACTTTTTCCCACTTTTCGATTTGGGGGGAAGGAGAAGTGCAAATTCAGATTTTTTGGCTGAACTGTTCTTTCAATCCCACAGTTAAACATATAGAGTTTGTTGATTGTGCTGTGAAAAAGCTTGCTGTTCATATTTTCAGTGCAAGTCAATGTAGAACATTTCTCTTTTCAATGATATGGAATTCATCCATCATAGATCAATAGTCAAAAAGGGGTCTGTAAAAAAATTGAGAAAAATAAACAGTGCCTACACATCTAACCAAATTAAGCCAGACATCAATTCAACTTTTCCTTCTTCAGCTTGTCATCCAGCAATTGGTAGCTGCCAAATAACATCATCTCATTAGGTGAATTAGAAAATGTAAAATATTTTTTGGTGTTTATTAGGTTGGGTTGTATTAGCCTGGCAAAATTTGGTAAATTATTTGGTAATTATTGTATTATATTTGCGTGCATTTTAAATGATCAGGTCAGTTTAATCTTGCGGGCTGCACCAGCTTTTGCGGTCGGCTGTGGGGCTGTGAGTTGCAAAAGGTTGAAAACTCCCAGATAACAGAGTCAGATCTCCACTGTTAAATGCTTTAAACTCAAATAAACAGCAGAAACTCACAGCCTTAAATAAGATCAACACTGTAGCACTGCACTACCCAGTATTCTTTGCGTTTCTCTTTTGGTTTCTCTTCATTACCTCTCATTTATCTTACTCTTCATTAGTTATCTTCATAAAAAGGAACACGTATCAGGTTATTCTCATGCTAAAAATTAGGTCTGAATATATTTCATAGGTTTTTATTACCATAACAATGACAGTTCAGCCTGTATTACTGTCATATAGTTACACATGGGGTGGTTTACACTGGATTCCTAAGTGGCACAGCCTTCTAAGGATTTGCCTTTTTATCGGGAGGTGAGTTTCCATCCCATAACAAAAACTCAAACAAATAAAAAAAATATCAGCATGTTATCAATGACACTTTTACCAATAGTATTAAACTGTGGGTTATCAATATCTGTTGATACAATTAGTTGAACTAACTATCTGGTCATAATATAAATACAAAAAAAAGGAATATATTTTCTGACATCAAAACTCTTAAGCACATGTAGAATTTCAGGTCTGTTGGAAAAGGAACCCAGATGACTCCTCAAAACGTTAACTGAAAGAATGAAAGGCTGCAAAAAATCAAGATTCATTTTGATTTTTAGTTACTCCATAATTCCACAACCTTAAATGTAAAAAAAACAGCAAAAATCAAGAATTCCCTTCTTCAGTATATCTCTCCAAACTTTTGGTTGTTACTGCATGTATATACTAGTTTAACATGTATTTTTACAAGGAAACCCAAAAGAGGGCTCTGTTTACATCACATACAAAATACAGGACACACAACATGTTATGTAACATAAGCACTCCATATAGGTAGTGAGTGGTTCTGTGAGGTTGGCCATTTAGATGGAGACACTGACCCGTTTCTGACTGCAGCCCAGCACCAGGAACGTCTCGATACTGTTCTCTTTAAGGTAGGCGTTTCGCTCCCCTCCAAAACCTGGCTCCACCTCGTAGTCCCCATTCAGGTACTGCAGGGTAGCTTTGGTAATGTGGATCCTCCTGAGGAGCATCACATATAAACATACACATGGATGGCAGTTATTGTTTGCTTACACACTATTACTTTCATGCATTCAAGTGCTTAACAGTAAAACACAACAGCATGAAGTTAACAAAAGTTAACTGCTTTTTAAAAGTAATAATAGTAGGTGCCTGACTATTATTAATTGTTAATGAGTTTAAATCTTTAATAATTTTTCATACGTATGATCTACATTCTAACATTTATTTACTTAATGAATTTCTGTTGAAAACATTACAGAATCAGAGTCTGTGTCATATATGATTTCTCTCTGCATTTGTACAGTAAATACATAATGTATCTCTGCATCTCTCTGCTGCTGGCGTGTTGACACGAATGTGCTTCTGTGATGTATTATGTATGTGTTTTGTGTGCTCAGCATGTGTGTCCCACCCTGCTTTTCCTCCAGCCTCCATGTGATTGGCCAGGGTGACGTCATTAGACCACACGTCAAACTGCCACTTCCTCAGTCCCAGAACTCCGCAGTGCACACGGCCGCTGTGGATGCCCACCCGCATGTTTACATTCACCCCTGTAACCTCTCGCACAAGCCTAAACAAACACAGACACACAAAACATGTACACAATCGATCAATACTCAAATCCATATCCCATTAAAGCATTCATGGCATAAGCAGCGCTAACAGCTCTGCACTTAGCAGGCCGCTACATCTGATCTGTATCAGATTAAACATTAACAGTGGGGTCATTGTTTCACAGAACATTCTTTCTGACCTTTTGACTCTTTATAATATTTGGCAAAATTCTCCTCACAGTCTGGCAGTTCTCTACAGAATATATGCATAAAGGAGAAAAATAAGTCTTCATGGTGAAACATATTTGTTGGCAGAAAAACAAATAATACGGCTCACCAACATCCAACACAACAACCAATCAGGACGAAAAGGCATCACTTGTGCATGCAGCTAGTTCAGTCTTCTAAGACATAAAGCCGGGAAAAATAACACCAAAATCGCCAATTCTAACCACAATGGCTTCCGGCTGATTAACTTCAGTGCTTTCTTTGACTCAAAGTGTCTGAGTTCAGCTGTCCTCTTCCTCTTTCTATCAGTTTATCTATACATCTTTCTTTCTCTCAGTGTCTCTGTCCCTCATTCTTAGTGTCCCTCTCCCTCTTTCTCCATGTCTCCATCCCTCTAACCCTCTTTCTTTCTGTGTCTCTGTTCTTCTTTCTCTTTCACTCAGTGTGTCTGTCCCTCTTAGGCCTAATCCCATTTCTTATTTTTACCCCTACCCCTTGTTTTCGAGTGTCAGCTTAACCCCTTGGAACTGAGTTACAAGGGATAGTGGTTGAAATCTTCCCTCTGAAATGGGAGCCTCAAATAAAAAGAGCATCACTTCATTAACAGCTACCAGCGCTGCTCTGTAGGCGACCCGGTCCGCCTTCAGTGACGGCAGAGGAGGGTAAAGTTCAGCTCCTCACTGCTGGGCTTTAGTTACATTTAGGGACTCATATGCCTTCTTAGTGTCTCTGTCCTTCTTTCTCTGCCTCTCTGTGCCTCTAGAGGCAGCTGGTTTTGCAGTCTTTTAAAACCAGGTGTTATTATGAGATTCCTTTAACGGCAGGAGTCACTCGAACATATGCTGAAAAAATATTTACCAGGAGAACAGAACTACTTTTACTCACAGGATCAGATGTACATGTGTGAGAAGATGCAGTGCAAAACATGCTTTGATCCAACCATGGCATGCTTTCACAGTAGATGTTGTTGTTTTCCCAAACTGTATTTTTTTTGACTGGAGAAGAAGAGGCTCCACTTTTTCCCTTAAATTCTGTGTTCTGTGCACAGTTTGCGTGATTAGCTATAGCCTCAGTAAATCTGACATTAATTTTAGACACATTGTGGGTTTATACTGCGCTCGCATACACAGTCGTTTTGTGCTGTGTCTGTGCTCATGTGTACATCTGGCCCTCAGTGTCTCTGTCCCCTGCTGAGTGAGTGACACTCACGAGATGGCCTCGATCATGTCCACTCCCATCTCAACACAGCAGTGAGCATGGTCCGCTCTGGGCTCTGGCAGGCCAGACACACAGTAGTAGCAGTCCCCCAGGATCTTAATCCGCAAGCAGTGGTTTTCCTACACACACACATACACACACACACACACATACACAGAAAAGAGAACAGGAGTTAATTCTAGAGCTCAGGCCGGAGGGGGCAGTTTCACGCTGAGGTGCGGAGAGCTCAGTCATCCTGATCACCGTGTGAGGGAGTGTGCAGATCACCAAGCACTTAACACCTGTCAATACTCTTCAAATCACAACAGGCACAGAAAGTTAGGATAAACTCTTCTTATGAAATTCTCCTCCTTTTTCAGTCTCTTTACTGCTACCATGAATTGATAAAGTCAAACAAAGTCACTTTATTGATTTACTGATCCTATAATCTTTCTCTCAAGACTACTCCATATGCAAATACCAGATATATTTTAAACATCTGAAAAATGTTTAAAATAATGGTGCACACAATAATTATTCAGAAACTTTTGGGGTATTTAATATACTCCCAATCATATATTCACTTCAAATTTACATATGTATCATTTGACTTTTGCTCATAAATGTGAACGGGCAAACATCAGCAAAGATATGTTTAAAAACTGAAAAAAGTGATCAGACACTACATTAAATATCACTAAAAACACTGGTTGGGAAGACTCACATAATCGTGATGAAGGTGAAAGAGCGTCCTAAAGTTTTCAGAGATCACTTTAAAATCCAACCACACAAAACTCCTCTGCTAAAGGAGGTGCGTGGATCAAATTTGCAAACAAGCATTTTGACAAACCAGAACTCATTTGGAACAATGTACTCTGGACAGAAAAAAAAACAAAATAATAAATATAGAACAAACAAAAACAAAAAAATATAGAAGCCCTTGGCAGTATTTTAGCTAATCATGTTTGAAGAGAGAAGGGTTGTGCATATAATCTCAAGAACAGCACACCCACAGTGAAGTACAGAGGTGGGAGCATCATGATGAGGGCTGCTTCTCTGCAAAGGCTGCTGGGGCAGTAGCAAGACAAATTAGAGGAGAATTTAATTTCATTGGCCAGGGATCAGACAGATACAGCCAAAACTCAAAACTTAGAAAAAGATCACTAAAAACGATAAAGTGAAGGTGTTTACATAGCCTAGCCAATATCTTGACTTTTGAAATTAGAGGTTTACTGTAGACCTCTCATAATTACCAATGGCAACTTTGCAACTACTAACATTATTAATTTGTGGTATCTAAATATTTTTATATCCCTATTAATTTGTTTTTTTAAAACATATCTGTGTTTATGATAATGAGTACATACTTTTGGTCATATTTATAAGTACAAAGTCAGAAGACAGTGGGTATATACACAATAGATGTATTAAAATAACAAAAACAAAAGTGTCTGAATACTTGTTTTCCTTCACTGTATAAGCAATATTCCCACTTCTGAGAATCTGGGCTCAATGCTTACCGAGGCTAATTTGTCAAAACGGGCAAACAATTCATTTAGAGTCATCACCAGCTCCTGAGCTGTGCACTGAGACGCCAGGCTGGTGAAACCCTCAATGTCTGCGAACAGAATACTGAGAGAGGGAGAGAGACAGACAGAGAGAAAGACAGAGAGAGAGAGATGAAGAGAATTTAAAATTAGGACCTGTTCTTGTGCATAACAGGTTAGAAAGTTCCTTCTCAAACACAGAAACAGAGGCTACCAATATGAGAGGACACTCCATCAGTGTCTCTGCTAGCGCTTGTATCTGTGCTCCACTGAAACTTTAATATCTCACTGTGCAGGAGCAGAATCTGCCAACTCGCGGCTGTAACTGCACGCTGTGGCACTGAAGCACATTTTAGCAGAAGCACTCAAAGTTTCAACACTAGCTAGTGCTGCTGGTAATTAACCACTCTCTTCCTAAATGTAATTAGCCTAAAAAGCAAAAACCCCAGTGGCACTACTCCCCAGCTCCTCGTCATCGAGCAAGAGAACGAGGGGGGCAAGAGAGAGAAAGTAGGGAGAAACACTAAGCGGGGGTGAGGTAGCAGAAAGGGAAACTATGTTAGCTACAAGGCTAATGGCCTGAAGTGGCTCTGGAAAGCTGCTGAACTCACTAACCTGATAAGAGGTCATGTGACTCCATATTGCTTCCTGCCTCCAATATAATGGCTGACTAAATGTTGTGACAAATTAATGTTCAATTTGTTTCCCACTGGTGAAGATGCTATCAAGCGGCACAGTTAGTTGATTAGGGAACACAATGGGGAAAGAAAACACGCTTGAACGTATAAAAAGAAAAGCATAATTGGTTCAGCTGGGCAGTCAGTTGACAGCAGGCCAGTGCTAACCTGACGTTGTCGTGCTTCTGGATGTAGATCTTGTGGAACATCATGTCTTCTTTCTTAGCGTTGATGTCAGCCTTCATCTCCATGGCAACATGCCTTGGCAACACAGACAGCAACAGGCGTTCCTGAAAAATGTGCATGAAAGGGAGGCGTGGGGGAAAACAGAGGCAAAAGGAAAGAGAGAAGGAAGAAAGGAAGGAAAGAAAGAGAAAGAAATTAGACTCTAAAAGATTCCCCTCACAACCACAAATGCTAATGCTGGGCTCTCTCTCTTTCTGTCTTATTGAGTCCTAATTCTTCTTTCAATCACTGTTTATACACCTTGGTCATTATGTTATGTTACATGTCATGTGGGGCAAAGGTCATCACTGTAATGCTCGCCTCCTACTTGCTGTTTTTTGTGTACATACACTGTAATCCAGTGACACTTTATAAGAAGAGCTTAGTAAAGTCCAGTTGTCTGCAGTCTTTCTTTTAGCCCAAATGCAAATCATCAGCTAAGACCTGTTTCTGACACAGTATGACGCACTGTGGGCGCCCAGGTCAAATGACATTTGGTTGATTTTCTAAGTGAAAATACGTAAACATCCTCTACAGAGAACTCACTTCTGCACAATTTAATGCACAATTAAAAAACAGGTCTATTTGAGATGATTTAGATTTGCACTTTACACAAAGCTACGAGGAACGATTTTACCACTTAAAAAGCAATACATGAGTTAAAAAGAAAAGTTTTATCAGAACATTTGTATTACTTCCAATAATTCACTAACATTATTTTCATCATGTGAGCGCAGGCCTCACATGAACTGAAGCCCAAAAAGAAAACGTGAACACAGAGTGAACATGACAATATGGTAAACAAACCTTCAAAAACGTACCACCAGTGAGAACACCGGCGGCTGCATGTTCCAGCTTCTCCGTGATTCAAGCTCTCTTGCTCTCGTTCATATATCTTGTGGATTCTTGTTACAGTGGAGACTCGAGGGAAACTTTATTTGTCCACTTTGCTTTTGTTGTTTTGCTGCTTGTTTGGTTTCATCAAGACAGCCATCAGTGAAACTTACCATTTAGAAACTGTTTTTGAGTTTGAGTGCTGCACGGATTCTTTCACAGTAATATACAGCAGCTGTGAGCAGCTGGGCTTCAGTGAACACTATGGGTGGCTTAAAGGGTAAAAATAGGAAAAAGCTTTTATGCTGTTAAGAAATCAGCCTTATTAAAGTGTTAACTTTGAAACTAGTTAATAAAAGTCTCAGAGTTTAAGAGGTTGAGCAAATCTGGGGAAACGAGAATCAGTACCAGTGCTAGCACAGAACCAGTATGGGACTATAACCAGTACGGCCTCAGGGCGACTAACCTGCTGCTGGTTCTCCCTCTGCAGGTGAAGCCTGGCCTGAATGTAGCCTCGCGTCTCCTGGAAGGCCTGTCTCTGGGAGACCTCTGCCGGGTAGTGTGTGCAGATCCCAATGATGTTGGTGCACAGGAAGATCAGCACGTTCGCACTTAGCTAGAGAAGACGAAGGACAGTGGGGAGGGGTGAGAACACAGCAGAGATAAAGACAGAAACGAAGACAGAGAGAGGAGAAAAACAGGGTTAATTGCTGAGTGGAACACACAGCGTCTTTAGGAACAGCTGAATCTTCATGAGGGCTTCAACTCCACGCTCTGGAATCGTCCCGGGACTTTGTGTTCTAATTCTCTTGAGGCCTGCCCCATTGCAGCATGGGAAAAAGGGCCAACCTTTGACCTACAGAGGCCACTTCCTGTAAAATTGGGCTGCAGTTTACAGTCAGAGAGCCAAAGCCAGGCTAAATATGGAGCCTGAAGGAAAGCAAGTGCTGTCACTTCCTTTGGGTCAGCGACAGAGAGAGGTTAAGGAGAAAAGGGTCTGCGGTCACTCTAGTTTGTATTGCTCTGAAGTAATACAAGTAGTCACATCTAACGGGGGCCTGGATTCAACGTTTGAAATCTCCACATCTGAAATAAAACTGAAACTTATAACATCCAACAACACCAGCCTTTCCAACACAAGATGAATCCTAAAACATACTATCCACGATAATTTTTTATTAACGAAGATTTTTTACCAAAGCCTTTTTCTGCTCTATTTCAGTAGAGAATGATTTTACTACGTAGCAGAATAATAAGGCCAAAATCCCCTTTTGTACTGCCTTATGCTCAATCTCTCACCTCTCCTTCCAATGTTTGCCTTCGCACCTCTAAAGCACCCGCCTTTGTAACACCTCAAGTATTGGTTAGCTGTTCGTCTACTGTCTGGCAAACAGTAGTGTGAAACAATAAACACTGTTTGGGTGATTCAGTGGAATATGAATCAGTCTCAGTGTAATCAGTCTAAGAGTTTTGTGTTTACACTTCTACGGTATAAAGCAACCAGACAGTGGAGAAAATTCAAGAACAATTTATAAAGACACATTAACACCACTCACACATGCACTTCATTTACAATATTACACTGGCAGACTGCCCTTGAACATTAGATTTTTTTATTCTTTCATTATTTCATTGAGGTCCAAAATGCATTTTTACATCGCTGTGCAAGAGATAACAAAAACAAGGGATTTGATCTTCTAACCACATTTAAGTAGTTATTATAAAAAGTAGCCTCAATTATTTTCTGTTTTTGAGATATCTGTGCATCTGTAGGCCACTGTGTTATTTGAAATAGTCATTCTCATGGGGTTCATTTTGGGGGCGTCGTGAGAGGGCTGCTGGGAAGAAAGTACATCATCCCTGTATTTTTGAGAATGATTTTTATATAAAGCCTGATAATATCCTGTTGTCATTATAGGGTACAATAGAATGGCTGTGTGGCGCCCACACACTAAGCCAAAAAAAAGCCCAAAAACTAAAAGCCAAAATGTAATACTAACATTATTTTCAGTATTTTTATTGAGTTTGAATGACTTATGTAAACAATAACCTATATACTGAACCATACACACATATACAATAAAGACAATGTCAACAGGAAACTTTAACACATCATCTTCCATGTCATGACTTGTTTTCGAGTTCAGGGTCTGTGAGATAACTATGCATCTTACCTCAATAATAGGTAGGGGTGGTGGGAGGGGGAGGTGAAAAATGATGTTATTTTAACTTTTTTTTATTGCTTACTGGTGGACAGTGACAATCACAGGGAAGATGTTTTTGAGGTGGGAAAAGCTTGTTACATTGTAATGGAAGATTATAGCAGGAAAAAACTATAATGTCTTTAAATAATATAAATCACGTTTAATATTAGGGATGTGACAATAAGCAGTCAAAATAAATGATAAATCAAGACAATTATTGAAAAACACACACAAACCCACATGCATGAGCAAAACGGGTTGCAAAAAATTTATTCATGGTTGTTCTTTCATTCAAAATATGAATAAATATCTTTACTTGAAACTTTTTTTTGAAGTACAATGATTGAAAGAAAAAAAAAACATCCTTTCATGAAATAAATATTTTTCTCAAATCTACATTCACCAAGCACTTCATTAGGAAATAGTCAGGCCTCTCTTTGTTCTCAAAACCTCCTCAATTCTTCATGGCATTGATTCCACTAAATGTTGGAAACATTCTGCACAAATCAGGAAATGGCTACAAGAAAATAGCTGAGCAGTTGAAAATGCCCATTTCCACTATCAGGGAATCTCACTTCATACACGCCACCATCTTTTCTACTATCAGTGGAATCACACATCACGTTTGCCAGATGTTGCTGGAACTTTCAGTGGGACTGTGTTTTGTCAGATGAGAAACCAGAGCCAAAATAGAGCTTTTTGGCAACAAACACCAAAGGTGAGTTTGGGTTAGACACAAAGATGGTGGTGAATGTGTGACGCGTCACTCCACTATCAGCGCTCTGATGTTTTTACAGCCCAGTTTGCTTTTTGCAAGTCTTTAACAAAAATGCATCAGTTCTAGTCCATAAAAATAAATAAATAAATAATGCATTTACTTTTTACAGTCACATAAATCGACTCCTGTGAAAAGACTTCAAGAAGACTAAACATTAAACTAAGACTGAGAAATACTGTTTCTCCTGGTGCTTTTGATTTATGTTCTTTTCTTTTTGGTTCCTTTTGGTTAAAATAAAATGATCAACCTCAAATGTAAGAGATGTGACCAAATGGAAAGTAGTATAAATGCTGTCATCAATGTAAAAGAGTGAAGCTGAACACAACAAAGAAATGAGTGATAAGGAATTCCTCATAAGTAATAAGTAAATGTTAAACACTAAAATGTAACTCAGTAAAATGTATAAATAAAGTGAGTAAAATAAATGTTTAATCTTCTGAAAACATTAGGAATAAATCAATTCATTAAAACTGTATTTAACTGTGTAACCGTCAATATAATGAGTTACAACCTGTTTCTGGGCTTTTCTTAAAACTCTAAAGCTTGTTTTCTTCCAAACTGAACAGGAAGTAATCATGCATTGTGATTATTGCCTTTTACTGTGATGGAATAGTGATTATGTTTCTTGTATTTTAAATATATAATCCTGTCAGGTCTACTATTTTCACATTCTTTACCGCTGTGAAAGTCAAATTTACAACAAATCCCTCTGCAGTGGTATTTTAGGAGCAGGAGTTTGACCAGAGGGCACAGCCACACTAAATTAGGAGCTGATAATGAGGGAAAAGCAATCGCCCGATAACTCCACTTAAATAGCCTACAACGATCAGAGCACTGGGCAAATGTGTCACAGCCACTTCACTGTTTAATATCTTCAGACAGAATTAGAAACCAAAAAAGTAAAAAACTATTCCACCACGTCACTCTGCACAAGGTCAAACCTGCTGGTGCACAAAAAAAAGTTAAATACTGTAAATACTGTTCTAGCGGCCAGCGTCTCTCCTTACCTGGTTTATCTTTATATGAACCGAGTTGTTAAAGGGCTCACATTCAATAATTTTATAGTAATATATTTATTATGTTTTCCCCTTTTGACGTTTCTGTTTTCAGCAGTAATAAGTGATTTGTATTTGACCATTTTCCCACCTTTATTTATCCCTTAAAATGAGTCTGTTTTTGTTACAGTGCCTTTAGGACTGTTACATGAAAATCAGCTCTGTTCTGACTGGCTACCTTGTATTGTAGCTCATTAAAGCAGCCCAGACTGAAACACTCCTAACCACTTCAGTCTGAATGGGAGGAGATAAACCTCTGTAGGCTGATATGTGAATGTGTCTGCATTTTCAGCAAATTTTAGTGCACAATTTATCTTCATTTGATTTTAACATGTATGTAACTAAAATGTTCCATAACTTTTGCACAGGCTACATGTTATGTTTAATTTTTTCCCAAATATGTTATATTCACCAATGAACAATAATTGTACGTTAAAATGTGCAGAAGTTTTACATAGAAAATCAATAAAACATGTCATTTGACTGGGGCACCCAAACTCCCATGAAATGGGCCCTTTAAAATGAGCTTAACAAATAAAGGACTTCAGGAGGAACAATAATCTAGTGTACTATGGTTGAGAATCCTAGGTAACCGAGCATCTCGCCAGCAATCCATTCTGAGAATTTGGCATTTGCCCCTTAAACACGTTTACATCTGCCGCCAGGTCATCATGGAATGTCCGTGTCCACGTTGGCCAGAATGAAATGTGTCAGTGTGGAGAACTGGAGCTTTCTGTGCGTTACAGTGTTTTCTATCACTGTGTGAACGATGTGTGAAGCTTCCTTTAATGCTGGTGCACTGTGTATTTTTCCCCGAATAACTGTGTCACTCAGAGCACGATATGAATTAGTAATCACTTATTATTAAGTTCAGCAGAACAATAAAACAGGTTCAATTCTTATTCCTGTGTTTGCTTTAGGGCTGCAGCAAATTTTCAAAAATATTCAAAGAATTTGCTAAATAAAATATTTAAAAACTGAAACTTTGTTGAACCAAGGCACTTCTGTAAGGAAACACACATTTATCAAGCCAAATATTAACAGCATGCACACCAGACTCATTGCGGACTCCGTGTGATGTGGTAGAGTTTGGTGCAGTTCACATACATTTCCTACTTCTCTGGACTGCCAGCTCAACTTCATTTATTACTGAGAATAAATGAGATGCAGAGATTTAGGACGATTATTTAGACTGCACCGACCGTTAAAACAGAGTTTAAAACACATAAATATATAAAGTGGTTTTGAGCAGCTTAAAAATCTTTCCAAAAACCATCACCCCGATTCACTGACAAGAGCTCAGCAAAAATGTTTTCATTTTTATAACTGTGGTTAAAAAGACTCTGTTCTCCTTTCCGCCGCATCAGGGTTTACTGAGCATGATCAGCAGTTTAATGCAACTTACTCGGAAATAATAAACAGGGTAAAAGGTTTTTTCATGACCTTGTAGTATTTCAGTATAGTTTTATTAAAAAGGAAAAAAATAATTAAATATCATTTATAAATATCATTTTATCATTTACAAGGTTTTCTGTTCAGTTAAAATTATGAAACAACTTTCTTATTGCTACAGCATATTCCAACAGTCAAGGTTATATTTAACAGAATATCGCTGCTGTCTGAACAAAACCTCATATCTCCATTTCAGACGTTGTTTCAGTTTCAGACATATTTTGAAAATGTCTGCTGCCGTTTACACTGTATGTTAATTTCATGATGAATGGACCAAAACAAGCGGCACAAAATGACTTGGAAAAAAGTCTGTTTCCATTGACTAACATTTAAAAGTCAAGAAGGTCTTTTCCTTCTCCTTCTCCTAAAGTAGATCTGTTCCAATAATAGTGATATTCAAAAACAAAAATATTTAATATTTGCAACTTTTTTCATTTTTGCGTCTGCCTAAAAGGGTTAATATAGAAAACACTCTAGGAGTGCCTTGTCTATGCTAGAAGTGCATTTTGTATGCTGGGAGCGCAGCTAAAATGAAACAGTAAAGGCACACTGGGTTACAGGGTTAGAAAAAAGCTGTTTAGCTGTGTGTGTGTGTGTGTGTGTGTGTGTGTGTGTGTGTCTGTAAGGCGGTGGTAGAGCAGGGTAGATCCTGCTGGTCACACTGACATTAGGCAGATGGCTCTGGGCTCTGTTTACATTAGAGTCTCTGTTCAAGCAAGACAGAACCGATAAAAAGTAAGCGCTGGTGTGTGTGTGTGCGTGTGTGTGTGTTTACAGAAAGAACAGCCATTGTGTGAATGTGTGCATGAGTGTGTGTTTCGTTTTCAGATGAAAGAGCGCTGGACGTGCACATGGGTGTGTGTGTGTGTGTGCACATGCAAGCACGGATGACAGGTCGTGTGGTGCGTGTCGCTTTTGTGCAAAAGTACTGACAACAATAGAACTGAACACGACACAGTACAACTGGGGTGTGTGTTTGTGTGTGTGTTTGTGTGTGTGCGTGTGTGTGTGTGTGTGTGTGTGTGTGTGTGTGTGTGGCTATCACAAGCACATTGTAATTGCTTGCTTTTTTCTCGAGGGCGACAGCAGCAGGTTTACACTGTACACACACTCGGCTATACAGCTGTTTACGCAACACGACACCTCGTTCATTCACATGCTGGATTTATTACTAATAAGCAGGGCAGGGGCAGGTGGGAGGGGTCACATATGAGACCACCTTTTACAAAGAGAAAAACTCAAAAGGCAATGAGATTAGACTACAATTCAATTATTTCAGATTTCTTATGGAACAGCCAGAACACTTGATTAACGCTGCATAAGTTGTTGTTTGTTAATCATTGTTTTGCCTTTGCAGCAGTGATATCACAATTTTTGTGTGTTTGGCTGAATCAAGGCTTCACAAAATCAAACAAACGTAAATCATTTTGATAAAAACAATGCAGGTGAGTTGACTCATCAATACAAATAATCTGTACAGACAAAACTCAAGCAAAACATGATTTTACATGAGAAAAAAGTTGACACTGGTCAGTTTTCACCACTAGTGCATATTGACACATCTTTCTGTGAACTGTGTACAAAGGGTTACATTTCACTGCATGCATTTCAGAGTTAGATGATTATATGAGGCTTTCATAGTTTATCTGTTTCCGACAAAGCAGAGCAGAATCCCCGAAAGGCTATGCAGTTTGTTACTGTTAAATCAAGTCTATACTTTGAAAAGCAGATTACTTGATAAAGATTTACAATAACAGGTAATTACTGAATTAATAATGTCATTTTTAGGCTCTACTGCACATTAGCTCTGAATGTTAGCTTACATTAACTCAGAGGTGTCAACATCACAGACCGTAAACATGATATTCACAGCTTTCAAACGGTATGAACTGACTGATGACCCATTTAGAACATTTTTACATTAAAATCATTATAAACAACAGCAATTTGTCTGGTTCTGATTTTCTTTACTGTGATAAATTCCTCTAATAATCACACTAATTAGCACTGCTGCGATTAGTTATTGATTTCCAAAATGCCTCAATTTAAATAACAAATGCATTTTGAACAACATGGCGTAGCTGATGTGCGCTTGCTGTCGGTGGCATTTGGCTCCAGTCATTTGTTGACTCCATTCAACGCCACAGTTTAAAAAAAATCAAGATGGCTACAAAATCCAACTCTGTTGCGAAAGAGGTTTTAAAAAAGTTTGCAAGGACCAAAGACATCAAAAGTACAGGTGTTCGATCCCTGATGTTGCTACAGCCATTCGTGGCCTGGAGTCCAAGAATGCACAGTTGTCCTCGCTCTCTCCGCCCTTTTTAACTTTATTTAGCAGATTATTTCAGATTAATTATCTAGTTCTCTCAATTCCCTTTCCCAACAACATAAAAATTCTTACGTTAAAAGCATAAATAAAAGATCACATTATATATTAAAATATCCGCCAAGTGTGTCCTGAATTTCGGTTTCAGTCAAGAACTTTTGATACATCACTAGAAGACCTACTTTTTGAACGATAGCACTGGAGGCTAAACTTTGAAAACATTTATTACTTAAGTATCAGCCAAAGGAAATCTGTAGGTTTCAGTGTCTGATGTTTCTGGATGTAACTAACATCAGCAACTGTAGTTAGCCTAGTTAGCAAAAAAAAACAAAAAACTGTGGCAGAACTGGACATCTTCTTGGTCATCTGCTATCTTGGTCATCAAAATGTAATAGGATTTATATACTCTCAAATACAGTCAGTCACATTTTACAGCCTTGTTAAAACATAAAAATGTTGTTTCCTTGAATTGTTAGCCTGAATATTTTGTCAGTTTTCCTGAAATGAAATGTAAAGAATGGCCGAACAGTGATTTCAGCATTTGAATACTGGCACCTCAAATGGTTAACAGAGCACATCACACACAGCTGTGTGTTTCTACCTGTGGGTTAAAAAAGTGATTGAGTAGTTTGAGCACAACAGCTTAGCCTAGTAAAACAGCTCATTTCAAAGCTCACCAGCTTAGCCGATCCTTAAGGTTTCAATATCAAATCAGTAGTGAAAAGGGGGATTACACCATCTCTAAACATACGTACTGTGGTATTTTATCCCTGTTTTACGGCTGTATATTGGATATGATGAACGACACAAAAGAAATAACAAATATCAATCCTTGTTGACAAATAACAAACAAAAGAGACAAACTTGAGAGAAAAAAAAACAGAAAACATTGGGCAGATATGGTGTCCTCAAAAAAAAAGACATAAAAAGGTGTGAAAATCACACAAGATCATAATCTCTAATGGGTAATTTCACAGGGACTGGACTATCAACACAACTCCAAAAAGAACAACAGCAGGCTTTCTTATAGCGGCAGTGACTGACCACAAGGGCAATACTGAGACCAAATGATTCACATGGATCCAATTAGGCAAACTCTATTCCTGTGTCTTTCTGCAGCCTTCTTGTTGATATATATATATATATATATATATATATATATGGCCTAAATACTGTCAGAGAACGGTTCTGATACACAGTGTGGTAGTGCTGACGTTGGCCAGATATTACAAAAGATATTATCACACAGTACAAAACATGGAAAATCTCTTTAGCTTCTGTTTATTTCTGGCATTCTTTCAAAAACCAATTCATTCCTTTCCACTGGCTTTTTGGGAACAAATTGCAAGAGAAAAAAAATTACACAGGAGAACCAGAGATCCTCGTCAGTCGGTTTCTCTATTGATGTGTTTCAGTATTTTTCTGTACATTTTACTGTTTAATTTTGGCATAATATATAAAAGAAACTGAGCAATATCGACTGCTGATAACATTGGCCAATACAGATGATGCAGCTCTGATAAACAGGTTGTTATTGACTGTGTCATTTCCAGGATTTAACATATTCAACGGGAGCCCAATGTAAATTAACTATGAGACAATAAAATATTTATGATTAATGCAACAAAAATATGCAAGATGTAAGGAAACTGAATCTTTAGCATGAGAATAACAAGAGTTTAAGAAACGTGACCAGTGAGATGTTCTCCTCTGTGGGAAGAGACAGGTTTATCTTTTAATCGGAAACACAAAGAAACGCCATCTTAAAACTTGTCGTGGTTGTAAGCTCTTATTTCTACACGATTCTCTTTGTTTAAGACACCCGACAACAAAATGTTGTTTTTCTTTCTCATTAGTTCATGTGCCTGGTCATATTAAGCATAATTCACTGTAAAATTTCACTTAAAACACAACTCAGGCTTTCCTGTAATCTTCCATCTCAATGTAACCTACCTCATCTGAATTTTGATTACATCACCGTGCACCAGCGGGTGGGGAAAATATAATACAACCAATAGCATCACATTTCACCTCTTCCTCCCACCACTCCCACCTTTCACCAAACAAAATGCTCAGCTACCTTGGAGACCCCACCTGAGTCACAGCAGAGAATGTGTTATGATTTTGACTCAGCCATTTCAAAAGCTAATTAGATAAGCAGCCTCTTCTCTGCTGACCACTTCTAAAGGCTACAACTGACCCCACTGACACCAACGAGCAGAGATCCCAGCACACAAACTGCAGCCACACTAGAGTCCATGTTGCCAGGAACGTCTCACAAATGAACCACATTCATGCTGGAATTTATGTCATTAGGAAGCTTCTCAAACTACTCACAGGGCACAGGTGCTGCTCAGTAAAATCTTTTAATTCTCAAGCTTCCCAAGATCACTGATAAGCATTTGGTAATTAGAAACAGCCATGAATAGTTACTGACCCAAAAAAGTCAAAGAAAACAATTCTAAATGAAACACGTGGTTTCATCTTGTTGGCTCCACTACCTTTAAAGTCTATCCTTCATCATTTCACAGCACAGACGTCTACAGAGACTCCAAAGTCCAAAGTCAATGAAGAAGCATAGCCAAAGCAGAACTTTAGGGAAACTGATGATGAATGGAAAATAATTTCCCATCGAGAGAGATTCTCAGAAAAATATCACCCTTAAAGCTCAACACTGCTTGTCTATATTCCTACAGCTTCACCTTATTATTCAAAAGACAATTTTGTTCAAAAAAAAATTACACAACTCAGAAGCGTGAGATTCAGTCATTTACAATCAAAAAGACTCCAGTGATTTTTATTAAAATTGTCATATACTGCACTGAAGTAACTCTAATTAAACAGAATTAATTACCTAAATATTTAATTATCCTAATTAGCTCTCTCTGTATTGAAACATACAGTTGGTCAGTGCTATTTAAGTAATGACAATATCCACTATATGAAAAGCATATCATTCATCACAACAACAAACATTATCACAATAATGACAAAATATTGTCATATTGCTCACATCTACTGGAGAGATCTGAATACAAAATTGCTGTTTTAATAAACACAGAAGTTTAAAACATCAGTGACTCTTACATTATGCAATACTAATATCCATGAAACAGTACCCAGTAAACAGTAGTCTTCTGATTCCAAAACATTCACTAAAGAAAGATATTAAGGGTAGATGAAATCATAATAACACATTCTGAAAAATCTGGTGGTGGGAGGTGTACAGGTTCGTTTGTTGTACTGGTTGAAATTCTTCCTTAGGTATGAGTTTTGTCACCTTTATAAACCTTTATGCCACAAATAAGAGCAGATAACACAACGTACAGGTAGCGCAAACAAACTACTGTTTTGCTTAATGGCGAAGTTAGCTATGGTTCAGTCATGTTTCACGTAAAAATATAAATGCAGCGTTCAGTCGATCACCTCACACTTGCTGGTACAGATAGTGTGAATTTGATTTTATTTACCAAATTTTAGCAGCATCTGACAGTCTGAGACAAATGACTTGAGAAACTGGGACATTAAACAACGTAAGCTTTAAAATGAGCTGTTTTTTTTTTTTTAAATGCAAGCACTCAAGATGGCTATCTCTAAAAGACCATCCTGCTCAAACTGCTCAAACACTATTACACCACTATATATATATATATATATATATATATACACGTAGCTAACAATGGATTAGCATTCATTACCTTCCTTCCTGTATCTGATCCAGCATCAAAAATCATGGAAATGTGTTGATTTTTGTGACATCAAATGATTTAAAATGGGGTGGTTTTCAGCTCATTTTCCATATTGTGACTGTATGGACTGCGGTGAAAATGGTATGTGTTGAAACTTTATGAATGTTTGGGGGGGAGCTCTCTTTCACACTTGCTGCAGTAATTCTGACTTTCATTAACACTGAAACCTGAACATAACGTTCATCCCTACAACTACTTGACAGTAATAAACATACATTTTTTTAATCACATCTGGCCTCCTAGGGGTGTGAATCTCTAGGCACTTCATGATTCGATTCCGATTAAGAGGCCGCGATGCGATTATAAAACGATTACCAATCTTTTTTTTCTATACAGGATTTCTTTTTCCTCACTGTGTGAGGACTTGGTAGTTTTAAAGCAAAGTATTTGTAATGATCCATAATGCATTTACTTCCAATATCTTTTATTAATAAATCAAATGGAAATGATGTGGAAAGTGAACTGGAAGACTCTCATTCACTGCTCTTGTTTGGAGGACATGAGACGCTGCTGCCACTCATCTGTGATAAAATGTGCAGTTACAGTGACATAAGATCCAGTGGCAATGGACGCCCACGCAGAAGATCACAGCTATTCTACCCGTTTTCTTCAGTGATTCTATAACTTCAGTTTTGGTCTTGCTGTAGAGAGTTGTTGCTGTGTCAGTAAAATATCTTCGACACTGGACAAATAGAGTTTGTAATTCGTTTCTGAGTTGGGTGGAAGTTTTGACATCGCTTGCTCGATGGTCTTCTGGTTGGCAGCAACTATAACTGGGTGGAAAACGGGTGGAAATGTGTAATATGGTTTCTCATGTTTGTTGTTTCCAAAATATTTTAGTTTAGTGTGACACAACCTGCATATAGTGTGGCTCTTGTCCAGGTCCCTCAACTTCATATAAGCCAAAGTGCTTCCATACGTTAAGCCAGGGGTCGGCAACATACGGCTGTTTTACTGTCCTGATAAAAAATATAATAATCCTCATTTGCCACAAAATAAAGCTCTGCTGATCGTTCTAACGCTGTTTTAACAGTAGATGGTCTTAAATGCTGCTAATTCACCACCCTATAACCCTGAAGGTTGGCGTGCAGACTGCAGGTCACATAGCAATGCAGAGTCTCGCATGGCTAGTACCTACAAAAAGGCAAAGAGAGAGATTTAAGACGAACATTTGGAGACGAATGGACTTATTCGCATTTATAAGCACTGCAGTTGGTTTCCTGGTACGTTAAATCTGCAACGAGAGACCGTGAAACACTAAAAAGTTGCGTTGATGAAGTCGCTTCTCTTTCGAATTTCCCAGTTCCACCTTAAATAGTGCCGCATTTACATTCTGGCGCCTCAGGCAGAATTTAAGGTGGAACGGGAAAATTCGAACAAGAAGCTGGAGAATAAGAAGCAACTTCAGCCTCGTAAAACAGTTGAATGATGAGAGACGCTTTACAGGAAGCTGTTCTACTTTTGAGTAGAAGTTTTCTGGCGGAGATGGGAGGAAAGCAGCTATAGTTAAAGCCTAAAGCAGAGTAAAGTAAGTCCGCGTGTTCGTTTCTATTGTTTAGTATATACTAGGACATTAACACATACTGAGACATACTGGACAATAAATGTTGTGGCTCCCAAGCTGGTTTGATTTTTGCTGAAAGGACAAAATGGCTCTTCTTATCATTTGGGTTGTGACTCCTGATCTAACCTGGCTTTAATGCAGAGGGAGCCGGTCGGATTTCTCGTTCATCCAGTAGTGTTTTTGTTATGTGCCACCACAGACTGTCCGGGCGCTGCACTTACCCACTTCCAAGTTCCGTCAACTTGTGCTCCGTCAACATTACGTTATAAATTAAAATTTAGAGAATCGATTTTTGACATTTGTGAATCGATTCAGAATCGTCTACGTCCACATCGCGATACATCTAAGAATCGTTTTTTTCCCAAACTCATTGCTCTTTACTACTATTATCTTAGGTTTTAAAAAAATGTCTACATAATTCATTGCTTCAGATGTGAACAAAGTCAGAGTGGACTGATGTGAAATTATACACTGTAGGGAAACTGACCAGCTCAGATTCTTTACAGCAGTAATGACAGAGTAGCTTATTTTATTAACTATCCAAAACCACCAGTGAACCTACACATCTTTTGACGTTTATGTTTAATATAAAAAAAAAAAATGGGGCACTATTTTTATACAACACCCAGCACGTACCTCTCCACCAATGAATAGAAAAACACTTTTTGTGCAAAAACATTACCTTAAAACTATCATAAAACTTCAGGCATCAGGCAGCCCATTCATAACATTTCAATACTAACCTTTTTGTAATGTAACTTTTTCAAACAATTCTGACCTGGTTATTTTCTCTAAAATAGGACGTTTCACATTAAACCACTCTGAATGATATTGTTTACATCTCAACAATTTAATTATGCAGCAAATGTATGAAAAAACACTGATAAATTAGCTGCACGGTAGCTAAAAAAAACAATTATTGTGATGTTGTACGTTCCAGTGAAAAAACTACAGGGAAATCCACATGAATGTGACAGCTTTTGACCTTGAATTGTGCACTGGTCTGTTTTCCAACTCCAACGCTAGACACAGAGTTTTTGGGCATTAAATGTCTAATTGATGTCATTCCCTGAAAAAAAAATCGCAAATTGCACAAAGTTAATTTGCTCTGTGTGCTCTAATATTAAGCATATCTGCTCTACTTTGTGTGAGAGATACAGTATAGCTTTGCATAAGACTGAATGTATGGCTTTTATCTTGTGCACAATTACAGTATCTTCTCAAAAAGTATTACCTTGTTAATTTTTAAAGCCAAAAAAAAGAACAGTAAAATCCAATCAAATCACATAAACAGCACCAGACAAAACTATGAGGCATTTATCCACCTTATTCTTCAACTTTCACCTCTCGCTCTCCACCCCCACCACTTTTTCTTTGTGCCATTATTTGTCTTTCACTCACAAATCATCAAACACACTCTTTCCTCAACTCGCTTATGTCCTTTGGCACACTGAATACAAGGTGACACACAGAGACACTGTGAAGGTCTCCTTCCTTAAAAGCCAATGTTTACAGAACACTTCAGCCTTGGCCACAGATTTCCTGTTAAAGTCAATGAGTAATGAGCAGGATCCATTAAAAAATAACACATATTATAAATACTGTTGCTGGTCTCCTGGACGGACATTAATTATAAAGGACTTTTAATATAGGTTCAATAATAATAACTTATATAATGTGGATTTAAATATTAAACTATTAGCCCAAAGGTTGTTTCATTTTATATTTTAAGAATTCCATAAACAATATGCTATTAACTAAGTAACAATGTACAGCACTTTATGTTTACATAATTTGTGCCAAGATTTCTGCCTTGAGATTTGGTCTCCACCTTTGGAATATGCCAAATTCTGGATATTCATTTTATTATAATTTCATTCTCAATGCTAAGTAACTACCGCCTATGCAAAAGAACACTCCCTGGAAAAACTGCATGTTATGTTGATTTTCACACTTCCTCAACAGGGAACTTAAATAAGCTGATTATGTGCAAATTATATTTATTTTTTAGTTTAGTATGTTTGAAAGAAATTAAACATTAAACATAAAAAAACCCTTTTATGTTTTTTTTCACCTAAAATATATTAAATTCCACACATAAACAGTAATTGTGCATTAAAATGTGCAGAAGTGTGTCTCTGTAGAGGATTTGTACTTATTACTACTTAGAAAATCAACAAAAGATGTCATTTGACCAGAGGGGCTCCAAACGTTTTGTATCTCAGTAATGAAGAATCTTCTCTGGCTTTGTTCATCAATCTGGACACATCTTCATTTTTACTCACAGTTTCTAAAGCCCTACTTAAACCTGCGACTAGCACAGTGCAGGACTAGCAAACCGCAACAGATGTGCAGGTATTTGCTATGGAGAATTCTACAGCTTAACATGTGTTTCATATTCATTTGTGTGAAGAGTGTATCTGAGCGCGTTTTGCATGTGTGGTGATGTATTTTGATGTACAAACATTCACTTGTCAGTTTGCTTATTCTAAGCATCCCTTTATTCTATTTGTTGCTTGTTCACTTTTTTGCCCACTGCATTCCCAGCAGTCCTTCTGTTTATCTACCTGTGTCTGCTCTAGTTATTACATAAAGCCATTATGATCATTGAGGATTATGGGTTCAGCCTCCTCTGCGACGCCACCGCAGGGGGAAATATGTCCTGCTTTTGGAAACCTCTAGAAACCTTTAAAAACTGAGCTGTCAATCTCCCTAACATTCTTAGCTTGTGCACAAGAAGGAGGATCCTTTGAGCCAGAAGAGAAGCGATATATAAAGAATCTTTCACAGAAGAACAATAAAGGAAAGACACAAATGCACAAAAAAGCCATGTTATCCTATGATGAGCTAAATGTCCATAGAACAATATCACTATTCCTGAATAGGACTGGGCACACGGGCAGAATATTCCTACTGTGACTGCAGTGCTATATATTGTGATTGAAATACGCCTTGCATTATATTAGAAACACACTGGATACACAATATTGTGACTAGGGATGCATGAAGATATTGGAATCATACCAGTTTCAACTGAAGAGTCACTGGACAAGTGGCATTGGACAGATGTTTAGATTTGACCAATATATCAAACCAGGAATGTAAATCACCACTTAATTGACAAATAAACAATTGTTACAGGGACTCCAATGCAAAGCAGAGGAGTATTCTTAGATTATACAAGTGTGTAATAAAACTTGGGGCCTTTTAGGGTTTAAAAGAAGAGGATTAGGGTTAGGGTTAGGATTTTATTTCATTTCCCAAAACAACCGATGTTACAGAACATGGAGGTTTATCATTTAAAATGTAATATTCAATTTACTGCATCTGTAACCCTACAGAAATAAATGTTGTATTTTCCTGTCATGATAATCCGGGTAGATCTAGTCCCAATTTCTACATTTTGTAAATGTTTATGTATCAATCTAAGCAGATATGTGCATGAAAAATATGGCCTACAATTCTCATATTGGTGCATCCCTGTTTGGGACTTCATTAAGGACTGGGCGGCATTATACTTACCAAATTATTTGATTTTTGTGAGATTACATGAGCGCCGCTTTGATCCATTAAAACACCCACAGAAACTCATCTAGGATACATCAAGATGCTCACAACCACTTTAACTGGTTAGAAGCCTCATTTGAACACTGCAGCCTTCAATTATAAAGGGCAACACAACAATTAAATGATATATTGTTCAGCCCTGTAGCTAAAATTCCTGTTTGTCCTAAAACAGAGTTTGAACAGATGAGAGGAACTGAGAAGAAGAAAAATCAGAGGGTCCAGAAAGACTTTGAGCGGTCAGAGACTTCGATCAAGGCTTTCACTTAGCGACTCTATCCCAAGTTCCACACCAGGCCTCCAAGTACACCCAACACCTATTTGGGGAGAACATCAGCAGGTTCATGCCTCAGATGCTGTATAAAACCCGACCTGTGGTGGAACATTTCCCACTGAGCTTCAAGCTAGCTTTATGGAATATTACCACTGTGCTGGGATGGTTGCGTATATTTAGCCTGACCACAAATTCAAAACAGGGATCGAGGAATTTGCAGGGCAGCAGTGAGGAGTTCTGCAGAGAGACGTGTTATCAGTAAGTCGGACTCATGTCTGTGAGCTCTGTCCTCTTATGAACAGTGTGTTTAAACAAATAGGGTTATTCCAGTATATATACATTCAGCATAATTGAGGTTATTCTTCCGTATCTTCATTCAACACACGTGAATCTTGTGAACACAGTCAAAAGCAGTTTAGACACTTTGCATTTTATGACCACTGACTGTTCTTGTAGGTCTACCTACAAACTTCCGTGGCAGCATTTGTGGACAAAAAGCAGAGTCGACAGATACCATAACATTTTCACCACCTCATTTTACATATTAACCTACGTTTGGGTTCGATCCTACTTTCATAGGATACTTCTACAGTATCATATAACTGAAAACACACTTTTCACTCCCCAGTCTAAACTGCCCAAATACAGAAATTAAGTTAAATATAGAAATGTCTATTGAGTTGTGATGTCATGAAAACCAACACATTTACATATGCACCTTCGCTCAATGGCAGGTCAGTTCCACTCGTTTATATTGAAGATATAACAAACATTTCCACTCAAATTGCTTTTGAATTAAGCACAATTAACCATAATTACTTTGATTTTCAACACAGCTTGAAGTTGTTATTGTAGGGCAAACATTGCAGCCACGGCTTTTATGAATAAGCATGAAGAAAAACATTTGCTTCGTTTATCCACATGTAGTGGCACAGTTTTCACTTCAGAGAGAAGCAACACTGACAAGACTTTCATTAAAAGAAGGTTAACGATGCTGCTGCTTTAGACCTGCAGGTGTGAATGGTATGGATCTAAGGAAGGTACAGTTTAAACACTGAACTAATTAAACACTGAAATAAGAAACTGACGTGGCCATTTACAACACTGGACGCTGTACAACACAACCATAAGGTTAGACTAGAGGTATAACTGACCACGTTAACTTTACTCCCCATCTACACTGTAGTAAACATTAGAGAGTTAACCTTAGCTGATCTTATTGGGCAACTGGACCATGTGATCCTTAACATTCCTTCTTAGCCATGCAGTTTATACTCAAAGCTTGTTCCTCTCTAAAAATGAAAACTGCTCTTCCAAACAAATTACATCTTTCGTAGAAAATTATGTAAAT
Organism: Colossoma macropomum; assembly: GCF_904425465.1. Classification (NCBI taxonomy): domain Eukaryota; kingdom Metazoa; phylum Chordata; class Actinopteri; order Characiformes; family Serrasalmidae; genus Colossoma; species Colossoma macropomum. Next base: position 22,127,338 of record NW_023494802.1, on the reverse strand, counting down.
ACCTTAATAAGAATGTAAAAATAAGTGAGTCCTCTACATCAGAGACATTATACCAGAGGGTTTTGTCTATGTTCTCATTTGTAAACGCCATCTATGCTGTAATGTTTTCCTAATTATGATGACTTCTGCTGCGTCAAATACAGAGTTTTTCAAACCGATACTAATACTCTTAAAAAATGGTTCTTTAAGGGCCAAAAGTGAACATGACCACCTGTTTGTCACCTGTTTGAATTTTCCTTGGAATATTGTTTTTGAACATCTGCACCCAAAAGTCTATTATGATCACCAGGGCATCAAACTAATTTCAGCCTGCTGGGCTACTGGAGCCAACATCTGTCTAGCTGACGTTTGAAAAGAGAATCAGTAGCCTGATGCTGACAGATCACCCGAGATGTCCCTGGGCTAAATGCCAGTTATATCCTCTATCCTTGATTGTTGTCATGAGTTGAGTGATAACAGCCTAAAATACAACTTTAAAAATGACCGTATGAGTTTATCAGATCCTAAACAGTGCTTGCTAGGTTATTATATTTCATATAATTTGTAGAGCATTATTCATAGTTCTTCGAAAGAAAGAGGTATTGAACATATAGGTATGACAATAAAACATATAACAGTAGATAAAGCAGTTAATAAGTTATAGGTGGCTGTTATAGCATCTTCATTACACAAAGCAGGCTTGTTTAAATGTCATCCATTTGCGTACAGACTAAAAAGCCTAAAAAGGAAATCAATTTATTTCACAACAATTAATAATTCACATCAAAATGCAAGCAAAGTACAAATAATATCAAAGTTGTTTTGGACCGTTTACGTCTTGCTTATGAACTCCTTTAATGAAATGTTCATAGGTTTATACTGAATGTATGTATATATGACAGCACACTGTTGCTACTTAATCTGCAAGACAGACTGATCAATATGCAGTTATGAATGGGAACAGGAAACCATATCTTAAAGCATTGGTTCAGCCAAAAATCAAGTTCACACAACCTTCCCCTTATTCCAAATAGAGGCAATCAGTCGAGAAATAAATGGTACCTGAAGCTTGCTTGTTCAGTTTTGTACTGGAGCTATGAGGCGAAAGCAGTCTTAGAGTCACTATGCAGCCCTCTGAACACGCCAGGCCTAAAGCACTAATTTGCCTCAAACTGTGTTGAGCTGTTTTATTACCTTAAATACACAAAATAGACCAAAATAGCCCCATAATAGACGTGATTTCTGATACTGTATGATGTACTGTTTTCTATAAGAATGTACAAAAGTATGTTTTATTGCTAAAAAGCAGTAGCAGCCATTCTGAAGCCTGTTTGGACTGTAATTTGGTATATTTTTATAGATTATATCACATAATGTCAGAAACCACATAAAACTAGAGAAGCAACGTTCAGACATATCATGATGGATGGCTGCTGCTACAATTTTAACTGTATGACATTTTCATCTCTTCTGATACAAACTGTACGTCTAGATGAGATTATTTAACAGCTCAAGTTTTAATTCATTTTTAAAACCTCTTTATTCCATAGAATTAAACAGGCTGTTTTTGGCCATCCTCTTTGTGCCTCATTCAAAAAGCAGTCCAGGCTGAAACTCTCCTTACCAATTCAGTGTGAATGGGTGGGGCTAAACTCCTGCAGGCCAAACAGGTGGACATATGTAAATGAGATGGTTTGCCTGACAGCAAAGAACAAAGAAAAAAATATGTCTCGGGTGATTTATTACATTGGGATAAGTGGAAAACTGATTTTTGGCCAAACTATCGCTTAAAGTTTTTGCTTAACGTTTGCAACCATGTTTTGCTTCCGGATGAAAATCATACTTACTGGTATTCTAATTATGACTGGATAGTTCTGACATGGTCACATGCACATTGGTGGTCATAGTTTACGTTGATATTTAGTGGGATGTTCTGAATGGAACGGGAAGGGGCTGAAAGGATTTAGTCCTACAGAACCGGAAAGCAGGAGATGAGGAAAAGTAAAGACTAATGAATAAAGATTAATGGGACACTGTTAGTCTAGGATGTTCTACGAATATCTGGAAGTCTTTCAAGACATCTGTCTTCATAAGGTGCCAGTGAAGTAAACTCTCTCTGTCCAGTTAGAAAAGAAAGCTTCTTTGTCCGTCTCCTTCTGCCAGCAGCTGGGCTTATTATCTTATCTGAAATGTTCAGACATGTAAAGAATGTGTGGATGCGACGCACAGCAACACGGTCCAATTATCATCTACAGGGTGCCACTCACTCACCAACTGTCACTCACATCCAACAGCTTTGAACATCTGCTGCTTGGGCAGGAACAGAGGAATCAGTCGACACATTTACTGTACAGTTAATATGTGAACACTCAACATGATAAAATACTTAATTTATACATTTTTTGTATGAAATGCAAATGAATACAGAAAAAGCCAGAAAGCCTGAAATTCATATACTGGGAAAAAAAAAACATTATGCGTCTTTGCAAAAGCTGTGGCACATTTTATATTGTATGTTTTCTTTTTTCCCTAATATGTTAAACTCAGCAAACAAATAGAAATTGTGCACTAAAATGTGCAAAAATCCCATATAAGATCAACAAAACATGACAAGAACTTGACCAGAGGTGTTCAAACTTTTGCACACAACTGTATGCTGTATAAAAAAGCTTAGAATGCTCCTCAGACAGTGAGGCTCTATCTTAGCTAGTGACGTGCACAAGGACTCGGTTATCCAGGTTCCAGGTGGTGAATAAAGCATTTGGGTATCGGTTCTGTTCCATCCTGGAACATTAAGGAGAAAATAAACAGGCCAAACGCCATTAGGTTTTAGCTACGGCTTCAACTATCAAATACTTTCAAATACTTTTAATTTATAAATATTCCATATAGAATATACACATGAACAGCACCCAGACTGTTCAGATACTGTATAAGGATAAGAAAAGGTCAAGATGTTTCACTGTAATAACTGAATGTAACATATATAAAGTCCTATTGTTGTTGTTGTTGTTGTAGTAGTAGTAGTAGTAGTAGTAGTAGTAGTAGTAGTAGTAGTAGTAGTAGTAGTAGTAGTAGTAGTAGTAACTTCTTGTTTTATTGGCAGTCGTGGGCTGGAGGTTAGGCAACCAGCCCTGTGACTGGAAGGTCGCTGGTTCGATTCCCCTGAGCCGACAGTACATGTCTGAAGTGCCCTTGAACAAGACACCTAACCCCTAACTGCTCCCTGGGCGCTGTGGATAGGGCTGGCCACCACTCTGTGCAAGTATGCTCACTGCCCCCTAGTGTGTGTGTTCACTAGTGTGTATGTGGGGTTTCACTGCACAGATGGGTTAAATGCGGAGGTGAAATTTCCCAGCTGTGGGACTAATAAGGGTCACGTAATCTAATTTAAACTTAATATATTACTGCAACTATGACTGTTATTGTAATTACTTATTATTGTTATTATCATTGTTGTTTTGCAGTATTACATACTTTTTTTTAATTAAGCTTAATTAAAATAATACTAAGTTTGAAGAAAGTATCACTCATTAATAATTATTTTCAAAGCAAGTTATAGTATTAAAATACCAAAGCAGGTATCATAATCTGGCAACCCTTATCTAGCTGTGGGCTCTGTGAACAGCAGTGAGCGACACAAGAGAGAGGAGGAAACACGATGGTCTTTTTGACCATCGCCTTAAAGTTTTTTGTCCACTGTTGTTATTGAACGAGGACCTTCATACGTCGGTGCAGTCTGTATGAAAACCTTCGGTTAGCTCTCATTTACTCCTGTAATAAATTCTACTGAGAACAAATCAGCGCAGCAAGAATCCCATCTGAGCTGCACCTGGTGGCAAGATCACTACTGCTGTCTCAAACTGCGGTGTGTACAGCTGCCACCTGCGGCCTACTGGTGATATGCTAGCATTTAGCCTAAAATTTGTTTCTCCTACATAAAGCTGTATTCACAACTTGGGATTGTAGGTAATACACAAGTTTACGAAAAGTAACACCTTTCTACCTTTTACATGAGTGAAAACACTAAACTTGCAGTGATTGTGAAAAAACGTGCCTGAGGTCCTCCTATCAGATCTGTGTGCTTTTTAACACAGATAAGAAAAAAGCAGGACACGCGTTCACCGGCCCTTCATGCTGTCTTTTTCCATGTGGTGGGTGTATCTATGAACAAGCACTCAAATGAAATGAAGTTTATTTACTAGCAATCTATCTGGTATATAAAACTTTTTGATCAGTTTATTACGAACCAATATCAGTGATGGTGACATGAACCAGGGGTCACAATGTCTACAACACCACAACAAAACGTCTTCACTCTGAGTGTTTATATATAATGTTGATGATGGCAAATTAGTGGTAAATCAGAAAAAAAACAAGCTGCGTTTCAGTAAACAATACAAAGAGAGATGTTTTTGCCTTTGCAAAGAGATGGATTTTGTTGAGTTGGAAGTCAGAGAGAGAGTTAGATACCCACCAAACTTTCACACTGAGTTCTCACACTGTGAAAAGCTACAGACTCTTATTCTAGAATAATCAAAAATATCACCAGCATTTTAAAAGTACATTAGAAAAAGCCATCATGCGACAATATATGATACTATATCATCAAACACAGACTAAAGTGGGTGAGTGAATGTCCACAGTGTTCTTTTTTATTTTGTCTAAAATTATTTACTTATTGTTTATTTATTTTTTAATTAATGTTATTAATGTATTCTGTGTTAAATATAAAGGCAGTTTTGGATGGGTGGGTGAGGGGAGGGCTTGTGATTATGTTCTGAGCAGTCAGTTTAGTGTGAGGAGGAAAAAAGGTGCAGCATTTTTCACTTATATGTATGTTAAATACCTGTCTTCTTTAATAAAAATATAATAAAAAAAACAAAAAAAACGTTTCTCTAGAACGGAGCGTTTCACACCAAAACACTCTGAATGACTCTGTTTGAATTGAATCTATAATCACACTAAAGAGAATAAAATATTATATATAATAGTTTATTATAAATAGTTTTTAATAACTTGCCAATAATTTGGCCTATTTAGTTCATCATCAGTTCTTTCTACCCAACATGGGTGATTATCACCCTCAAAGCATCAGCACTGCGTTACTCATCAGCCATCGCGATATCAATTTACATCACCCAGTACTCGTTTCTACAGAACATTCTGTTAAACAGTAGCTCAAAAAAGTATTTATAATCTGTGAGGAATTTTTTTGGTTTGAATGACAAACATTGCTTATAGTAAAGCTGAACTGTAAACACTGAGCACTTAAACAGGCCCTGATTAGCAGCAAACAGGTTTATGCTCAACTATAAAACATTTATCACAGTGACAGTTCATTTTGCATCTTTAAGCTCTTCTGCAGAGGATCAGATTTGAAAAATAACTGAAAATGAGTAGCAGGATTTAATTATCCAGCCCTGTACAGCAAAAATATTATATCATGATACTTTAAGACATTCACCATACACCATAAACATCTGCCCACCCCCCATCTGAACCTATGAAAATGTAAACGTAAATGAAAATAAGGCAAAGGATCTGTGTAGTGAGGAAGAACGGCAGCAGAACAGAACTGCAGTGGTGCTCTGGATACCATCTACAATGCTGTACACAGACTGTGGTCACTGTTTACCACAAGCTTTGTCTCCATTCACAATATTTCCCACCCCACAGCCCCCTCCACTCAGCCTGCCACCCCCTCACAAACACAGCCTAACAAAAGCAGAGAACACCTCTCTCACTCACAGAAATGAAATGAAGAAAAAAGAAGGAAAGAACAAAAGGAACAGGAGTGACATTTCCTGATATGGTTCACTTTAAAACCACGCCAGGCTGTTTAACTACTGCGGCTACAGTAACTGATAGCACTGTTTGAAGAAGCGCACTAATAAACAGAACTGGCACTTGTTACTGTTTAAAACATCTTATTTGCAAAGCAATAAAATAAAAAGAGGAAGCACATAAACAGTGTCGTTCCCCCAAGAAATCTCTTATCCCTTAAGAGCCACAGCACAACGTGCTATTTCCATTTCCTGCAACGACAGAAAATTCTGCAGCGTCACTGACCCCCTAGGCTGCTGGCCAGCAGATAAGCTTCTATGAACTGGAATGGAGAGCAAAACAGTAAACTAAGGGAGGGGGAGAGATGGAGGAAGAAACCGATAGAGAGAGAGACAGAGAGACACAGAGAGAGAGACAGAGAAAGAGAGACACAGAGAGAGACAGAGACACAGAGAGAGAGAGACAGAGAAAGAGAGACACAGAGAGAGAGAAAGAGCGAGAGAGAGAGACAGAGAGAGAGAAAGAGCGAGAGAGAGAGACAGAGAGAGAGACAGAGAGAGAGACACAGAGAGAGACAGAGAGAGAGAGACAGAGAAAGAGAGACACAGAGAGAGAGAGACAGAGAAAGAGCGAGAGAGAGAGACAGAGAGAGAGAGAGAGAGAGAGAGAGACAGAGAGAGAGCGAATAAGGCAGACAGAGAAGAATATGACCCACCACACCCTACAGACTGCAACTGGTAATTGTGGTGTAGCTCAAAGCTGCGTTAAAAAAGGCCTCATTGCTTCCACGCTTACAGCTAATGACATGAGCGGAACATCCATTATACATGTATAAGCAACCTAGCGCTCAGAGACAAAATGGTGGAAGGCAGTGCAGCCGACATGTATGAACAGAGCATAAAACATCTGAATAACAACAGAAGAAAAGAGAGAGAATTCCTGCAGTTTGGGAGCGTCGAATCTTGAGGGGACATATGGTTTGGCCTTGTTAGTGCGCGGCTGCAGCTGTTCTGGAGCCAGTAATTATTCATCAGTGTGGGCGAAGCTGCAGAACTGAGAAGATCACATTCACCTCACATGGCAAGAACACCAAAAACTACACTTCCCAGATTCACCCACCCTGCACGAGTCCCAGACTATGGCTACAAGGACAAAATTAGTGAAGCACTGAAATGAAAATTCCTGGAAACTGAAGCCAAAAACCAAAAGTTTTACTGCTTTTTTTCATGGTTTTGAAAGTATTCATCATAAACAACTACAAGGTAATAAACATAACACTTTTATTAATGATACAATCAGCTTTCAATAGGACAAAACTGAGCTGACAATAAGCAAAAACAGCTTATATAAACTTACTAAAATTATTACAGTATACATCTGCAATCATAAACATAAAGCTTGGCTGTACTTCTGTGTGGATAACTTGCACCCAGACAACGCTGGAAATTGCATTTATGGCACAATTTACAATAAATTCAAACCTAACGGACAAAACATTGGCAACAACAGTAAAATCTTGCTGCTATTTAGTCTGTTATTTCGAATATACCCAAGTATGTAATAGAATTTACTAATGTTTTTCCATTTTCCGGCTTTCAAAAGTAGATAGAGCTGCTATCAGTACTGACTCCACTGAGGGACCCTCTGTTTTTGGTCACACACGCGGCTGAAGCTAATGACAATTTAGCGAACTATTTCCTCTTTTAGATGAAGACGAAGTTGCCAAGCACTGATACACAACCAATAAATGCAGCAGAACGTAGAGATGCATATTTTGTGTTGATTGATATTTTTAGTATTATTACATTACAGAGAATTCGACATAAGATATAAGAAGCTACCTATATTAGCAATTATGCTAGTGAGCACAGAATGAGAGTTTTGGCTCATATTTTTTCCTTTGGCGGAAAAAATCTGAACTTTACACCTGATTCTGTGTAAATGTTGACATTTGTGTGTGTGTGAAAGAAAAACAGTGCAGTTTAATATTTAAAATCAGCTGATAAATTAAGCTAACTGGTAAACAAGGCTGGTTAGCCAAATGAGATGCTTTAGAGTGACAAGAAAATTATCAAAAGACCATTAAATCATTAACTGTAGTTACAGTAACAGTTATGACTGTCTTATAAATTCCATTATTTTAATTATAATTTGCAATTTTTTAGTTACACCTTGAATTTTTCCATCATTTCGAAACCTGCGGCTACAGATGTCGTTGTTGTGCCAGCGAGGGCTTCATTTTCTGCCTCTGTTGTTTTGTTGTGTTCTGTGTGTGGAGTGACGGAGAAGTTCTTCTGATATGTGGGTTACTTTCATGAACATGACAAACGCTGGCATTCAATATGAAAAATGAAAATGAATAAAGCTGGATAATAAAGGACCTTGTTTTTCTTTGATCTATAAATAAGGATGGGAAATGAATCTGTAAATAATGTTTTTTCTGCAATTTCATAATTTACATACTGCTGTATGAAGTACTGTAAAGCTCATTTTTAAAATAGATTTTTTCACAAAATATAGTGTTTTGCAGTTTTATTCATATTTCATACCTCATTTCAACACATTGAAACCACTGAGGTTTTTCTTTTTACTTTCTGTTTTAATTGTGCCACATAACATTTTGTTGTTTTGGTTCACATCCATTTTGGTTCACAGTAAAACATTTAACAGTGAAAAGTAATAAAGACCCATTTTTCCATTAAAATAAAATTATCTCACTGAAATGTGTGAAATAGTTGCACATGGCAGACAAGAGAGAATCTACAGAGATAGTCAGGATTTCTGTACAGAAAAATTCATTAGAGTTCATTAGCGCTACAGTTTTAGCTTTACCTGTGTAGGCAGGTAAAAACTCCTTAGCAATGTGCACACAACCTGCCACTGTTTCAGTCTGACCTTCTGTCGATGAAGCACATTCAGGTTCCACTGAACATGAGAGAGAATGCCAAGTAAATTAAATTCAGTCTGCATAAAGTAAAACTCGCTGCCCCCCCAACACACACACACACACACACACACATGCACACACACACACACACACACACACACACACACACACACACACACACACACACACTCACACTGATGAGTGCGCAGTTATCTGTCTTACTGAATGTCCCTCGACACAGAGCTGGAGATTTGGAGAGCCACATCTACATAAGCAATGTTCTCCATGAACACCTGCGAAGATTTGTTAACATCCTTCATTAAAACCACAGGCAGAAGAAAGAAAGAGGTCAACTAGCTGTTGCTATGCAGCCTGACCAAGCAGTTTTGCAATGGAGGTCAGGCATGAAAATATATTGACTTTTTACTGATGACCTCTGCATGGCTTCAGCCAGTGGTCGCTCTGCTATTGTCTCTGAAAGTGTGGTGTGTAGTGTGTAGTGTGTTAGAGTGTAGAGTTTAGTGTAGAGTGTAGTGTGCAGAGTGTAGAATGTAGTGTGTAGAGTGTAGTGTGCAGAGTGTAGGGTGTAGAGTGTAGTGTATTGTGTAGAGTGTAGTGTGTTGTGTAGAGTGTAGTGTAGTGTGTAGAGTGTAGTGTGTAGAGAGTAGTGTGGTGTGTAGTGTAGTGTTTAGTGTGTAGAGTGTACTGTAGTGTTGTGTAGTGTAGAGTGTAGAGTTTAGTGTGTAGAGTGTAGTGTGTAGTATGTAGTGTGTAGAGTGTAGCGTGTAGAGTTTAGTGTGTAGAGTGTAGTGTGTAGAGTGTAGTGTATTGTGTAGAGTGTAGTGTGTAGAGAGTAGTGTATTGTGTAGAGTGTAGTGTGTAGAGAGTAGTGTGGTGTGTAGTGTAGTGTTTAGTGTGTAGAGTGTACTGTAGTGTTGTGTAGTGTAGAGTGTAGTTTAGTGTGTAGTGTGTAGAGTGTAGAGTGTAGTGCTGTGTGTAGTATGTATTATGTAGAGTGTTGTGTAGTGTGTAGAGTGTAGTGTAGTGTGTAGTATGTAGTGTGTAGTGTGTAGAGTGTAGTGTAGTGTGTAGTATGTATTATGTAGAGTGTTGTGTAGTGTGTAGAGTGTAGAGTGTAGTGTAGTGTGTAGTATGTAGTGTGTAGAGTGTAGTGTGTAGAGTGTAGTGTTGTGTGTAGTATGTATTGTGTAGAGTGTAGTGTGTAGTATGTAGAGTGTAGTGTAGTGTGTAGAGAGTAGTGTGTAGAGTGTAGTGTAGTGTAGTGTAGAGTGTAGTTTAATGTGTAGTGTGTAGAGTGTAGTGTAGTGTGTAGAGAGTAGTGTGTAGAGTGTAGTGTAGTGTAGTGTAGAGTGTAGTTTAATGTGTAGTGTGTAGAGTGTAGTGTGTAGTATGTAGTGTGTAGAGTGTAGTGTGTAGAGTGTAGTGTAGTGTGTAGTATGTAGTGTGTAGAGTGTAGTGTGTAGAGTGTAGTGTTGTGTGTAGTATGTAGTGTGTAGAGTGTAGTGTGTAGTGTGTAGAATGTAGTGTGTAGAGTGTAGTGTTGTGTGTAGTATGTATTGTGTAGAGCGCAGTGTAGTGTGTAGAGTGTAGTGTGTAGAGTGTAGTGTAGTGTGTAGAGTGTAGTGTTGTGTGTAGTATGTAGTGTGTAGAATGCAGTGTGTAGAGTGTAGTGTTGTGTGTAGTATGTATTGTGTAGAGTGTAGTGTAGTGTGTAGAGTGTAGTGTGTAGAGTGTAGTGTGTAGTATGTAGTGTGTAGACTGCAGAGTGTAGTGTAGTGTGTAGTGTTTAGTGTGTAGAGTGTAGTGTAGTGTTGTGTAGTGTAGAATGTAGTTTAATGTGTAGTGTGTAAAGTGTAGTGTGTAGTATGTAGTGTGTAGAGTGTAGTGTATAGAGTGTAGTGTAGTGTGTAGTATGTAGTGTGTAGTGTGTAGTGTTGTGTGTAGTATGTAGTGTGTAGAATATAGTGTGTAGAGTGTAGTGTTGTGTGTAGTATGTATTGTGTAGAGTGTAGTGTAGTGTGTAGTGTGTAGTATGTAGTGTGTAGACTGTAGAGTGTAGTGTAGTGTGTAGTGTGTAGTATGTAGTGTGTAGACTGTAGAGTGTAGTGTAGTGTGTAGAGGGGGGCAGTGTAATTATATGATAAGGGTGGGTGAAATGAACTCAGATTTACAGCACGGTATTTTCCATTATTCAGATAATAATTATTTAACATCACAATATACAACATAGTAAATTAAGTAAATGAAATTAACATTAAAAATGTATTATGATGATCAGGAATGTTTGGGACTGATCCTGGTATTGGGTTTTGGGCCGATACTGCGCATGTAGGCTAGAAACACGGAGGTAAAAATAATAGACATTTCCTATTAAAGACCGTCTTCATTCTGTCTAAGAAAAACTGTGAGATACAAATTTTCAAAACAGGTTTTGTAAAAAGGGCTGCAGAGAGGCCGAACTGTCCCGTCGAGTATGTTTCAGCGCACAGTGTATTTTCTGAATGTGCAGCCTGTTGTTTTAAATGAAACAGCTTTATTTAGACCTGTTCATGGACAGAGCTGTAGAGTCTGTAGAGGCTGCGTTTCACGTGGACCAAGCGTTTTTGTACAGTGTTAGTATGTACGTCGTCTTTGCTCGTACAGGATGGACGGAGTGTGACTCACCAAAGAACAAGATTTCTAAATTAGCACAGTGCATGTCTGGATTTAGAGACATTTAACTACAGCTCAGCCAGCCAAACAACATACTACAGACGTAAAATTCCACAGGTGAGCCGGTGATACGTCAGCCTCGGACGTGAGGCCAGCTCTCACTCTGCTGGAGAGACTGCTGTTGTTGAAACAGACGAGGAGCATCAAAACTAGTTGTCCTTTACTTACAGCTGGACAGAAGCCTAATCTCCTCCACTATGTAGCTAAATAACGCACTTAATTTAAAATTAGATCATAATGATTTAACTGTTAACGTTCACTGCACTCATTTAAACTGACAACCACTTCATTCTAAGTAGGTAATTCAGTAAGGTACTGGACTCAATATCAGCGAGTACTAAAAACGTACTAACTAATCCTTCAGAACGTTTTCCTGATACACATTTTTTTTCCTGAAATCTGACAAGTGGAAACAGATGGGAAGTGTTTAAGTACTGAGATCCAGGATGTGCTCAGAAAAACATATTGTGACATTTTGATGTAATTTGTCACGATTACGATTAATATTATCACACTGTCCAGCTCTACATGCCAGGCATTTGTGCATCAAAGTCCATTATTTTCCTTTTAAATGATGTAATATCTGACATTATCACATCACCCATCAAAATAAAGTTTATTTTAGGCATTTATGCCTCTAAAAGTCTAAAAACATCAGGTGGTGCAACAAACCCACCACATATGCAGATTAAGTAAGTTCTGAGTGAATCCTTTATCCAGAATCCAGAATCCTTTAAAACTAGCTTCAAAAGAATTCAACTCACTGAAATCTTCGGTCAGTAAATTCTGATTTCCTCAAATGTCAAACAGCAGGAAGGACAATGGACTTCTATTCTGAAATGCTTTTAGGAAAAAATGGAAAGGTACTGCATCATGAAGAAGACCCCAAGTGACCTTTATGGTGCCAAGGTCAGAAGCCTTTTTTCAGTCATAGTTTGGGCTGCTTCAGTTTAGCAAGTCAGGTGGTACGACCCCAGAAAAAAACTGAAAACATGATTTTTGATGATTTTTTGTTTTATTTTGAAAAATGTATGTATAAACAAAGGACAAAGGACAAAGGTGTTCATGTATGAAGACTATATAATGCATGTTTTGTTAGTAGTGATAAATTAAATAAAGTTTAAAAATGTATTTATATTATTATAAAAGCTGTGAAACAAATATCAATAAATTGAAAAGATACTTGTAGATACATTTTTGCAATTATTACTTTGAAAGCTTTGTTTTCACTGACAGTGTAGTTTTTCAGTCCTATCATATCATAAATATCATAATGCTTGTCATGTACTGTGTTTTTGCCACAGCCATCTACCCTTTTAGTGTCTTTGCTGGACCTAGAAAGCAGCGTTTCCTCCAGTGCCCTGATGAATGGGGGGAATTAAGGAGTTAACATTTCTATCTTAACATTTCTATCTTCTATCTAGAGTGAAATGCTCCTATAAACAGACTTGGTACACCATGATTAATACTCAGGTGGTTACGGCTTATGTGCACCTGTACTGGCAGAGAGGACTACAGTACAGGAGCGAGAGAGAGAGACAGAAATTCCAATCAGAATTTGGCTTAAAATATTTGAGTCAGTAATTGAACCAATTGCCCTTTATGGCAGTGAAGTGTGGGGTCTGCTAACTAATCAACAATTCGACAAATGGGACAAACATCCAATTGAGACTCTGCATACATTTTGCAAAAACATTTTAAAAGTACACAGAAACACCACCAACAATGCACGCAGAGCAGAATTAGGTCAACACCCATTAATAATAAAAATACAAAAAAAGGGCAATCAAATTTTGGATGCACCTAAAAAATAGCGACCCCCCTCATATCATTATAAAGCTCTGCAGTACCAGGAGCTGTGCAAAGACAACAGCCCCCTCAATCAGCTGGTCCGCAACTACACACTAACACACACTAACACACACTCACACACACTAACACACACTAACACACACACACACTCACACACACTAACACTCAACAGACTCAGGACCAGAAAAACACAACCATTTTGATCAGAATCAACTGAATTACAGAACATCTGAGAGAAAAATACAGAGACTATTGGGAAACTCAAACAAAATCACAGAGTAAAATGCAGTGTTATCTGGCCCTAAAGAGACCCTGAGCACAGTGACTGATCTGAGACTGAGGACCACCCTGACGAGGTACAGACTCAGTCAGCACAGTCTGGCTGTCGAGACCGGCAGGCACAGGAGATCCTGGCTGCCTCAGGAGAAAAGAACATGCCAGCAGTGTGAACTGAATAAAACAGAGACAGAGCTGCACTTCCTGACTGAGCGCCCGAAATTCACTGAGACCCGCAAAGAGTTCTTTACAAACATCAACAACAAACATCCCACATTTACCAGCATCTCTAACACAGAGACACCGCCGTATCTGTTAGGGAGCACAGAGAGCACACTCACAGCTCAATACACCCTGACCTGCCACCGTGAGAGGGACAGTGAGTGACCATGTCTCATACACACACACACACACACACACACACACACACGAATACACACACACACACACACACACACGAATACACACGCACATATACACACACACGAATACACACACAAACACACACACACACACAAATACACACACACACACGAATACACACGCACATATACACACACACGAATACACACACACACACACACACACACACACACACAAATACACACACACACACACACACACACACACACGAATACACACGCACATATACACACACACACACATACACACACACGAATACACACACACACACACACACACATATACACACACACACACATATATACACACATGGATGAATACACACGTTTGTATTTTATGTTGATTATTGTTATATTGATTATTGTTTTATTTTTATTGTATCCTGTCTTTTTAAAATTACAGCTCTACAACTTAGCAATTTTGCAATGATTAACATGTTATGATTTTTTTTAATTTATTTTAATTCCTAGAATCTAATATGTTTACCTTAAATCATTGATTTCTGTTTAAAAATCTCTGGCAAGCTTTGGCAATACAAATGTAGCATATTTGTCATGCCAATAAAGCACCTTGAATTGAAATTGAATTGAATTGACAAAGAGAGAGAGAGAGAGAGAGAGAGATGAAGCGTAGTGTACATTTCTAACACAGGGATGAGGGGGTTCCACCATGTGATGAAATAAGAAGCTGTGGTCCTGTATTTTTAGGAGCACGTCTGTGACCTGTGAACCTGTGACCTTTCAAAGCAATGCTTTGTGGTCAATGTGTACAAAAGACAAACGGCAGGTGGTGAAAAGGAGGACAGGGCTAATCTTGTACTGATAAAAGCCAGACTGTTTCCTCCTGCTTCTAAAACAGGATCAGTAGATGATTGACTAGCGACGTCCTTCACTCGTCATTCTGACAGGAACCGTAATCTGTATATATTTCTCCACACGGTGCTTTATACAGCCTGGGTCTGACTTACAGGTTCCTCCTCTGAGAAAGGGTGTGTTCTCAACCGCACACACACACGCGCACACACACACATGCGCACACAGACACGCGCACACAAACAAGCACACACACACAGGACAATGGTTGTAACATTCTGAAACAAAAGACAAACATTTCTGAGAGAGCTGAGCGAGGGGAGCCCTGAGGGAGGGCGGCGGCTATTGGAAACAGGGGACTATTGTGTGTGTGTGTGTGTGTGTGTGTGTGTGTGTGTGTGTGTGTGTGTGCGTGCGTGTGTGTGCACGCTTATTTGTGCTTGTGTGTTTTCTGTGTTAATTGATTCCAGCTGGTGAGACAGAAGACACTGACTCATAGGCTGATAGGAGACAGAAATGCAGGACAGGCAGTGAAACACTTCCACACACACACAGAGAGAGAGAGAGAGAGAGAGAGAGAGAGAGACAGAGAGACAGAGAGAGAGAGAGACAGAGAGCGAGAGAGAGACAGAGAGACAGAGAGACAGAGAGAGAGAGAGAGACAGAGAGGAGGTGGGAGAGAGACAGGTAGTCAGAGGTACACAGGTAACGAATGTCGGCCGTTGATATCGCTGCACTCAGTAACTTTAACCCAGTGTGTTCTCTCTCTTTGCTGCTGCTTCTCTGTTCTACCCTTTTTCCTCACATCATCTCTCTGTGAGCTCTGACTCTCAATGACAACGCATACAAAACTACAACCACACAAAAAAACACAATTTGGAACATTGCTGTGAGAAATAGATTGCATTTAGCTACAATATCATGAGTGAGGTCAGTCACTGACGTTGGAGTGGTCCTCATCCCAAAGGTACCAGATGGAGCCTCTTCACTCCAGAGGACGCAGTTCCGCTGTTCCACAGTCCAACATTGGGATACTAGAAAAGCATTTTACAGGCTTCCGATACCTGTAGCTGTTTCCAAAAGAGGAGATGAATAATTGTTCTCAAAATCACCCTTAAATACAATAAAAAACATTTATCTGACAGAACAAATCCGCTTCCAGTCTAATTATCGTTTCCACATGGCATTCGACAAATCATGAGCCTGTTTCTTCACTTGAGTGAGGTATAAACTCTATAAAGATCCAGTGACGCACCCCGACTCTATATAGTGCTCCAAATTATATTTATTTAACAAAATGTCATGATCGTGTTGATGTTGGGGTTACAGAGCAGCTCTTATACTGTACTAACAATGTGGAAACTCTTCTCTGGTTTAGCGTTAAAATGTTGTGATTGTGATTTTAGTAAAATAAATCTGTTTCATCCTGTTACGTTTTAAAACTGCAGTAAACTAGAACAGCAAAGTTCTCAGTTAAGTATCGCTTTTAAGAATCGGAAACAGCAGATGTTTGCTATAAACTTGAAATTGGCAATCATTCCATATGTTGTTTTTAATTTGGCAGATAATATAATGTGAGCCAGGTCAGTTAACGCTGCTGCTACAGCTGCACCAAAATGTCTGATCATATTTATTACTCATTGTGCCGCACAGCCATGTTAATGTACCAACTTATTTGATTCACATTATTTAAATAGGCAACTATTTTTTTTTAATTTACAAATGTAACTGTTCAGTTTGGCCTGTTTAAGAGCAAATAAAAACAATACTTAATGCAGCTTTGTCTAACAGAAAGTACTGGTGCTAGTCTGTTTTATTTGTTTATTTAGCCCACACAGTCTGAGCTTCCGAAAAAAAATAAAATAAATAAAACATAAACGCTGTTAGATATCTGCTAAAAAAAAAAGCCATTGGGTGAAAAAAAATTAGAATCGGCTATAAAAATTCATAATCGGTGAATCACTAAACGCTGTACGTACAAATTTGAGATTATTTATCCAGACTGTTGTGCCTCTGTGGTACATCAACCTTTTACTGCAGATTTTGGACAGAGCATTTTTCCTATTGTCAGATCATTTAAAGTGCTCCACTCGCGACGTCTTTCTGACGCACATCTGCAATTTTAGCTTCAACAGCCATGTGGAAAGCAGTGCAGCTGCTGGGCTATAAGGCGAAGTGATGCCTGACATGAACTTATGATGCATTCAACTAAACCACCTATTTCATTAATTATAACAGTTTTCACATATTAATAACTGTTCTATATAAAAGCTTTTGCTGATTAAATTCAAATTAAGCCACAGATTTTGTGACTTTAAAACAGAAGAGCTTCCAAATACTAAACAGAGAAACAAATATGGACACATGGTGGAGTTAATCTATAGTATCAGATTTGAATTATATCAATGAATCTCAAGCGTCCTGCTGCAATGAGGTGTTTCTAATTGTTTCTCAGACCTGCGTGGAGCAGCAGAGTGGTTCCCTGTACGTTCTGTGGATCTCCTCAAGGGTCTGAAAGTATTAGCTGAGCCAACATTAAAATCATTAAAGCAGATTATAATTTGTAGCAATAGTTGGAGAAGGTGGATCACACATTTCAGTCAAAGCCAGCCTCGGCCTTCGGGTGCACATGCCTGAGGATGGTACGGAAGACAGTTTATCAAGTTTGATGATAAATGCTTTGTTCTAAGCCAGTGTTTATCTTTCCTGATGCAAGTTTAAAAGCATTCCCAACACACCTGCAGCAACTTTGATCAATTCTTTCTGAGTTTAAAAAAAGATGTGCCAGATTAGGAAAACCCTAAAGTGGGCAGTGCAGGAGTTCTTCAGTGTCAGCAACAGTAACTCTGTTTTAGGCTATCATTTAAAAAGCCATCAAGCCTGTTAAGTCAGGGTCAATTAGCACAAACCCTCAACATCTATATGTCCTTTGTAGCACATTTTCACAGAGCGTTAAGAACCAGCCTACAGCTGAAATGGAGGATTCAGCAGGGCACTCTTGCACTATTAATCACCAAGGACACCAGGACTAATCTCACGGTAGATGACCAGGGGAAGGGAAAAGGGACACTGACAAACAAACACCAAGATTAGCAGCAGGCTTCCTGATTTCATCAGTGGAAACAGATACTGGGTTGTAGAAAAGTTAATCAGTAACTCATTTCAACATTTCTGTACCCAATCAATCCCATTTTAACACACTGTCTTTTCACAAGGTTCTTAATCACCGTGTAAATCAGATAATCAGTCCAGCTGTGGGTAACGTCAAAACTGTTAATTCGTGTTCCCAGTCACATTAAATATGGATCCTTATGTCATTTAATAGATAAAATCTCATTTTCCTATGTTTGGATCGAAGTGTTCCTCTGTAGCACACTGTGACTTTTGCCTGCTTCAAAAACATCTTCAGATTTTTAATTATGTCACCGTACACGCACGCAAGGAAAATAACATTAACCGACAATAGGTTTCACCATCACCTTCTTCCAGCCCACATTCTACCGTGAGAAATGGTCAGCAATTTCAGAGACCATCCCCGATATGTTTCAATCAGAAATAGTCCGACTTCTCTAGATTTGAACTCACCTGAAATGGACTGATGCACAGTGGAAACATGTATTGTGATCTGATAAGTCAACCTTTTAAATTATTTATGGAAATAAAGGATGTTGTAAAGGACCTTCCAGTAAAGGACCATGCAGTTACCAGCGCGCAGTTCAAAAGACGGCATCACAATATGAGGATGTATTAGTGGGTAACATCTATGAAACACTGAACACAGTTTGGATCAACATATGGTGCCTTTAGATGCTGCCTTTTTCAGGGACACATGCGCTTATTTCAACATGACAACACCAAGCTACAGTCTGCACGTTATAACAGGACGGCTGCGTAATCACAGAGTGTGGGTGCTAGACTGGCCCTCCTGCAGTCCCACCGAAAACTTGTGCTGCGTTATCATGAGCATTGATAAAAGGGAAGATGATGTAACAATGGGGTAAACATGATCCTGTCCCAACATTTTGGAACATGCTGCAGGCATCAATTTTGGAATGAGTGTATATTTCCAAAAATGATGAAGTTCATAAGGTAAAACATGAAATGTTGCCGTTTTTCAATTTAATACAGGTCAAAAGAAATGACTAATCACTCCTTTCTGTTTGAATTAACACTTTCACATTCTGTCCCAACTTTTTTGAAACTGGGTTAGTATAATACTGGGTTTGTCTCGAATTTAATAACGAGACGTTTGGCATCTGGTTTATTTCACTGCTGGCAGTGGCTGAATTTTTCATCATGGTTCCATTGAAAACAATGGAAAAATCAAATCTAACCACCAAAAATGACGTCACAAAGGACATCTGTAACACCGCCCCTCACTGATCTTACACACCCACGCACACACATTTATATACTTACACATATTAGCAACCACCATAGCAATGGCCTAGTATTACCTTAGTAACCATGTGGGAGAACACAGCAACACCTTAGCAACTACCTGGGGTTCCATAGCAATTGCCTAGCAACATCTTAGCAAACACTTGAGATTCCATAGCAACAGCTTCGTCAAGCCACCTTAAAGTTTGTTCATGAACTTCTCCTCTTCTTGTTTACCATTATTATTATATAAATCTCATAAGATAAATGTAAGCCCAGTCATCGATTGGACAGCAAGCAAACTGACTATATTTGTGTTGTAGACATCATGGCCCTGGTTTCTGTGATCATCATTGCCTGTAAAACAGAATTTTGTAGAAATTTTGAAAAGTCGATGGTATTCTCCTCTAAAGGTAAAGAGAAGCCGAAAATGCAGAAGCAGAGCTTTTTAATAGTTAAGTTGGCAAAGATGGCATGAAAGATTTACATAAGCTGCTCTTGATGAGTGATTCTAAAGGAAAAGGTATCTGTTTTCAGGACACGTTAACAAAAATGGCCGTAGGTGTTTGATTTGCAAAGTTTGCAGCAAATACAGCCCAGCATATTTATGTGGATCAACGGTGAAGCACAATTTATTCCAGTCCCACGACAGCATGAGTTTGAATTTTCCCATGTGCAGAAAAATATCAATGGGAACTTGTGGTCATGCACAAGCAGGAATACTGACCCTGTTAGACCAGCTCAGAAAAGTCTAAACCAGAACTCAGTGAATATCTAACCTACGCATTTCTAGGTCCAGCTGGTTGAGCCACAGTTTGCTTCCAACACCTGAAGAAGCTGAACATCAAAGAAACCAGACCCAGGTTTTTCCAGTGTTCTCCAGGACAGAACAAGTCTGTTTCTAGTCATATCCTGACAGCTTTGGCAGCAGCTAACAATGTCTTTGAACTTCCTGAAGTATACAGAAACATTCCCCCTGCAAAGACAATGACGTAGATACACCTGGAAAATGCTGACATTTTCCACAAGCTGATTTCAGTTGGTTCATTGGATCTAACGCTCCTGAGGTGGTGGAACTCTGGAAAGTATTGAAAAGCAGTGGAAACGGCTGATACGCTGTTCAAACCCTACTGGACTGGATGGTTAAAGACGCCAGAATGGACAGCAAATGTAACGCTAGAGTGAAGATGCAACGTAAAAATCACACAGGGCTTCTGTCTGTGTTCATTTCTTGCAGCGCTCACACAGCCAACCATCCAATGGGATCACCAGACTCTCCCACAGTACTGGGCCTTGAAGGTTTAAGGACTTAAGTGAAATGTCATCGAGAAGGTGACCAGAGACAGTACACAATTTTCTGTCATGTTTCAAGATGTGGAACTGTGACTTAGAACGCAAACACCAAGGGGCGTCATCATCGGGTTTCACTTTAAACAGAACCTTTGAAGCAGGAAAGGTTCATTCCTTGTGTCTAGTTTAGTCACTGCTCTGACTGCTGGAGTCAAGAGTGTTGAAAACAAGTAGTGAACCATGACTATTAGAGCGAGGCTAGTTTGGACCATAAATATAAAAACTCAAATAAAATTATAATAATAATGTTAATACCTGCAAGCTGGGACTTCTAACAGCCAGTTAGCATCAAGCTAACACTGTTGTGCATTAACATTTTTAGATGTTCTGGATTGAACAAGGACTTTTGAAGCTTCTGAAAGACACTGCATATGTTTTATAGGACACTTGTAACAGATATTAACATATATTTAACTTGTTTGTTGCAGTTCTACAGTGACTTTTTGAATGAAGAGTCTTTGCATAGAGCTGACACTGTTCTCCATTTTTAACCTGGTTGGATTACTGCTTGTCATAGACGGATGTAGGACTTTCAGAAGATCTAGACCTTGACCCACCTATTGTAAATCACTGTAAATCAAATTGTGATTCTCTGACTCTCACTTTCTAATTATGTTGGTAGTTAAGTGAATGTGTACGGTCTCCAGTCCAGCCTGTGTAAGGCCTTCAGTTGGGTCTGAAGCACTACAATACCTGCAGAGTTGTACGATAATTCTATTGAATAAAAATGAACTAAAATTAACAGACAAGTTTCTTTTTTTAGAAATCTCTGAAGACCAAGAAGGCCCTGTGGAAAAGTTAAACTGCACCTTTGTGCCAGAGCATTTGAGAATCTGTAGATGTTTCATGGAGAACACCAGCACGAAACTGTACAAATACTGCAGAGAGGCCCGACATCAAATGGCCTCAAAGTGGAAAACCTTCAGATTGTAGTATAAGATCTGAAACTCATGCTTTCTAAACAAGGGTTTCCTGCTCATTCCTTATAATCTGTGATACAGAGCAGAATAGAACAGTCTTATTATTGCAAGATGGTTGCTTAACTCTAGTTCCCATCAGGGCTGTAATGCTCACAAACTCATAATCTGGTTTGATACAATATTGTAGCGTCTTTAGAAAAAACAAGAAGCGCTTGCAAATATGTCTTATGTCAGTTTGATAATGTCAGTATGTTAATGTTTCAATTTTCTATTTATTATAATGTTCCATATTCTAAAAGGAAAATTTGTGAGATTTCAGAATGAGAGTTTCACTCAATCCATCAAAATTGGTTTCATAACAGCACAGAAACAATAAGGAACACTGTGCTTTAAACACGCTAGCTAACATATTAGCCCAAAATTAACAAGCTAGCCAAAAAAAACCTACAATACACTACTATACGTTTTAATACAGTACAGTACGCTGCACTGTTACTTCCCAAGATCTTCTTTCAGATACTTTCCAAGCCTTTTTCAGAGCCTTATTCCTGTTTGTACTGGTGTTTTTTTTGAATGAAAGCTCATTTTCAGTACACAAGATGGACATTTTGTTGGAAACAGTTCGGACAAGGTCAAAGTCAATGTACTAAAACCTTTTTTGGACAAAGAAAAAAGCTCCTGTGCAAAACTCAGTCATGACAGTTTTGACTTTTCTGGCATGTTTTTCTTTCTCTGTATTTGAGTTGTGCCACCAGGGGGTTTCAGAAGTCTACAAGTTCATGTTAATAATCTAGCTTTTCTCTTCTTGATACAGACAAGATAGAACAGTATTTCATTATTTCTGAATACAGTTGATTGTTCCTGCATTCAGGAGGCTGTTAGAGTCTCATCATAGCAATTTTCTTTACAACTTCCATGAATTCTTTATCTTCAATTTGAGTCTCTCCATCTCTCCTTTCTTTTATTCTATTTATTCTATTCTTTTTTTTTTTCAGTTAGCTGAATTTGGTATGACCAAACCACGGCTCTGCTACAAAAAGTTTTTCTCAGCATCAGAATCACTTGCTTTTTTCTTTGACTAACCTCAACATGTTGATTAATGCTACTAACCCATAATATCTAATGGGAAGATCTGGTGATGTAAAGGTGCTGCAGACCTGCTGTAATTATCACACAGTCATTGTCATATTAAAGCTACACAAGCATTTGTAACTCTTCTGTTTTTTAAATCTGCTTTATTCTTTACTGTACATTTCATTAATTACTAAGATCCTTCATATTTCTTTTTCGTAGCCAAGCTTTTTTGTATCTGGCCCTGAGCTACAATACAAACGGTGCACTAACAGTCTAGCAAAGTAGAGCACTGACCCTCCGCAGCAATGAATGTGTGAAGATGTTGTTTTGGGAAAAGTAAAGCTACGTAACTGCATCTCACTTCACTGATTTCTGGCCTGTGTCTTTTACTTGATGATTTAAATTCAGTAGCTATGTTATTTTATCAGGTAAGAGATCTGCAATAGAAACTACTTTACTAGAGGTAGAAAAGAAAAGCTAGCAAAGAGAAAAACTTGTGAAACTGCTGAACTCGTGTGACCCTTGTAGCTTTTCATTAAACTGGAATTTTGCTCAGCCCTTCTGTCAGTGTTGCAATTCTAGTCTTATTAGTTTGATGAATTTCACAACATGCATAAAACAAGTTGACTGCATGGAAGAAAATCTTCTTGCCAGAGTTGGTTCTCAGTAAAGTGAAGTTTATTAAGGAATATGTTAGTCCTGGACTGATGAACAACCAATGTGTCAACACACACCCACCCTTAGCACAAGTTTAAGGCTTGCACTAAAGAGGCCTTTCTTGGAACAGCATCATTACTGAACCATGAAAACATATTTACTCAGGCTCTCATGCACTTGAACACATGCACACACAGGAGCACTGAAGAACAAAGAGGTAAATGAGAGGAGGGGAAATATGGCTGGATTTATACCACGACAGTGGGCTTACACGAAGCCAGGTACTACTTGTCTAAGCTTCTGTGCCAATACAAGCAGTTGGCACTTGATTAATGGAAACATGAGTCATATCGATGACACAAACAAGAACCGAGAGTTTTGATTCTGCACAGCTGAAATGCATTTAATGCATCTCACAGAAACTGAATGAGAGAAAGAGAGAAAAGGAAAAAGGGATGCCGAGCTCTCACAACAGCTAGCCAAGAGAGAGACAGTGGGTACAAGCGTGTACATGGGTAAATAAGCAGGGGTCAGCACTGCCTACTGCCTCTGGCCCTGAGCCCCTGCCTACAGCATTTCACAGCTTGGACACTAAAAATGCAGCACCTGTGGCCAAAGTGGCCACTTAACTATTATTTTTCACTGTTCACAAACCAGCAGATCAGCTGAATTTTTACTCATTTACAAATATTCATCATTAACAATAAACAAATTCCTCCCTCCAAACGAGATTCAATGCCTTTTTCGTTGGGCACGCAGCAAATCAAATCCTGGAAGATTCTGCCAACTGTAACATTAAGCTTATATAACAGCAACTGACCACTTCTGTCGAGAACTTGTGTTCTAGAAAGCGGAACTCAGAGTATTTCTTTGGAGCTGCTGCAGTGGCTGGGTAATCAAAAGGCCCGTATCACTGCAGCAGCTCCAAAGAAATACTCAGAGAATTTGAAGTAACATGTAAACATTCTTAAAGTTTCAAAATACACCATTTACAGTCCATATCAGAACGTTCAGCTGCAAAAACAGCCTGTTTTAAATTCAGCGTTTCTCTGATGTCACGAGAACCAAACTCATTTACATCTGTCCAGCTCTTTAGACGGCTCTGTCTGCTTATACTGAAGTAATAAGCAGGGTTTAATTGAAAGCTCTGACTGGTTTTTGAATTAGGCACAAAACAGGACATTCAATCAGAACAGAGCTGATTTACTTATATCACTTTTAAAGGCACAGTGACAAAAACGGCCTGAGGGAGGTGATATACGATTAATTATGATAAAATTACATAAATGTTAGAAGTGCACCTCAAGGAAAAAAAATAAAATATGTATATGGGCCCTTGAAAATATAGCTTTACTGCCAGCAGCAGTGCTGAAAAAAAAAAATAATAATAACCGAGTACAAATATAAACAAATGAGAAAGTTTAGAATCGAAATTGCAAAATAAATTGTGCGGCTGGAGGATGATTTTAAAAAGGATGCAACGTTCTGTCAGACCATGCTGTCAGTACCATGACAGGCAGACTTTATCTGGAATAACTTGTTTAGAAAACATAACACTCAAAATCTCAGCTGCACAAGTGCCGTTAAGCCACAGTCAGTCTAGACGTCTGCAGTTAAAACAGAGTCCATCTGGGTGTGACTGAGCTGGGCTGGACAAAAATACTGCAGGTTGGTGTAGTTAGCAAGCTAACTAGCTAACTCGCTAACCATAAACAGTAGCTGCACACATTTGTTTGTCTGCACACAAACAAAAATAAAAAAGTGTACAGAACTGGTGCGACTGGTGGCAGCAGCGTGACGTCTGTACAGCTGTAGCCAAGGAGCTATCAAGTTAGTCCAATTAGCCAGCTGGTTAACTCGTCTAAAACAAACAGCAAAACCACAAAAGTAAAGTCACAAAAACACTTATTGTGGCGGAACCGATTGAAATTAATTATTTTGCTTGCAAAAAATTTGCTGGCAAACAGAAGTGAGACTTAGCCTTTACAGCACAACCATGTTCCGCAATCCCAGTAACAAACACACATGACTGACATCAAAGCCTGATGAAGATGCAGGTCGGTCAGCAAAGTCGAATGATAAAAGCCCTCAGGCTGACTAGATCATAGTAAACAAGGATCCCTTTACATCATTCTCTGGTGTGACTGGTATAAATGAAAAAAAGGTAACTGTAAATTCAATTTGTACATGATAAACATGTTCATGTAATTCTGGATTCCACATGTTCTTAATTTTGGCCACAAGATTCATTGGCTTGATGGCCCGAATAGTCAGTGCAAATTTTTATATCTGTTTAACCTCAATTTGGATTAAAAATAGATTTAAGAGTGGAAGAATATTCTAAAAATAACTCTTGATCTGGAGTAGAATTAACAGCTCCCAGCAGTCGCGGCATGGCCAGTTCATATTTCTCACAGTCTGTTAAACTAACAGCAAACAAACAGACAGATTAGTACACACACACACACACACACACACACAGACCCAGCTTAATCAGTTACTGGAGAATGGGGAAATAACTGGACACTAAGTCTACATGGAAGGATAAATGGGGCTGTATAACAAAAACATTCTGAGAATTCCACACAGCTCGGTTTCACACCATTAGAGATCAATGAGGTCATGAAGACTTTCTCCTCCCAGTGAACAACTCTGACCCCTTGGGCCACGTGAAACGGTGAAATATGACAAAAATAGCCATAATTAGAGTGATGACTGACTCATAGCAACTCTTTTCCTCCAGGGTCCCATTTTAAAGAATGATCACGCGCACACAATGATCCGTCTCTCAACGTTTAACCTTCAGAAGTTGAGAGTAACTATTCATACGTAATTACTTAATTACATACGTAATGACGTAATCAGTTACAGAATGAATTATATTTCCAGTCGATTTACATTTTATATTAACAGCTTTTAAGTTTTCCAACCTTTCAACCATTAATTTTCATGCAAACATGTAAAGACTGTTTTTCTTCCTGCAATGCAAACCTGGTCACATCACAATAACTCAATAATTCAAATCATAATAAAATATCTCCTCTTCGAATAAACACAAACATGGCATTGCTTCAAAGTATGAAATCCACACAAGTTCTCTGCTTGTTTTAATGAGCTACCAGGTAGAAATAGAGGGCGATTTTTTCTGCATAGTTCGATCGATGAAATGTAAACAGTCATTCAGAGTGGTTTGATGTGAAATGTGATGTGTTTGGTGGTGAAAGGAACCAGATGTCATGATGTCTACAACACCATTTTATTTACAAGGGATGCCCCAATACTACTTTTCCCCATTCGATACTGATTCCTGATCCTTAAATATCAATAACAATACTAACTCTGTCTAAACTAATTAGCCTGTAAATCCTGATATTTATACAGTTCCACATTCTGTATATACAATTATATAATAAGTCATTTTAAATATTTAACAATTTAAGCAAATGTAAAGTATTTTCACTGTGCAGAGTAGTAAAAAACAGCCCTGAACACATTCAGATAAACCTTGTGCACAAGCTGGCAGTGACTTCTCTGGCTTCAAAACGTGTTAAATGCTGTTTTGTGACTGTTTCTCTTAAACGCTGGCATTTACAGCTATGAGCAGAATCTGCTCGAGTTCAGTAGATATTACAGTTATTCACTGTATCAGTACCACTGTTTCCAGAGGGTTTCTCAGCTTGATGGGAGCAGCAGGCTGTGAGCCCACGCCATCGTCTGATGCAGCTGACCGACAGAGGCCAGTGGAAACACTAGCCCAGCTAGCGGACTGTTATGATGAAGAATATCATTAACTTAAAATACTGGCGGCATCTTTCATTTGTCTCTCTAACCTTCGCTCCATCGATAACAACCTGGATTCAACAACAACCTTCGGAGCATTAATAAGTAGCATTGATAAAAAGGTAAAATAGGGGTCACTTTTCTTTATTTTGCCTTACAACATCCTGCTTGTATCAGCCAATTTAGGCAAATTATTGGAATTATCTTTGATATAAAATTAGATCATCACCAGCAATAACTGCGACTAAAATCTAAACAAGCCCTCAAATACATCAAAACCTCCAAACACACAGTTCACAGAAAGAGACTTGTGGTTTTTTTGCTCAGAGGCCTGTGAGACTTCAGGGGACTAAAAGTCTAAGAATAGCTTTTAGGAAAATGTTTCACATTTACTCAAACATTCAGCTTCATAATAAATTATCAAGAACTTCTTCAAATGCTTGGGAATGACAGCAAATCATGTAGTAAAGCTTCTCTTAGCTTCGCTTCCTCTCTTAGCACTAGTGTGTAATGTTGAGAGCCACGTGAGCAAAAACTGAAAACAATGCATCTCGGTCTGCTGAGCTGCAGCGTCTCAAACCCAGAGCAGTGACATCAGCTCTGTGAGGAATCTGAATGGACTTAACAGGAAACAGTTCTGCAGCGATTCTCTAAACTTTTACTGCTAAATTTAGCTTCAAGTAGCGTCGGGCAAATCAAGGTCACTTACTTTTGTATTAAAAGGAGGAAAATGGCTGAGTGTAGATTTAAAGGGGAGTGTCAGAGTTCCCACATCAAACAGGCAGAACAGTCTTCTTTGTACATTGTCTTCCACAGACTGTACTTCTGCTGCCCCCCCACCTCTCTCCCCCTCCCTGTCTCTCTCTCTGTCTCTCTCTCACCCTCCCCCACCTCTCTCTATCTCTCTCTCTCTTACACACACACACACACACACACACACATTCATTCATTCTCATACTCAGAAATTATAGGTCTAATTAGGCTTGAGGTTTTTGAATTCTGCTTCGCGCTTTGTTTATTAGTAAAAAACTGTTGTGACACATTTTAGGATGCAAAAATGTATCTGCAAAGCTCAACACATCTGTGTTTATATACTTGAGTGAAGTCTGTTTCTGGCCTAAGTCAGGATCCACAGTCAGAATCTCCCAAGATTGGAATTGGAGGATTTCTGCTCAAAACGCAAAACCAGTCAAGTTATTATTTTGTTTTTTTTGGTTATTTTGATCTGTTTTACAATTTTGATTCGAACAATGTGAGCAAATAATTTTGTCACTGCAAGTTTGGCTAATAAAAAATACTGGAAACGTGTTGATATGATTCATCTGCTCCTCTGGCTCATACAGTGTATGTTTCCATTACAAAAAAGGCAAATAAAAATTTGCAAAAAACAGGACATCAGCAAAAAAAAAAACAAAGAAATCAGAACCGGCAATAAAAATGAATGATCAGTCCATCCCTGTTTTTCAGTATAGTAAAATAAATAAGACGCTTTTTAGCACAGCAGCCCAGCGCTGCCAAAACATTTTGTTCTTCCAGAAAACAAGAGAATATAGGGGTGGGAATCTCTGGGCACCTCACGATTCGATTACGATTCAGAGGGCTGCGATGCGATTATAAAACGATTATCGATGCATCTTTTTTCTGTATAGCATTTACATTTTCTCACTGTGTGAGCTCAAGTTTCGAGTTCAAGTTTCAAGTTTATTTGTCATTTGCACAACATGTCAGGACATTTATGCACTGAAATGCGTGTGGTGAGGCTCAGATAATCAGTCTACAGAAAGTAAATAAGTAAAAATAAAAATACAAGAAAAACCAACTAAAATATATTAAACATACACAAAATATACACAAAATATACACAGAATGTAGAGACAATATACATGTTAAAGTGACTAAGTGACTCGGTGTTGTTATTTAAAGTGACTTGGTATTTTAAAGCAAAGTATCTGTAATGATCCATAATGAATTTACTTCCAATATCTTTTTTAATAAATCAAATGGAAGTGATGTTGCAAGTGAACTAGAAGATTCTCATTCACTGCTCTTGTTTGGAGCACGAGAAGCTGCTGCTACTCATCTGCAATAAAATGCGCAGTTATGGTGAAATAAGATCCAGTGGTAATAGATGTCCATGCAGCACGTTACAGCTATTCTACCCGTTTTCTTTAGTGATTTCATAACTTCGGTTCTGGTCTCGTTGTAGAGACGGGGGGCGGGGATCGCTGTGTGAGTAGACGGGTCGTGTGCAGCATAGCACGAAAGCCCTGTTTTGCAACAACTGAGAACCAGCATGCAGACTGCAGGTCACATAGCAGCGATGCGTTATTCGCATTTATAAACTTCTGAGGAAAGGTTTTCTGGTGGAGATGGAAGGAAAGCGGCTATAGTTAAAGCTTAAGCAGAGCGAAGTAAGTCAGCATTTTCGTTTATATTGTTTAGTCTATACTAGGACATTATCACACACTGAGACATACTGGACATTAAATGCTGCAACTCCCAAGCTGGTTTGATTTTTGTTGAAAGGTCAAAATGGCTCTTCTTATCGTTTGTGTTGTGACTCCTGACCTGACCTGGCTTTAATGCAGAGGGAGCCGGTCGGATTTCTCACTCATCCAGTTGTGTGTTTGTTATGTGCCGCCACAGACTGTCCGGGCGCTGCACTTACCCACTTCCAAGTTCCGCCTTTTGCATTGCGTCAACATCACGTTATAAATTAAATATTTAGAAAATCGATTTTTGACATTTGTGAATTGATTCAGAATCGTTCACGTCTGCATCGCGATGCATCTAAGAATCGATTTTTCCCGCACCCCTAATAGAAAATGTCATCAACTACTGGTTTGAAATTTTGGTCAAATCATTTTGAAACTATAATCTGCTGTTAGTGATATGATTCCAACATCTCACATCCCTACGTTTAAGACTTAGAACCTTATATTTTAAATATGCTGATATATAAACAGCATGTGGCAAAAATCCATATCAAAGTGTCCAGACTCTGATTCTCACTGTAGGCAGGTCTGTCTACTACATAATCGCCAGTCGCAGTTTTTATTTGTGATTATTGTAATTATTTGAAACGCTGGCAATTATTTAATCTGACTGTAATCGCCTTCCATAGTTGTTAGATTTGACAGTCATATTCTGCTGTAACCAACTACATTTTTATCAGGTGCACTGAGTGAATGTAAATAATAAAAAGCAGTAAATGGATTCACAGACATGATGAGACTCATGATGGAAAAAAAAGTTCTCACTTCTAACTCTATGAGGGCCTCTGAGCTCTATGAGGGCCACGCAGAGCGATGTGTGTTTCTCTGTTAGCCACATAGCTAATTCTGACCTTTTCGGCCTGTATGCTGGCAGAATGAATGTTTTTTAGCTTACATTTTACTCTCGTGAAGAACATGTAGCTTTGCTTAACTGTACAGATAATTCTGTGTAACTGTAGACATTTGGGTGAGTACAATCAAGGTTAGCTACTAAGTAAATGCAGACAGCTGGTCAGGTGGCTAATCAGCCAGTTTGGCCACTTTAGCCTTGTATTTTAACAGTTGAAAGCAATGAACAAAACCATGAAACTGTTAAACACAATTATTTATACAACTATAAATCGTCAGCTAAGCTTTCATGATCGTGACAGTCCGAACTGTAAGAGAGACCAGCAGGAGAATTTAATATTATCATGCATTTAATTATAAAATGTTTTTTTTTTAATCAATGCTGTTTGTTCGACTGAGTAATCATGTTTTACGTGACCATGACAGCAATAACAGCTATTCAGCCCATGATGGCGACTCTGTGAACAGCAGATCAACCTCACCCCCTTTATTCAGCTGTACATCCCCTCGTTTAACCACACACACTCAGTCACTCTCTCTGTGACCTCACAACAGACAAAGTGTCCCTTGTGTGGGAGCACAGAGAGATGGGTGACAGTCTTATGCTGCTATGCATGATGCTGATATGCTCATGGTGGTTTGTAATTATGTAATTTACACTACTTAACTGGGATTAGGGACAGAAATAAGCTTTTACTGAAAGTAAAACAAGCTGTGCATCTGTTATTTTTGTATCTGTTACTGTCCGAATGTTAACAAAGTATAAACATCTCTGTACACAGTAAGAGATACAACTCCTTACAGCTTTATGAGATCAGCAAAAGCAGCAGTGTTCCTACCTGTTTCCAGAGGAACTCATCCTCCTGGTTGATCCTCCATGTCGTGAGGAGATGTATGCAAGAAAGCACCCCTCCGCTCAGCACAGCCGCCCGCATGCGCACTGGCAGCAGCGTGTAGATGATGTAGATGAAGAAGACGGACCACCAGATGCCTTCGGAGGCACTCCGGGGGGCCACCATCAGCACCCCGAAGACCTGCACGGCGATCAGCACTCCGATCACCAAGTAGCTGACCATCCACATGTAGTCCTGGTGGAAGCCGTTGCGGTTGCAGACCACCATGAGGGCCAGGAAGAGGGCCATGGCCACAGAGAGCACTGAGGCGTAGGCGACGTCAGGTGGCGCATGTACACAGTGAAAGGTGAGCATGACGCCACAAACGATGACCAGCACACCCATCAGCATGGTCAGCGAGCTCTGGTTGAGTCTGAAGAAATAGCGCTGGTAGAGGCGCTCCAGCTTGTGCGACTGGAATTTCTTGGACTGGAAGACGCGAACAACACGCTGCCAGCAGTCAGTTGCCGTCAGCGAGCCGCCACCGGCGAGGTCGTCCGCTGAGCTGTTGCGCCCCAGACCCTCGCCTTTCTGGCCTTTAGCATCACCGTCTTCGAAGCCCAGGTCCACAGATTTGAGCCCCACACTCTCTCCCCCACCCCCCCGCTTCCCGTAGTGGTCCTCCTGCCAACCGCAGCGCATGCCGAAGTTGCCACCTCCTCCTCCGCTTCCAGCCATGGCCCACTGGGGCTGCAGGTGGGCCGGCTGCGGAGGGGGCTCCATGGCCTCTGCGTCCCGCAGGCAGCTCATGTAGCGCGGGTTGCAGAGCGATGAGCCACCCTTGCGCTTGGACTTCTTGCCATTGCGCTCGCCCCACGCAGTCTTGCGGTCGTCCACTCTGGCTACTAGGAAGCCGTTGAACCAGGACATTCTGTATGGGGGGATAAAGACAAGGTAAAGAAACATCCCACCCGCAAAAAACATATTTGTCTTAAAGGGGAACTCCACTCAACGTTCAAAATTCCTGCATCATTACAGTGTTACAATGTAAACAGTCAATCAAGAGTGTTTTGACATGAAATGCACCATTTTAGAGAAATTAGAACTGTTCCCAGTGGTGGTGATGGGAACCCCTGATGTCTGAAAGGTTTAATGCCTCTAAAGTTTCTCTCACAGAGAGTTATTACATAAATTGTAATCATTTTGTATAAACATGTTGTACCAACATGTTGCCTGATGCCTGACACAGGTTTATGATAGTTGTGAGAAAATGTTTTGGCCTAAAACACATCTTTTTAAAATCAATTCATGGTGGAAATACATGCAGTGTGCTGTAAAGCAGCATATTTTTTTCCAGATTTAATACCACTGACCATCATCAACATCCCACACAAAACTCAGAAGACACTTAGAACTTCACCAAAAAAAACTGGTTCCTATCACCACCACTGTAAAGAAATCAGAGTTCGCAAGTTTTTCTACCATTTCACATCAAACCACTCAGAATGACTTTGTTTACTTTTATTTTTTATGTACATCAGCGTCAGATATGTCAGCATCCCAACTTTGCTTCTTTAGCTGGAGCTAATGTAGTTAACAAGTAATGGAAGCTTTCACTCCACCAATTAGCATTTCCATCAAACTGTGTCATTTCAGTTTAAGTAAGCTCAACTTGCCAGCTGCAGCAAATTTCAGCCAAACATGTTTTGGCTGATTGACTGCATTTGGGATAAAGGGAAAATATTTGTTTTTGCACAATTATCCCTTGAATAAGAACTCCATCATCTCTGCTTTGTGGCTACATTATCAACAGCTTTAAAGCCCCCGTCTATTCATTTTTATGACTTTCGTTTTTTATTTATAATTTCTGTGATGCTTTTACAGTGAACTGGCAGAAAAACCCTGTTGGTCTTTTCTGTTGAGAGATTTTTAACTCTTTTCGGACATTTTCATCTGTTCGATTTGAGCTGGTAGGACTAAATGTATCACAGGTGATGTTTGACCTGCTAAAGTACCAATCAGTGTTAAAAATATGTTTGTCAGTTACTCGCGTTCCTGTCCCTCACATAAAGTCACTGCTCTACCACTGCTTCTTAAACAAAACCCCAACAAGTAGGTTATTTAAGCTTTTCTAAATTTGTTAACGGTGCTTGTTCTGTTTGTAGCATAACTAGAAGCTGCTTCCTACCTGTATTAGCCACCTGTTGCAAGATCCTACTATAAGCATTTAACTTCATTTACAAGAACGTGATAGCTAGCAGTCAATGCTAACTGTAGGAATAAAACGATACCTTAGCTTCCCCTCCAGCATCAAGGCTCACAGTGTCCCCCCTTAACTGTACTTTACAGGAGAGGCACACACGAAAAAGCACGAGAAATTTCTCCACTGTGCCCGTAAACGTGACCGTGCCGACTCATCATGTGAGCTTGTGTTACCTTCATGCTCAGCGTTCAAATATGAGACACGAAGTGTCCCTAATCTGCCCTTTATAAGACAAACGTCTTAGTTCTCAAACATCAGCTGCAAACCAACTAGATCTCTAAAATCACCCTAAACAGCTTGTTCTGTTCTCAACAATCAGAGACTGGCTGAGAAAAGTGAGGCGAGTAAGGCTGAAATACACCAACTGACTGTTTCACTTAGCACTGCCACTGAAGTCAGGTTGTTTACGTTACCTGGGAGACGGCACTGTCAATCATTTGCGCTCTGACACGCCTACATATTTATAAGCAGGCTTGAAATTTTTGGAGCATTTATCTACTGAGAAGTTGTATCCATTTATATATTTCTTGAATATATGACTGGTAAACACTTTTTCCGCAGCATGTCTTTACTATCTAAACAAAAATTTAACCATTTTAAATCATGTTGTCAGGAGCTTTAAGGCTTCCATTGAAATATTATGTGAGTAGTGCATTAGTTTCAGCCTCATGTTAAGTAAATTGCTTGTTGGACAGACATATGAATAACTCGTAAATCTACACATTGATCATTGGTATCATAATCCTGCATGATGGTGTGGATGTTATAGATGTAATTACCTGTGTGGGTTCTGGTGTGCACCCCAGCCCTGACCTCTCCTGCTGGGTCACTCATTTATGTCACTGGGTGAGCTGAAACGGACGGATTAGGGATTTCGGAAAGGGCACTTGTCGTTACTGCTGACTGGACCGCTGAATTTGATGGTTCTGGGTTGGATGGACTGTCATTTAGTTCACATGGATCTTTGTGTCGTCTTGGTCTGTAAACAATAAACAACATTTAAAAACAATGTGAGAAACAAGCATCCAGTTTCATCAAAGGAATGAGGACGTCTGTGCATCAAGCTGCAAGTTATATGGTTTAATGCCAGAAACCACAGATTAACAGGCTGTTTTACACATTATTTATATATATAGTTTGCTGGTTACAACAAAGCTCTTGTAAGACATTTCATGAGGTTTTTGAAGCCACAGGGGCCATTAGTGTTTACAGAAGCAGCCTACTGCACCACTCATGAGCTGCTGAGCTGTTATTTATAACAACTCTTTCAATGTCATTAACATTTTCATACGCTGATTACAAAGACTGAAAAAAAGAAAATTACCCCAGTAAATGTCCTTCAACAGGAAAAGACTCTAATACAATTATATATGTGAGGCAGTTTTTAAGTCAACAGAGATTTCCTCATCAGTGGGTCTAATCAGCTCTCAATACATCAATCTTATAGAATACAAGCTAAAACAAAAAAAAACACTAAAACTGAGCTGTCAGAGCCGTCATCATCTCCCTTCCTGAATTTCAACTCAATCTGATTTCTGAAAATGTTCTAACATGGCTGTGGGTCACTAGGTTGGCAGGAAGTGACAAACTGCCAAATGTTTGAAAGCAGAACAACTACAGTGTGATGGGAGAAAAGAGATCAGGACACAGCATTAAGCAAAGTCAAGGGCTGATGCCAATATGTAAATAAATGCAGCACAGTTTGCATGTTGGGTTATTAAAATGCACAATATCCATAAATACATAAGTGGAAATACCATTCATTTTGCATTTTGTGGTATGACAGAGCACAATATCACTAAACACGTTCAAGTGCAACTCATTTTGCATTTTCTGGTGTGACCATGTTTAACATCCACATCTAAATCTCTACGGCTCATACAGCCATCACATCACAGCATCTGAGAGTCAAGCTTATACAAACTTAGGTTTCCATCTTTGCCCAACTATAATGTACAAGACAGACATTTCTCAACCATTAATGACATTATCCTTAAAGACTCATGACCTGTTTGCTGAAATCAGCTCCCGAGCAGCTATTTCTGCACCAGTGTCTTTATCAATAATCTCCTCTTTCATTTCTACACCTATTAAACGTTTAGAGTGTGTGCAGGCCACCCTTATAACATCATGAATAATAATTACAGGTAAATGACAAGTGATCATAACAAGCCTTTCCTAATGCCAGGCCTCAGTCCTCAAGCGACTGTTTGTACAGGACCTTTTCAATCAATAATCTCTTATAAACCTGTTTAATGTTAAATACAGTGTTCACGCCACCCTGAAGTCATACTGAGCAACTATCCCAGGGCAAGAGAGAAGTTATCATCCTGCCAAGTCTCTCCTAATTCCAGCCCCTACAATCAACTGGCTGAAAGGCAAATATTGACAGATATTAAAGAGACACTGTGAAATAAAACTAGCTCTGAGTATCTTATCTGCTGTGTGTAACACACTGTGGCGCAGCATTTCATTCCTGAGCTTCACAGTTTACAATTGTGCATCCTTTGTTTTTGTCTGTATGCTCTCACTACAATACCCATAATGCATTATGCAAATAGTGCAGTTTATACAACCACTGAGAATCACTGTGATTAAGAAATCCTACTGCTGGCGTAGCCAAGGTCGCAAGGCTAATAAATACAGGCGTGATATTCGGCTTGTTGTAGCCAGGTGAGCTACCTGGCTTCCTTCTCTATTCACCAACTCGAGAGAAACAGAAATCAGCCCACCTTACAGAAGCGCCCCACACCTGCTGTAGTGTTTCAAAAGTTCCTCCCACCTTAGAGATTCATGAATACAGGTGTTTTTCCCAGTTTTTAAACGGGAAAATCTCCACCCAGAAACAGCCGCGGCACCACTGTAGAAGACGAAGCAATCATTAGATTTTTCATTTTGGCCGGAGTGTCCCTTTATCTGATATTAGCTGAACAACCGGCACCAAACGATAAAAAGCAGGTTCTGAAATTCGCCTCCCAGCTTATAAACCTGATCAGAAAACCTGCTGCTTTGAACTGAGGCGAAAAACGGAACTTCCTCCTGGTGGCTGTCGCTGCTTCACCAGCACGAACAACACAAGGACGGGCTCGCGTTCGCTGTGCTGGGCTGATAACGGCGCTTCTAAGCGTGTGTCGTGGCTTTTGGCCTCACAGCAGACACAGAACCTGGGAGAGAAGCAGTGGAGGAGGACACGGAGGGATGAGCTACGTGCTTGTGGCATCTTCCGTCCTGCAGCCTGTATCGCTCCTCCGGGCCACAGCGATTCGAGCAGCCGGCGCCGTTACATAACGCGCACAGGCCACTGGCAGCGCGGCGTCCGCTCGCCATTACTGCCGATCATCAAACCCTCGCTGCGTTTGTTCGACGTCCGGTTCTGCAGCGGGAGAAACGCGAAGGCCCAACTGACGGAGACCGAGCTGTGAGCTCATATAGCCCGGCAGTGTCCGCATACGAGCGTATGGACGAGTTAGAGCGTCCAGTTATATAATTTCAGCGCTTTATCGATAACATTGAGCAGAGAGAGAGAGAGAGAGAGAGAGAGAGAGAGAGAGAGAGAGAGAGAGAGAGGTGGCATCACCAGCACCAGCAGTCTGCCGCCTTACGTAACAGCGTATGTATGTGTGTGTGTGGCTACCATATTCCAGTCCACAGCAGCACCGTCCTCAGCGCTGTTACAGTAACGGGGTGTGCGCGTGTGCGCGCCGGGCGGGTTAACGTTACATCCTCTGTGGCTCAAGTCCTTCAAACACGGCCTTCACGCGCCGGTTCAACCCTCAAAAACACATCTTAGTATTCCCGGCTGAATCTCGGTTAACATTCCAGCGCATCTCCTCCGCCTCCTCCTCCTCCTCCTCCTCCTCCTCCTATGTGGGCTGCTGCTGCTGCCACATTCCACCGAGGCAACAAACGGGTTGAAAAAGCGGCCGCCTTTTCCGCCACATTCAGCGCCGCATTCGGGCCGGAAAATTGGAAAATCGATCGTGAGGCGAGCAGCGCGTTCACAGCCACGTTTAGCATGTACGACCTCTGCGATGCGGCCAAAACAAGCGAAGCACGGGCGTGTTGAACGGTTTAACGGCAGCGTTTACCGTATCGGAGCGTTCATGTCGTTCATGCCGCAGCGTAGCGGTTTAAGTGTGAGAACTCGGTAACCTTACATTCTGGAAGAGGGACATTTCCGGAAAGATCTGGGAAAACTAAAGCAGGCGAAGGTTAGCGCTGCGCTAAATCAGCCGAGATGAGGCTGAAGCCCCTTAACACACACACACACACACACGGACTCGTAACGTACCGCGCAGTCAGTCCCTCTGACTCCCCTCAAAACACTCAAATGCTAAAAACAAAAATAATCTAAAATAATTCCACCACAAACTGAAAACCAGCGACGCCGCCCGCGCGACGACTCATCAACTAGAAAACGGTCTTGACTGGAGCAGCTTATATAAAACCGCCCGTTAAAGGACGGGAACGGGCTGGAGAGAGAGAGGGAGAGAGAGAGCGGGAGAGAGAGAGAGAGAGAGAGAGAGAGAGGGAGGCTCTGACTCACTCACCGCGTCCATCTCGGCGTCAGCATGAACACGAGCCGGTGGAGTCCGAGTCGTTCTCGGGGCCGCGCGCCGCTGTGTTTTTGTAGGCATCGAGGACAAAACACGGCACCGCTTCCCTCCCCGTCGCTTTCTCCGAGCCTGAGCCTCAGCCTGCCTCTCCCCCTCTACACACACACTGTCACACATTCGGTCTCACGGTTCTCGCTGCTCAGTGCGCCGCCTACAGGCCGCTTTGCTTTACTGCTCCATACGGCTGTGCGACCCTTCTGACGAGCTGATTCACCTGCCGCTCTCTGCGTTGTGTCAAAGACCCCAAAGCAGAACGGAAAGTGCACTAAAAATAAAGTTAATTATATTATTAGTGATAGTAAAATATCATGTTGCGAGTTGTGAAGGATTTGTTCTAACATGGTTCCTGTGAGATGCTTTATGACTGAAGCGGGAGATAAACAGGCATCGCGTCTGTGTTGTGAAGCTAACTGGTGAGGTATGTGGTTAAGAAATTGGATATTTCTGTGAGTCATGAATTTACGGTTGTGTCAGTATCTATATGAGGGGCCCGGTAAAGATTTGAGAGCCCCCATTGTGGTAGACCCCCACTCCCAACACCAGTAGTCACATTTCTGGTTCATTGGTTTTTAATTGGGCTTCAGTGGCCAACACTAGTGTACTCTGAGTAGCCTAATTTTAGGGCAGTACAGTCGTGGTCACCTGCCCCATATCAGCTCTTAGGTAACCTTCATGGTGGAGGCCTGTGGCCGTGTTGTATAATGTGGTGTAGATTAACCAGGTAACTCTTCATAAAGATACCCGAGCAACTGCCTCAGCCTTTAACACTGTACTCAGATCAAGTGAGTCGGCTAAAGCTAAAGCTGGAAGAACCGGTTTGTAGTGCAGCTGATACTGCAGGCTCCTTACAGTAGCAGAGGCAGACTTTAAAACTAGAGATATCAACCTGTGTGGTAGCCCTCTGACCGCGGCTATTACTCCACTTTCTGCTCTTTGGTGTGCAAATTTAAACCTTACATATCTGTGTCTTCCTGTCAGACTTTCTCATCACGAGCCTCCAGATATACAATGGGCTCAGTTCTAAACCGAGGTCTCGTAGCTACTGTAGCTACAGTTCTAGGTACTCAGCAACAGAAATGATATCACATTGTTATAGCAACCCGACACAAACTCAAGCGAAGTTTGCCGGATCATATAACACTTTCTAAACAGTTCCATAAACATGTCGTATTTAAACACTCCGACTGCACCGGCGAGGGCAGGACAAACATGTTGAGTGGACTTCTAGGTCAAACGATTGCCAGCCTGACAACATGAAAGTGCTGCAAGATAGGCTTTTTCCTGTGATAAGTTGGCCTTGTTGCTGCAAGGTGGTCTGTGTGATAATAGTTTAAACAAACTGTGCGTTGGACAGGAGGGAGTTTGAATGAAGGGGAAGAAACAAAAACTACGCTGAGGAAAAGTGACACTAAGAGGCAAAGCTTGGATCAAACCAGCTAAATAAATAGCAAACAAGGGAGAGACATGCAGTGTCTATGAATGTGGTAGTTTATACTTACGTTATAAAAACGATGGTTCTTTAAGGGTTCTGTAGTAAAGAACAGGGTTCTATATAGAGCCGTGAACACTCTTTGCACGATTAAGGGGTTCTTTGCCTTTTAAAATGGGTCTTCAGATTGATGGAGAATGTGGGGTATGTGGTTCTATACAGAACCTATTTGAAAAAGGTTATATATAGCAACCAAAAAGAGTTCAAGAGAAGAACCCTTTCTGGTGCTATATACAGAACCCCTTTCAAAAAGGTTCTATATAAAGGCATCTTAAGCACTTTCTCCCTCAATCTGAAGAATGATTTTTTGATGCAAAAAAACATTTATCATAACTAGCATAACTAATGACCCTCATACAAATGACCTTCAATAAACAAAAAATGACAACCTTTTTTCTTGCTATTTAATGTTGATTTGTCTGCAAAGTCATTCAGATAGTTTGATGCGAAACAGTTAACTGTACAGAAACATAGCGACTCTTTACAGCAGTAATCTCTAAAGTGTTCTTTGGGGACTATTTTGTTTTGCAACACCCTGCTATACATGAAGATGTTAAAAAAAAATCCAACTCTTTTCTTTAGAATGGATAAACCACTCATGAACCTCCCCCCCAAACACACACACACACACACACACACACACACACACACACACGCACACAAAGCACGTCGAAAGAGTATTCAAAGAGAATTCAGTCAAAACGTGGTGCAGGATGTGTCTTCTGAGGATGTATTTTCATCAGTATAATGTTAATTTTGCAAGCTGGACCTTTCTGAGTCTGTGTGTGTGACATTAATAGGCAAAGACACATGACACCATATTTTAGCCCGTTTTTTTTCTTTTGAATAAAAAAAAATTCTAGGGTCTAAAAAACCTTAAAAGAGTTCAATTTACTGAAAAACGTTTGTCCATAAGTTTTTACTTCCTCAAATGTCAGACAGCACACCCAAAAATAAAGGACTTTTATTTTAACTTGCTTTTACAAAAGAGGGCCAGGGTACTGCATCATAAAGAAGACCTTCATGGTGTAAAGCCAAGGTTAGTAGCCTTTTCACAAATGTTGGGAAAAAAAAAATTAAAAAAAAGTTTTTTGGAGTGGATAGATAGATAGATAGATAGATAGATAGATAGATAGATAGATACATAGATAGATAGATAGATAGATAGATAGATAGATAGATAGATAGAACTTTATTGATCCTGAAGGGAAATTGAA
The DNA here is from genome assembly GCF_904425465.1 of Colossoma macropomum. Classification (NCBI taxonomy): domain Eukaryota; kingdom Metazoa; phylum Chordata; class Actinopteri; order Characiformes; family Serrasalmidae; genus Colossoma; species Colossoma macropomum. The sequence continues at coordinate 22,086,706 of NW_023494802.1, read as the reverse complement.
GTGTTTCAGTAACAAGACTAATAATATAATTGCATAAGTTAAAGTATAAGAGTGTAGGAATAGAAGTGCATCTATTTGCATATTTACATAACATATAAGACACATCTGTTGTATTTCCGTGAGAGCAGGTGTTGCACTGAGTGGTATGAGGTCTAAAATACAGTGATTATAAACATAACTAGGAGTGTCTGCAGTATTACAGTGTGAAGTGTGCAGTGAGAGTCATTACAGTAGCAGTTATGATATATTACACTGTGTGTATTAATCAGAGAGGAGATACAGTGATGAGGTTCAGCTCAGTTCAGACAGCAGGAGATCAGTATCGAGTGTGTGTGTGAATGTTTGTGTGTCAGAGAGTATGTGTGTGTGTGTGTGTGTGAGAGTGTATATCTGTGTATGTCTGGGTGCTGGGGTGTTGCTAGGCAATTGCCATAATTGGCACGTAGTTGCTAAGGTGCTGCTATGCGGTTGCTATGGTATTCCAGCTGGTTGCTAAAGCATTACCAACTGGTTGATAGATAATTGCTAGGTTATTGCTGGAGTATAACTAGATGGCTGCTATGGTATTTTAGGTGGTTGCTACAGTGATGACTGTCAAATTTCCTTCTATTTAATGGATTGATTGTGCAATTTTTGTTCTATTTTATAAAGTAACTGTGCATTTATTAAATTTTATTATATATAATATTATTGTTTATAAAAAAAACTTGCTGCAGAGGTTTTATTTACATCCTTTTACTTTACTAAAAATCAACAAAATGTGTAATCTGTCCAGTGGTTTCCAAACGTTTGCATACATTTTTTAAAGGAGCATTCTAGCCTAAATCTAGTTTTTAATGCCTTAAAATCTCAGGCTTATTACACACTAAGATTTGTAATTCAGTGACTGTAGGGACTTCAGATATATATGGAAAAAATTCCACGCCCACCGTGGCAGCGTGCTTTAGCTTAGGATGCTGAAAGGTTTGGGTTTTTAAGTTTACTGCTTTCATTCTTCTTTATATTACGTATATTTTAACTGTTTATATTGGGGGGCAAGTGTTGCATCAGTTGTTGGATTTATGTTATCCTGCGCTCTTGATAATGAGTGCTTAATCCTGCTATTGTTTTGTCTTGACTGGAAAAAAAATATGCGCTATTAGGACACTACCATTGTGGTGCTACATAACCCTCATGCAGCCTGCTGTGAGGTAGGGACCACCAGATCTTTGTGCCCAAAGCCTGATAACTTGATGATTTGGGTCTGTGGATTTCTGCACCTTAATGAATTAATAATTCAGAGGTTCCACTGATGTTAAGAGGAAAAACATTCGTATAGCAAAACATATTGGCTTTTCAGTTTACTCCAGGACGTGACATCATCAATTTTCCAAAATGCCGCTCATTTCTCTCTTAGAGAAATCCAGCTTAGTCCTGGAGTTCCTAATATGGGTGTGACAGTGACTACAGAATGAAAGCACGATTTCACAGGTCTATTAAATATTAGGTTACATGCCGTGCATTGTGAAAATGAGTATTTTGATGCTGTATATTTTCTATATCGCCCACCTTGAATTAACAGTCACAATGCAAGTATTTTAAAATGTTTTAGATTTTATTTAAACAGATTCTAGTGCAATATTAGGATGAATGAATTTGTACTTCTGTTACCAACCTCATACAACAGGCAGCACTAGTTCAATAGCAGGGTTTCCTCGACCCTACCTTAAGGCAACAGGGAACCTATGAAGGGCAAAGATCTGGCAGCCTATCCAGACCCATTTGTCAGCTGAACATTAGATAAATAGTCCTGTATTTACTTTACCCTTTCAGCGTTTCGCTTTGCTGTTCCACAGTAAAACAACAACTGGCCCCACAGAGCTGCACACACACGAGCAGCACTCTCACATGCTTATAACATCCTGGACATAATAATGTAGTCGATTAAAATATTTTCTTGGCAGTTGTATTACCAATGTCCAAGTTTCCTTTGGAATAACATCTGTTTGCAAACCAATTATTGTGGCAAACAAACCAGCCAGAGTATAGTTGTTTGTTTTTTATCCTTTTCTAATCTCTGTGCTTTAAAGACATTAAAACAAGTCTATCAGGTCTGTATTCACTAGAACTGAGATTATGAACAAAGTGTTGTTTCTATCTTATTAAATGTTTGTTAGAGCTTCATATTGTACAAATGTAAATTCGGGATCACATTGCAGTACATTGGAATCATGTTTAATGACAGTGTTCAAGTGTGCGAGCAGTGAAGAATGTTTTAATAATAGAGTCTTAATAGGCTAATTAAAGCATGGGCATGATGTCATCTCCCTTCTGAGACACTTTATTGTAGGGTTCAGTTGTGTATAGGGTTAAATAAGAATACATATTCTTAAGAAATGGGATTTATTAAATTGATAGACTTTTAATCATTTCAAATTTCATCTATTTACATATTCACAAACCTCTGTCATTGAACTTGAGTTTATACTTATTTTTTTTAATAATTACATATTGTTGTAATATTTAGACATTTTCATGGTTTTCCTGAGGTCAGACCACCTGACATGGTAAACAGAGAAGCTCATTCAGTGTCAGACGGTTACGGCTGCGCTGTGTTAAAGAGGCCGTGTGAGATCTTTCCTACCCACTGATATACGGCTCTACAGCGAGTCTCCTCGTAAACTCATACACAGACAAACTTTTCTTGTCTTTTCATTATATCATAAAATGTCAGTGTTTCTGATTAAATTGAACAAACTGCAGCTACAACAGGCAGAACTGCTAAATGGAAAAAAGTAAACAACTGAAAGTGAGTGATCTGACTGGATCATGTTTGTGTGTTTGTGTGTGTGTGTGTGTGTAAAAGCCACACCTTAGAGTTCACAGGCACCTGAACATCACACATATATTTCTACTGAGCCACAAGTCTATGTAAGCTGAACCTTACACCAGTTATACAGTAGATAAGACTAGATAAACATAGAATGTCTGCCTTGTGACAGAATTCCTAGAAGCCCTAGAAACATTTGGAGTAGTAAGCTTTTCCAATTTGGTGAATTACATATGAGCATTAGGTTTTAAGACAGTAAGACTGTTTGTGCTGTTTTGGCCCTGTACTCAAAAATTGAGTATTATAGGGACACCTCCAAAATGAAAATGTAAACTTCTCTACCTCTGTTGTAAACGTGCCCATTTGTCTCTGGAGCTAGAATTTTTATATTGAAAGATGAGGAAAACCCTCTTCTGAAGACGTACCTGGAAAGTAGAAAGAATCTTTTGAAAATTACAGTTGCTATTGGGTGGGTTTTTTTTTGGTGCAGGCTGTTAGGTTTTTTTCTGTTAGCTGGTAAATGCAGAAGGACACCAGCTAGGAAGCTGCATGTCTCACTGCAATCATATGACTGCGGTAACTGTCTTCAGATCGTCATGAAAGTCACTCAAACGACAGAACTCACTTGTCAGATGAAAAGGACAAGAAGATAAAAGTTTGAGGTACACAGGTACACTATCAAATGGCCAAAAATATGTGGACACTTGATCATCACACCTGTACGAGCTTGTTGAACATCCCTTTTCAAATCATGACCTCGTTTCCACCATCAAGCCAAATGGATCTTGTGATTGTGCCGCTCAGCGCCAGTCTGGACTCACGAGACCGGTTATGGTTCCTTTTTCCACTTGTCGTTCCATTAAATCAGAACCAGCAAAGGAAGGAAATGACACAAACTACCGGCTAACTGTTAACAGGCTAATAGCCACACACAAACCACCCCCATAAAAAACGTCTGATTCTTTCTGTCGCTCCAACACTGATCACCCGACTTTGCACTCACTAAAATAAGTTTTTATTGTTTATACCTGTGATAGCAGATCAAATGGAAACTGAACTGGCTTTTTGGCTAAGCTAGCTACCTAAGTTAGCTAGGAGAGAGGAGCTGGCTAGCATTAGCTTAATTAGGATACTAGCCACAGCTCTGAACACCACAGAACAGGTTTAATTTCAGCGTTTCACCCTTTCAGAACCAGCTGCTCGACTTCATTTCATCAGACTTTACATCAGAGTCGTTATCATCTAAACTTGTGTCAGTAAAGCTTTTGTTAGTCAGAACTGAACCTGTCCTGTGGTGACCCAGATAGCGAGCATATATCGGTCTGCTGGTTTGATAAGGTCAGCGCTACACTGACTGTTTGCCACTGCTGGTCCACCCAGATTACTGTGCTGCATACAAGCTCTAGGGTTAGGGTTAATCTCCTCAAACAGACTCTAAATGCTTATGCTTTTTATTTTACAAAATAAACTAAGATGAATATTACAAACAACAGAGACAAAAACAATAATGACGAACTTAATATTAAATGATTTTATAGAAAATGTTGTTGCTGACTCTCTGCTAGGCTAAAATTATTTACTAAACTAATTTACATATTATAACTAAAGAAATGAAGAAAAGAAAAATTAATAAATTGGACTGTGAGTGAAAAATGAACGATGATAAGTGGAATTTTGTCTATTACTCTCTACTTAACTATTGGTTGGGCCACCTGGAAAACACTGAGCAAAATGCCAGTGGTTCATCAGCTGTGCCATCGGTGGCAAACTATCCTCTTGCTATCAGGGGAGCAGAGCTGGCAGCATGATAGCCTAGCTAATGCTAACCAACATCTTCCTCCTAGTTATCAACGGCGTTTAGCAATTAAAAATTGGTGTTAGATTAATGCTTCGACTTTTATTGAGTGGTGGTTTAAAATCATGCACTGTTTTCATTTATTTGGCGTCGATGTGAGCGAACTTATTTGCATTGTTTGAAGTAGCAGCAGGACACTGTGGTAGAAAACCGACATAATCAATCAACGAATAGCTACGTCGTTCTGTCATTCCACTGAATGGTTCTGTGGCGTTCAGTACAGTTAGCTAACCGTGCAAAACGCTGAGCCTGGTTTTGAAGCGTTCCGTGTGGAAAAGCCACTGGAACAGTTACCTTATGTGCTTAGAACTGTTCGGCCCCTTCAGTGGAAAAGAGGCCCAGGAGCTTTACTATGGAGTTTGTCCCCCTTTGCGGCTATAACAGCCTCCACTCTTCTAGGAAGGCTTTCCTTAGGATTTTGGAGTGTGTCCGTTGGAATTCAGCCATTCAGCCACAATATTGTTTGTGAGGTCAGACACTGATGTAGGACATGAAGGCCTGGCTCACAATCGATATTCCAATTCATCCCAAAGGTGTTCAATGGGGCTCAAGTCTATGGGGACCAAATGGCATCAGACCAAATGGCCTCAGAGAAAAGGTATCAGACCAAACGCAAGCCTGGTCGAGCATTTACTGGTTCCTATAACTTAGAAAACTATTGTGTATCTCGATATAAACAGCAGTATAACATTTTCACAGTTTTTTCTAAGGCCGTTTGGTCTGACAGCATTTGGTCTGATGTTCAGTTTCACCAGATCTGAGACATGACGATTTTTCTCAAGACTCGAAGTCGTTTAGTTTGAGGAATGATGCCGTTCTGTGTTTGAGGTCTGAGGATGTCCTATAATGTACCCTGTAGCCCTGCCTAGTGCTAATTAACATATATTTGCATGTTGGTCAGTTCGAAAACGAAAAAGCAAAGTGACAAATTAAAGTAAACTTCAGCAGGTGGCGCCGATGTTCATTTGCATTTGCCTTTTCATTCTGACACTCAAAGCGTGCCAAAAACTCAATCACAAACTGTCACTTTGCTGTTGATTTATCACTTTTGCATTTTCATTTTCATCTTGTCAGATTGCTATAAAAAAAAGAAATAAGAATGTAAACATTGTATTTTGATTTTAGACACGTATTCTGCATTTCATGAAGAAAAGCCAAAGTGAAGCCTTTTTTTTTTCTCTGTTAGCTTTTTCATTTCAGATACGGCCATGAAAACCAGAAATAATGACTACAATTAAAAGACAAATAGCTGTTTTAAATTTATTTTTATTTTTGTCACAAATTACTGGTGCTAATGTGAAAAATGAAATTGCAAATCTAGGTATTTCATTTAAATTCATTTCAATTTTGGCAGGATACTTTTGCAGATGTTTGGAAAAAGAAATGGCAAAAGAGGTTTGCATTTACATTTTATTGTTTTAATTTTGATTTCTTTTTAGGCTGGATTTGCCTCCCATACAAGTCAAGGTTCTGTGCGGGTACCGGGAGTTCCTCCACACCATCATTAATATTGTCAAACCATGTTTTTACAGAGCTTGCTTTGTGTACAGGGGCTCAGTGATGCTGAAACAGGAAAATGTTTTGTCTAATGCCATAAAGTTGGAAGCATGTACTTGTCTAAAATGTCTTTGTGAGCTGCAGCATTAACATCACACTTCACTGGAACTAAGGGGCCCAGCCACAGATATACATACATAGATGCCGTGTTGTCTGGTGTTCTCTATCTGAGGCTATACGTCATACGTGCGTCCGCCATGTTGGAGCGGTCAAGATCCACTTGTGAACAAATTTGAATTGAGAGATGATGAGTTCTCAGGATTCAGCTTTGTTCTAACGTTCTAACGTTAATCTATCATGAATATCTACACGGATTAAGGAATGCTGTAACTTACCTAACTACAAAGCTTTAACCATCACTGTAAATAAATAACTACTACATAAAGTTAAGATCCTGAATAGACTATTAAATGAAATAAGCTTAATATAAAACAAGAGGAAAAACAATCACATCAACAGGTTCTCTGTGCTTCACCAACCACACGGCCATATCTACACAAACACCACACAGACATGAGTGTGGATCACTGCGTTCCCTCCGATATATAATCCTCTCCCACTTTCTGAGAGTGATATTCCTGAAATAGTGTAATTTTGGACAGTGTCTTTCTTAAACTGCTGCTCTGTAATGGTACTGAATGCAGTCCAGCAGCGATGTTGACCGCCCTAAAATGGCAGCACTGTTGACGTGCCTGGATGGACCCATTGCGGAATCTAGGTATGAGGATCTATGGGCCTAGAACAAACCCTAAAAACAGCCCCAGCCCATTATCCCTCCTCCACCAAAGTTCACTGTTGGCAATATGCCTTCCGGTAGGTAACGTTCTCCTGGTATCCACCTAACCCAGATTCATCCATCAGACTGCCAGACAGCAAAGTGCGATTCATCACTCCAGAGAACAAGTTTCCACTGCTCTAGAGAGGTGACAGGCTTTACACCACTCCAGCCAACATTTGGCATTACAATCTCTGTGTTCAGCTGTTTGTCCATAGAAATCCAGATGAGGTTAGGCATTTTTATGAGTGAGTTTGTATAGTAATTTCCCTTGTTTTCTTTGTACTGAGTTGGTTCTGAGGTAAATTAGCCCAATTTGATGTTGAAGTTAATGATTTAACGGATGAAAAGAGAGTGGAATGAAAAGCCAATCTGTTGGGGTTAGCTGCTAGCCACTAGCCTAGCATGGAGACAAGACAGGTTTCCATGTGCACCACCTATGGCGCCTCTCACTCAGCCAGCTGCTTCAGGCAGTGACACGTTCTCGGCCTCACTTTGGCTCCTTTACTCTGGGAGAAAGGGTAAAAAGCATATCTCTGGCGTTTTGTGCTGAGTAAAGACAGAATCTCTGTTTTCTTTATAATCAGCCTTGTTGAATATATACAAAGCTCTGGTGACATCCTAGCTTAAAAAATACAAAAGAGGGGCCACAAGAACAGGATCCCAATGTGCAGCCATAGCTTACTGATCTGATCATTGATGATCCTGTTTGCATATCTTACTAAATCGTTGTCACAGCTTAACTTAATCGTTCCAGTGCCGTGTTAAAATATAGCCACACATTAGGAAACCGTTCTCACTCCGTCATTATTGTTGCCATGCATTTTTTTTATTAAGAATGGATGTGTAGAGATGCCAGTGATACATTCTCAATGGTTGTATGTCGTATTTCAGTAAAGCATCTGAGAGAAAACACCAGAGAACAAAAACATAAAAACAATATAAAATTGTGAATTCTGTCAAACCAGTTAGGTGGAGGCTTATGATGCTGTGCTATTGCATTTTACATAACATGACAAACAGCAGACACTAACTATAGAAGGTCCCTTTCAAAACTGCAGTGACTATTTGAGGTTAAATAAAGGCTTTTAGTTTTTTGTAAAATACTTTGTCATGTCAAACAAAGTCTTTGAGAATTTACAGCATAGTCTGACACATGCAGGAAAAAATGTCGCAGTAAGAATCAAAATTTCTTAAGGACCTTTTTTTCCAGCATGTTCCCATTGGCTTTTAATATAAGTGTGTTTAGAAACAAACTTTTTTAAATTTCTTTTTTAATTATAAAGACATATGTCAAAATTATTGTCCATGGTAACCATCTACGCTAGGCGCAGCAGAAAGAGATTACGCTGAAAAACAGTAGAGTATTTCTTTGTCTTATGAATGATGGATGGAAAATAGAAAGTATGGAGAAATAAGGAATTCTGCATTGTGCAAATCAGACCTTTGCATAAACATTTTGGGAGTTTTAAGGGTGTAAAAGGTCACACTCTTTGTCAGGGATAAACAATTACAGTCTTAGAGGGCAAATGTCCAGCACACTTTGCTAATTCCTCAAAGCAAACACACCCAGTCTGGTGTTCGTACACATATGGAGTTGATTTTGTGCCAAAAGTTTCAAATAAAATAATAAAATCCTCAAGCAAAATATCAAGTATCAAAATGTCTAAAATATTTTGCAAATGCAAATAATGAGAGTTAAATCAAACTTAACTTTTCAAAAAGATTACTACTCATTCTGAAATACATGTATTACTCATTTAGCCAGTTTTTGCTTTTATTCTATTTGCTGATATTGATGATATATGTTTGGGTTAACTGTGATCTGCCCCCAACATGGTGGAGTCCTTCGTATAGAGAGTAGTAATGTTATTGCCAGAGAGGATTGGGCTGACATGTCCGACCTTATGAGCACTGTTTGTCATATTTGTTAATGTAACACACACGCAGGGTCGTGTGTCACCCTGCGTAAAATTGGATATAGGAGTATAATAGGTAAACTTAGCACTTAGCAGTGTCTGCTAACTAGACGAGCTTTGCAGCTGTTTTAATCAGAGTTTATAAGCCCTGCTTCTGAAGACTGTTGTCATTGATAGACAGTAATGTTTAATCACTACAAAAGGAATCAAGTCAACCTGTCATGGTTGACCGTAAGTTCTGGGGGTTATGAAGTCTGTTCTGTCAGTCTTTTGTTGTTTCTACCCACAGAATCCCTCAGTGTCAGTCACTGAAACAGGCCTCCTGTCTCAGCACGCTAGTTTACAGAATGCTGCGGCTCCAAATCACTGTCTTCACATTAATACATTTAACTAACTTCAGATATTTAACCAGTTTAGTCCCATTATCAGCATGAACAGCAGAGTTAGCCCTAGCCGGCAGCTGTGAACTCGAAAGGTGCAGTTTCGTTCATTCATAAACACCTAAGTTTGTTCTTCAACACCCATATTAAGTTATATCAAACAGTAAACTTGTGTAACATTAATAATTTAAAAGGAATATGATAAACATTGCTCTTAATGTCGGATATGCCAGTAAAATGCTGCACTCATTGCAGCACCCAGTACAGTGTATTCCGCCACACTGGGGGTGGTTCATCCTGAGTGGTTACATGTTAGAAATGACTGTTTTATTCTGTTTATTCTGATTTTGTTCATTTTATATTATAATTCAGCTTCCAGTTACCTCAGACGGAGGCATCGGACTAAGCTGGTCTCAACAACAATTTCCAAGACCATCTTACCCCGAGACCGAGAAAAGACCATGTCCAAATGAGGTCAAGATGGAGGTGAAACCGCTACTTTATGGTCTCTAAACCACGACCAGACTCAAGTACTACAGCTCTAATAACCAGTGTAACATTTCAAAAAACATTTCTGAAATCACTGGTAAAATCTGACAAAAATCATATGAATAGTTTGTGGTGTTTGGTTCAAATAACTTATTCTAAAAGTATTTTTCAGGTTTTTTCAGCTGCTATGCATGTGCATATCTCCAATACCTTCACTGCTTTTTGGCTCTTTTTGTTGAAGGATGGGACTGATTACTACAATCCTTCATATTCCAACCAGAGAACTGTGCCTCCCTTTACATCTCTGGTTAAGGTTAGGATTAAGATTAGGGTTAGGGTTAGTTACAACCCCAACTTATAACCTAATAAGTTAGCTAGAGCTAACACACAGTTTAAAAAGTGATCTTAAGATACTTTAGATTAATGTAAACACTTAGATTAGTGTTTACATTAGTGTGTACACATGTAGATAATGTACAAACTCAAAAAGTGATCTTAAGTTACTTTAGATTAATGTAATTCTAAGTTTAATTATGGAACTACAACAAACCTTCACTGAAACGATTTATTTACACTAAACGCTTACCTAATGTTAATGTGAGCTCTTTAATGTAAGCTAGGTTGTAGCTACATATCACTTGGTGGTGGTAGTATTATACATGACTGTCATTTAGACTGGGCTGGCTGAAGTTTCTTTAATGAGCACCTATAGCCAAACATAGCACCATATGCCTTGATTACAAAGTAAACACCCTAGAGAGCCTTTCATGCAGCATGACAATAACAATGATGCCAAAAACACTGTCCTGGCAACTGAAGGACTGTTCAAAGCCCAAATGAGGAAACAAAACAGGCAGCTGCTCTACATCATTCTGAGCACCTTCACTCAAGATGAGAATGAAGTCACCAGGGACTAAAGGGTAAAATATGATGTCCTCACTGTGGCACTGAGAGTCCACTTTGGGTGTCATAAAATGGGCTAAATGCCTCATTATCCACAATTTTAAAAGAAATAATAGAGAAGATTTTACAAAAAAAAAAAACCTCTTCCCAGTCCTTACTGGTCCTGTTTCCTGCTCAGTGACAATCAAGCTTCACTCTGAAGTGTCAT
>NW_023494802.1:22055811-22073311 GCF_904425465.1 Colossoma macropomum | reverse complement strand
TAGTTCGGAAAGTTGGTGAAACTCGCTGTGTTTTTTAAATGTTTTCAGCAGAAAACTGGTGGTTCCTTGATCTAGTACCTCTTTCGGTCATTAATATAGGACTTACCTTTAGAACATTTAACCGAGCTTTTCAGTAAAATGGCTTGATTAGACGTAAACAAACACGTAGACACTCAAGGCAGGTGGTTGTAAAATCCTGAGATTTCCTGATTTACTTCCTGATTTACAAATAACATGAACAAAAGTTTGCCTCAGAAATCCCCGTCAGAAGGAGACGCTTCAGGGTTTTTGGTGGTTTGTATTCAGTCATTGGTTTAACTGATAACCTAAAACCCAGCCGTGACGAGTGCTTTTCCCTAAGGTTCTACATTTCTGCCAGCTTTAGTCTCGAGGCAAAGTTTACGATTTAAGTTAGATCATTATGTTTCAGAATGATCAGTGAAGGCCTGTCGCCGCTGCCTCTTAGTCTAAATCACAGCAAGACTGGATTGGAGCATTTTACCCATGACTGTCTTATATGTTCAGCCATGTCTGTTGCAGATGAAGTCCTGTGTTGTAGGAGGGCAGTTTGACTTGGGTGTTGTATTTTGAGCCGTTACATTTTTTGTGTAAGTTTCTACCTCAATCAGGTTTGTATTACTGAGCATAACAAGCAATGTGGCCATATTAGCATAAGCATTTCTGTTGTAATTCCAGGAACATGAGCTAGATGGCAGCAGTCTCTCTATTTTTCTGCAGCATCTTGTTACATGAAAATCCTGTTTCAGCCCAGTTTTTTAATTAATGTTTTCAGGTCAGCCAAGCCAGCAGGGGGGGGAGGGTGAGATCTGGTGTTATTTAAGAGAATCTTGAGAAATGCTGAGGGAAAAAAATAGGTTACAACGAGCTCAGTCAGCACTGAAGTTCACAGCATGATTCGAACTCTCATTATTACTACTTATTACATACTCTTCTTTTGGTATTCATATAGTTTGGAAATATGTGACCTGATTGTTCAGGATTTGCCAAAAAAATTGCCTCATGTGTCTTCAATTCAGCTCTGGGACTATGTGGAAAACGTGTGACAGTTTTGGACCTTTTGGACGTTTCTGATCACACAGAAGGTTAATTGAGATACTCAATTACAATAGACAGTCATGTTTTCACAGATGAGGAATTGAATGAAATGAGTTAAAGTCAAGCTGAGATCAGAACTGACCTTGTTATTACCGTGTTGGTTCATGTCTCTGATCGTATTCAGCCCAGCCGTTTAATGCGATACGTGACATTTTTGTCAGATTTTCTCAATGTGACAGAATTCAGACGCTCGCAGATGAAAAATGCCAACAGGCGTGGTAAAAAAACAAGCGTGGGTCGTAATCAAAAAGCACCAGAGAATCACCGAAGTGATCATAACACTAGGCAGCCAAAACCAAGGGAGTGAGCAGAAATCGTGGTCGCAAAGGTACAAAAAGGGACAAGCAAAAGATAAGGTCAGAAAAACAAAGAATGGGTCATAACAGGCAGATCAATAAGCGCTCAGTATGTTCAGAAAGAAGCAATACCTCGCAATGACTACGACTGAAGCCCGGACTTAAATACTAGCCTAAATGAGTCATATGACAACAAACACAGGTGCACGGTAGTAATAATCAGGGGATTGCTGATAGGTGCACGATCGATTGACCAAAGTCGTGATCTCCCGTGGGATTGTGGGCAATGGAGTCCGCTCTGGACTCCGAGTCCGAGGGAAGTTGCTCATGCACATGATCTCCCAATGCATTCTGGGAAATGCAGTCCGAATCCGCCTGAGGCATGACACTCAATGATTTCAAAGATGTTTTTGAAATGGTAATTTGACCATTAGGTTTAAGTATTTTGGTCTCTCTCCGTTCAAAAAGATAAGAGTCTGGTCTTGGTCTTAGTCCAGTATGGCTGCAAATAACTGTCCGGCGGTGTTACAAAAGTGGCCGCTGAGTGATCAGACTTTCCTATACAGGCTTTGGTGTAGCCTTAAGCTGTAGCCTGAAAATGTGTTTCTTAGCTAATGGTTAGCCTATGGAGTTAATTTGTTCGTCCCTTTAAAAAAATAGCCTAAAAACTACAAACCACTGACCTCTTGTTGATTGTTGTTTATACTATGCATATGGACCTCAGACTAGTTCTGGTCAGGCCATATATGTTTGTTAACATCGGCTAATAATATGTGGTAAATGTAAGTAGAATACGTTGCATTACTGTCATATCTTCATTTATACATACATACATTTTCATTTAATAAAGCTTAAAGCTTTGTTTATATAAAATGCAATGCTGTGTTTCATGGATCATGTCAGTGATTTTAGCTGTGTTGGTTAACTTTTAATCACTGACTAATAAAGGTTGATTATCGCTCAAAGGAATTTGCCAAAATTCACTTCCCTAATTGTGATAAACAGTGTAGACCAACTAGCCTCTTCATTGACTACACTTCATTGTACTGACACTCACTGTCCATTTATCAGCTCCACTGACCATATAGGTGCACTTTGTAGTTCTACGGTTACAGACTGTAGTCCATCTGGTTCTCTGCACCCTTTCACCCTGTTCTTCAATGGTCAGAATTCTCACAAGACTCCCACAAGACCCTCACAGAGCAGGTACTATTTGGGTGGTGGATCATTCTCAGCACTGCAGTAACACTGACGTGGTGGTGGTGTGTTAGTGTGTGTTGTGCTGGTCTGAGCGGATCAGACACAGCAGTGCTGCTGGAGTTTTTAAACACCTCAGTGTCGCTGCTGGACTGAGAATAGTGTCCTGTGGGCACCGTCCTGTGACCACTGATGAAGGACTAGAGGATGACCAACACAAACAGCAGCAGATGAGCTATCGTCTCTGACTTTACATCTACAAGGTGGACTGACAAGGTAGGAGTGTCTAATAGAGTGGACAGTGAGTGGACACAGTGTTTAAAAACTCCAGCAGCACTGCTGTGTCTGATCCACTCGTACCAGCGCAACACACACTAACACACCACCACTATGTCAGTTTTACTGCAGTGCTGAGAATGATTCTCCACACAAATAACGACGTTTTTGCCATGTCGTCCACCTCCAATGCAGACCACACTCAGTTTTAGTTTGTTAACCAAAATGTAAGTAATAAGGACTCAAACGAAGGACTGAAGAATGAAAATATGATTTATATTGGGAAGCATGTTAATTATCATAATCAGGAGGTGGGAGGCAGTTTCAATTTTCTCCCAGAATATCACACTTCCTAAAATATTAATGGTGCTCATTTGGAACAGGAGCCTGTTAGTTGATGTTCGCTCGTTCACTCTCTCTGTTAGCTCTTTGCGCGCTAACCTGACTAGCACTCAGTCTGGGTCTAATTTATTGACTCTCAGATCAATAAAGTGTCACAGGTGCGTGTAATAACACACGTGTAAATTAGAACTGAGCACATTAATCGCACACCTCTAACAACATTAACTCACATTCCAGACAGATCAGCGAGATTCAGCCGATAGTTAAATGGACCATTTGACAACTTTTTGAACGTCGCATGCAAATTTCAGCAACAGACGTCTAGACAGTCCTGCGAGATCTATTAGTGCTCGTTCCTTTGGATGAAAGGCTTCATGGTTAGAATGGTGTGTTGATGTCCCAGTTAGCGAACCTTGTCACAAACTGGGTGCACCCACAGCAGATTCAGCTCATTTGTGACGATGGCTTTGTTGTCAGTTTTCTTTTTCTCATTTTCAAAAAAAAATCTTGCATCTGACTTAGGTGGGCTTGTCTTATGGATCATGACTCATCTCTGCAGGAGAAACAGTGCCATCCACCTTTTCTATGTAGAGTCTGCTGCACCTGCATCTAGACTCCATTTATACTTATTCAGTGTGTCATTTAAGAAGAATTGAACATAGTCTTTAATTGAAAATGGCTCAATGCTGTTTTTCCCTTTATGATACTGATATTGAAACCGTGAGTAACTACCGAGTTTGTGATAATATTGTCTTTGAAAACTACTAAGCTTTAAATTATTTTCTATAATACTGATATGCGTTTATACCATATGCAGCCTATTCAAACACTCTTCTACCCCACCTTTACTGTTCTTACATGATGCTGTGATGTTACCATCATTTTACTTTTTTATGCTTTACCTTTTGCAGCACTATAACTCATCCTGCACTGTTTTTAGACTAGATTTGGACACAATTGGATTGTATTTATGCCTTTTCTTTTTGTTTTTTACTCCAATATTTAATCCAGCATTTTCAGCTGATATCAGCTTGACACCGATACATCAATGGCACTTCAGTCTTTAATGTTTACATCATATGAATTCAGTGCTTTACAGATACGGTTGTGAGTTTCAGTACCTTCAGTCAAATGACGCATGCAGTTATTTTTTACCATCATTAGATTTCCAATTTAAATACAATCACAACAAGCATAATGTGAGTCAGATATGTTTTCATTATTTCAGTTAATGTAAAATAAATAAATAAAGCCGAATTAATGTAAATAAAAGAAATCGCTTCCTTTTTCTGCCTTTTCTTTTTCTAACTCCATTCTAAATTTTAAGTGTTCTATGACATGTTTAGGGGGAATGTTTGTTAATTTGATAGCTAGTATAGCTAATGTTAATTTTAGCATGTATGCTTACTGAACAAGTGTTTTTGCTCACATTTCCACACTCTGATGAAAAATGGTAGATGTGTGTGACTCTGTGTACTCATAGGCTCTGGTTATGCACAGTACAGTGCAGTGTATCTTCTCTTGTTGGCTGCAAAGTAAAGTATCTGTTATTTTTCTTTAACAACAAAATAAATTGGTCTAGAAGCAGAATAGCTAATAGGCCAACTTAGCTGTATATAAATAAATACGTTAAATATTAAAATGTGCTTCTCTGTAGACGGTGGGCAATTATTTTCACTTAGTTTCACAACAAACCGCGTCATTTCACCAGGGGTGCCCAAATGTTTGCATACGACTCTATACAATCACACGACTGTGTTTATTTTGCCTTGAAAGAACAGTGTAGTACATAAAACTAATCAGTTTCCTGTCCTCCTTTCCTGTCTGTTTTGTGTCTGGGTGATGTTTACAGTGTGTAAGGTTTCCTTTTGGTTAATGCAAAATGAAATATCATTTGACACCATGATGTATTTAGAAAGTGTGATGATATTTATCAGTATCATCCAGCACTACATGAACTCCAGCAGAAGCTACTCTCCCCTCAGCGAATGGTATTTTTAGGACTTCTTTCTATATGTTACGAGGATGAGATTGGATCGGATCCCTGGAGCATTTTACATTCTGTACAAATGTTATAGCGAGAGAACTAAAAGCGTCTTGACCCTGAATATTATATAATCTGCCTGCCTAACAAAGCTCCACGCGCTCCCTCGCTGCCGCACTCTCGAGCGTTTAAGGACATTCCCTGGTGCGAGACAGCGAGCCAAACAGAAGCAGTGTGAATTATTCAATCTCTGACACCTAGCTTAGCACCTAGCTTAGCATGCGTTACATAAGGAAATGCTCGTGTGTTGAGACTGTATCCCAGTTTTGGGGCTTGTTGAGCAGATGATGCTGCAGCTTGTGGAGAATCACCTCTGCTTTGTGCCAGACACAGTCAGAGCGAGTGATCCAGCCCCGTCATTCAGCCGGTCACAGTTATTACATAATTCCCAGCTATTTGAGCTGATCCCAAGTATTTTCTAGTGTTCTTAGCTTATACAGTCAGATGTTTATGTTGATGAACAGAATGTAAATTAGGTGCATTTTTATCAGTTCAGTTGAAGTGAATAAACATTCAGACTGTGATTAGCTAATAACCAAATTACCAAAGCACTAACCAAAATACTGAACTACAGTCAAGCCTGTCAGAAATATTACAGCTGCATTTTTAAATGTGTTTCCTTATTTTCACTTGGTAAAGCAACAAAAAGTGTAATTTGACCAGGGGTGTTCAAACCTTTGCTTGCGACTGTACAGAACCAACTGATTGCAGTTATTTTCCACGGTTATCAGCTTTAACAATCATATGTTTTACATAAAGCTGCGTAAGGCTGTTCTACAGTTACTGTCTTGAGGAAAGGAAAACTTGAATACCGAGTGATGGTTACATTTATTTAAGTTGATGCATTTGCATTAATTTGCCTGCCGTTTTTTTATTTTTTAAAAACACTGATTGGTTCCTCTTGATGTCAGTTGTTTTGTTCTGCTGCTGTTGTTTACCTTTACTACGCTTGATTCTGACTGTTGTTTTGTTACAGTGTTGCAGTCAAGGACCTTTTCAAAGTAATTTATTTTATTCCCTTTTTGAAAAGACTTCTTGTTTGTATTTGCATCACTTGACTTACATGGGAAACCCACCCATTTTTCCAAATTTCCTCCAAATATTATTAACTTGCAAAGTCATTCAGAGTGGTTTGATGTGTCTAGAGAATCTAATCTGTTCAGAATTTGAGTCAGAATTGTTCAGTGGTGCTGATAGGAATCAGACATCTGAACTGTTTAATGCCTCGAAAGGCTACATTAAAAACACAAAATATTACTGCATGAAATGGTTCAGAAAACACTGCCTGATGACTAAGATATTGTTTTGTGATCCGTTTGAGAAGATTTTGGCCTAAAATGTCTTTTTAAAAAACACATTTGTGGTACTTGCAGGGCATTATGTGGCAAAATGGTCCTCAAAGAAAGTGTATTTTTATATTTACTACTATTACTATTAGAATAATTAGATGTACTTAGACAGCAGTGGTACCAGACTGTTATGTGATCTTGAGTTTTTACTAGCGTACGCCACACACACACACACACACACACACACACACACACACACACACACACACACACACACACACCTGGGTCTCAGGAGAGGCTGTTAATGATCTGATGAGTTAGGCAGGATCTGTAAGGGGGCTGGGATTGGGATCAGTGACGGAGGAATGACGATGGAGGGAGAAAAGATAAAGTGATTATTTTCCAGGGTGGGAGGAAGAGCGAGAGCAGGACAGTGTATTTATATTAGAGCATTCTTATGAATATCGCTGATGGTCACGTCATGAGTGCATAGAGGACTGCAGAGGAAAACCACTACATGTGCAGTTAGAGTGAGTACATCCCTCTATGTCTGACTTTCCGTCTGTCTTTTGCTTCGTTTTCTTTTTTGTTCATATATTCTCATGTTTGCAGGTTGACTTATAGGAGATGTATATGGAGAGGTTGTGCTGTGATTGTAGTATTAATCTATATTAACAGCACTATAAGGAACTACGATATCTGAACAGACCACAGCTACACTGTGGAAAGTGGAACAGGGCGGATGTTAATTTGAGATGTTTTTGAGATTTGAATTGATGTAAAACATCATTTTTGTTTTGTACGATGTAAAACATCATTTTCTATAGTGTAGTTCAGGATGAGCTTTTAGCGCAGTAAATATATAAATACACACATTCTGCAGTTAAGCAGGATCATCGTTATTGTTGAATAGCCTTTATTGTTTATTTCTGACCACATGATCTCATATTTGTAGGTGATTGCTATCATTGTATATTATTATATTCAGTGTTTGTTTTTCTTTATGTGTATTAAAGGCATTTAAAATAACAGTGTTAGCTGAAACAGTGGCGGAGCTTGTCTGATGCTGTTAGAATGCCACGTGTACATAATGTACATCCTTATTGTTCCTCTTTGCTTTCAGTTCAGATGACTTCTGCCTCATTAACTCTTTAGTTTCGTATTTTAATGCATCTAAACTCGTTTGCAGGGGAATAACTGGATTTTAATGTAGAGATTGTGCTGTTAAACATTCATTTTAGGGCAGTTGTAATAGTTTCAAAGCTTTTAGTGTTGCACCAGTGAAAAGTGCCGGTTGTTGCAGTTCACGTTCCAGAGATCATGATATAACAGAATGTAATCTTTATTTATCCCAAACCTACTGGAGAAAAGGTCAGAGACATTTCAGTTCCCTTCTGTTTAGGAATATTGTAATTGTAATAAGTAATTTCAGTGCACCCAAGAAAGACCACTGATTGCATATAAACACCATTAAGATAAATCAAACTTATTTTAGGCTGTCACAGTAATTATTAAGTACATAATGCTTTTAGTAAGTAAAAAAAAACAGGTGCTGAATGAGGATGATTTATTTATAAATTATAAATCATATAAAGCAACAGTTTTCTGAAAAAAAAAAACACCACAGCTTTGCTTCTGCTGTGACCTTCAGCTCCAGTTTCACACCAGATTTTATTTCACAAAATAAAAATTCAAGCAGGCAGTTTTTGCAGCTTAGTTTCTACATATGGACTGTATAGACCGTATGGACTGGGCAGTGAGTGGGACGTCTTGAAACCTTAAACTCTCACTTCTAAACAGTGAGGAAAACGCAGTTTATCATAATATGAATCCTTTAACATAAATAATATATAGGTATCTTCTCCACAGTGCTTGACTTCTGTTTCTGTTTCGACTGAATGGAAAAGTTTTCATGCTGTTTTTATTCATTTGTCATTTTTATTCTTTTTAAGAAACGTTCCTACAGGAATTTAAATGACACAAACCTTATAATCTACAGAATAATCTTACTCCGTCTCCTGTAAACAAGCATATAACACTCATAAACATCCTCCAACTTCCATCTGACTAATCTGATTCATTTACCAGCGACTCACTTTTGACTCTGTAAGTATTTGCTGAAAGTACAGAAAAAGGTGTGTTGTAGTGTTTGTTGCCGCAGACAGGAGTGTACGGTAGAATGTGGTATAGAGGAAGAGAGTTACGAGGGGTGAGTTGGGGGAGGTGTGCAGGAAAGCGAGTGTGAAGCTCTGTAGAGCGGCTTTGAAATCAGCTGCATGAATAATGGATGGGAAACGGCAGTTCTGACTGTTCACAAACAGCCATAACATCATTAAGGATCACTTAGCCCCAGCACTTCTGATACACACAGCCCATAAACGCAAGGAGGGGCCTGTGTGTGTGTGTGTGTGTGTGTGTGTGTGTGTGTGTGTGTGTGTGTGTGTGTGACCTGGGTAGTAAAACGCTAGTGGAGTTTCATGTTTGATTCTAGTGCAACACTTCTCAACAAGGTAAGATAGTTTGTGCGTGTGTGTGTGTGTGTGTGTGTGTGTGTGTGTGTGTGTGTGTGTGTGTGTAACCAGTATGACCTAATAAAGTTCAGTGTCTAATATCTGCATTGGGGCTGAACAATGTTTGAATGTCACAATATTTTGTTGCGATATTTTAGTTTTGTGTATCATATATTGCAATATTTAAAGGCAAAATAAGTGTCAGAAATGTACTTATAAACTATTTTAATATGGAGCTAATTGACACTCCAGCAATGGAGAAGGGGGGCTGGGGGGGTGGTTAAGGCAGTAGTTCAGTATTCTGGTTAATGCTGCACAAAATACCATATGTATGTGAGCCACTCACAGCAGCCCAACACATACTACACTGCAGTGCTGAGAATGACCCACCACCTAATAATATACCTGCTCTGTGGGGGTCCTGTGGGGGTCCTGACCACTGAAGAACAGAGTAGCAAACTATGCAGATAAACAGATGGACTACAGTCTGTAGCTGTAGAACAACAAAGTGAAACTATATGGTCAGTGGAGCTGATAAAATGGACAAAGAGTGTGGACTCAAGAAGGTGTACTTAATAAAGTGGCCAGTCGGAGTACATAGTTTGTGTATCTATATTTTGGATGCAGCAATCAGGTATTTTTATGGCTGAGTCCAATTTCTTTGCAGCCAAACTGGTGAATGGCCTTTTTTCTTTCATCAGCCTCACACTGTTTAGACCAAATATAGACATGAAACACACTAGCACATTTCCAGTGCTTTAAATTTGTCCTTCAAAGTCTAAATATTATTATATAAACGTTATGTGATCTTTAATGGGGCCAAACTGGTATTGAAAATTCAACTGGCTATTTGAGTTATGCATAATTATGCTACAACAAATCAAGAGAAGCTTTGTCAGAAGTGTTCACAGTGATGGTGATAGGAACATGACATCCATTTAAAAGCTTCCTTATACAAAATGTTTACATGAAATGGTGAAGAACACATTGTTTTATGATACATCTGAGATTTTGGCCTAAATGTATTTTTTTATATCCATTCATAGTGAAAGATACATGCAGGGTGCTGTAAGGAAAAATAGCTATATTTGCGTTGTAGACATTGCGACCCCTGGTTGCAACAACACTGTAAAGTAAATTTGCTAAATTTCTGTGCAAATTCACACCAAAACACTCAGAATGACTTTATTTGCTGCTCAGATCCTCAGTTTGTATGTGTGGGTGGGGTGGTATGACCTGGATAGTAAGACCTAGTGGAGTTCTATGACTGATACTCATGCCACAGTGAGATCTGTTTTGTTGTGTGTGTGTGTGTGTGTGTGTGTGTGTGTGTGTGTGTACGCTCACTCCCAGTGTGCCCAATAGACTGTTTAATTCACACCTGTGTCTGGCACTGTGTGTTCTTCTCTGTTACTGTAGCCAGGCTCCCAGTCTAGATGTTCCATTACACTCGCTCCCTCTCCTCATTTCTCCCCACATGTCTCTCCACCTCTTCTCCTGTTTAAAAATCATACATGCCCACGTTCATCTCTCTTGTTTTTGTTTTGTCTATGGATCAGCAATCCCTCTCTGTCCCTCTCTCTGTCTCTGGGGCTGTTACTGCAGTGAGGTGGTGAGAAAGGAATCAGAGGAGATGCTCTCTCTGCTGGCCAATCACTGACTCTGCAGGCCGCCTTGCTGGTCTCACTGCTGCAGAAAGAGGCTTTCTGTGGCTGGTGAATAGGGATGGGCAATATGACACTATGGGCCCAGTCACATTTCTTATTTATACCCCTATCCCTTCTTTTCGAGTGTTGCCCCTTGGAACTAAGTTACAGGTAGTGGTTGAAATCCTCCCTCTGAAATGGGACCCTCAAATAAAAAGAGCATCACTTCATGAACAGCTACCAGCGCTGCTCTGTAGGCGACCCTGCCAGTCTGCAGTGACAGCAGAGGAGGGTAAAGTTCAGCTCCTCACTGCTGGGCTTTAGTTACATTTAGGGCATCATATGCCTTCAAAGAGGGGGGCAATTATTTATTATCACCCACCACTAATTCTTCAGTGATATGAAGCTGAAGTCTCACCAGCTTCAGCTTCACCAGCTTCTTGTTTGAATTTTCCTGTTCCACCTTAAATGTTTAAAATGGAGCAGCAGTTACATTCTGGCACCTCAGGTGTCAGAACCGCTGCACTATTTAACTCTCAAACACGTTTAGGATGGGGTTCCAGAGCTTAGGAGCCATAGCACTAAATGACCTGCCACCCCAAGAAGACGTCTAGTGGAACAACCCACAGCCCGGTGTCAGAAGACCTGGGTTTACACACAAGGATGTATGGATGAAGGGCTGAGTTAGATGTGGAGGTGCCAGACCATGTAGCACCTTTAAGGGAATGAGAAGCATCTTGTATTGAATATGTGAAGGAATGTAACCTGTATAAGAGTGATGTTCTGCACGTTTGGTGTGAGAACTCAGCAGAGTTTTGAATATATTGCAGTCTATTCAAGGTCTTTGCAGGGAAACTGGTAGAAGTAGATGGTTGATTAGCTGTTTAAAATGTCAGGGTTTCTCAGTCTAAAGAAATTTGACTTCTTCTTGATTCTTCTTGATAATTTGAATTTTCTGTTCCGCCTTAAATGGAGCAGCATTGGTATTAGAAAATTTCCTCTCACTGATTTCAGGTAGGAGCCACACTGTATATACCAAAACAAGACTGTAGGTGAACCTAAAGCTCATTTTATACTGAGAGGTAGGCTTTATAGTTTTTGTTTACTTGTATATAGATATTACACTGTAGTAGATCCTTTTTTAAAAGAAATTACAAAGGTTAGTGTTTCTTTTTAATTCTGTATTGAAAGTGTAATATATTGTGATGCGAAAATGGCATTATGTATCGTGAAATTTGCATATCGTTACACCCCTACTGTATACTGGAATATTGGGCCAGAGTAGTACATCATCTGGGGATCTTTGGCGTACAGGGGAACTTCATGCTGGACACATGCTGAATATTACTTGGGCTCAGTCAGTACATGAGCAGCAAGGTGTAGGCTATTTCAAACACAGCCTGAGTGATCATTACAACCCTAGTGCTCAAAGTTCTAGATAGCATTTTTTAAATGTGGTGCATCATGTCTGTTGAAACTAAAAGCAGTGCATGCATTTCTGGATAAAGCTTGTTGTTAATTATATGTCAGATTGAGTTGAATGTGATCTGCTTGCTGAAAATGTTGTTCTGATTTATCATTTTTCATAATTGTTTGTTGTCTCAATTCTGTCGTTATGTATTGTGATGTTCTATTTTCCCACCCTGGACTGTATACCAGAGTGCTGAGTGCGCTCGTGAACGCAGAGTGATTTTGTTGAATTAGCATAGCTTTTATCTCAGGACACTATTTGTGATGAAGTGAGTTGAAATGAATGTTTCAGTGCTTTGTTTGTTGGATAGCTCCAGTTCCTGGAGTCATATATTAAGACATACATGCTTTCAGCAGGAATTTGCCGAGAACGTCTCGAAGCATTTGCACTCCTGCTCTCTCAGGTTCTCTCTCCCTCTCTGTCTCCTCCCTCCCCTGCGCTGTGCTGGCTTTGTTTGAGGCTGTTATTTAGAGCTGACAGAATCAGGGCTGAGGTTCATCTCCAGAGCCAAATATAGGAGAGAGTGAGCTTCTCTACCTAGAGCTCACAACAGGATACATAATATACCTCCATGCCGTTCTCACACTCGAGCTCCTCTAATTCCTATCTTTGCATACTTTCTAACGAGGGCCATCACGATTACTCAGTCAAACTCAGTTATGAGCAGGAGGAGAATTTATTGCTTTTAAAAAAAGATTAACATTTATATTCTCAATGAATTGACAAAGATTATTATTATGCAAACTGTCAGCTGATGTTTTACTGGTCTTTCTCATAGTAAGAAGAAGAGTCTGATGATTGTAGTCATTTACATATATTGTTTGCCACAATATCACACATATTATCTTTTTTCCTATTTCTGTTTAGGGTTAGGGTTAGGGTTATCTTTTTATTTTGGAATGCTGTCATATTGCTCAGTTAAGTCAATATTGATTTTTTTTAAACGTCATTACTTGTTTAGTAATTAAAAATAATGAATAGATTACTGAAGTACTGTCAAATGAATATTGACAACTAGGGATACAGCAGTATGGGAAGTGTTGGCTGATCCAGTGTTTTTAATGTACATTGCTGCTGATACAGTTATAATAGGTAAAAACTGGGACAGAGTCAATGACAAAAAGGACTTTCAAAATGACAATTTTAAAAAATCTTTGCATTTTTTGTCTGCAAGAATGCATTTAATGTGTTGATATTTGTTTCATATATTCATATGATATATAACTTGTATAAACCTTTGTCCATAAGCTTATGTTTATACATATAGTTTTAAATAAACATTACTAGAATAATAATAACACATTATAATATTTGTGAAAGGGCTACTGACCTTGGTATTGCACCATGAAGGTCACTCTGGATCTTCTGCCCATTTAAAAAAAAAAAACACATCACACAATGAAAATCCATTGTTCGTTGTTGGTTTTGCCATATGTGGAAATCAGAGTTTATGAAGGAGTTAAATACTTTTAAAGCTGCTCTACTTTTCAGTATGTTGTAATTTAAAGGTTTCAAACATAAAATCATGCATAACTATTTAATTTAGAACTTTGTATCACTAAATGACCCTTTCTAATAGTTTACTTAATCTGCAGGTATGATAGGATCGTCACACCCCCTGACATTTTTGCTTAAATTAAATAAATGCCTAAAATTAATTTTGCTGCACTGAGAATACATTCAGATAAAGGAGGTAGTGTAGAATAATGTGATGTGTCATGTATTTGTTAAATTATTTGATAGAAACATAATGGACACAAAAAATGTCATGTCAAAGACCCGACTACAGCTATCTGGGTTAGCATTAAAGCTAATAAAGCAGTTTGAAATAGTGGTCAAATCTAGACGTCTGTCCGATGCCGGTAAAGTATTTTTAAGTGATTATCTACCAGTACCACTGTGATTATTACCAATACCAGCCATTTCGTTGTGCATCCATTGTAATCGCCTCAGTTCTAATACCTTCTTCTTCTTTCTGTTCTGCTTTATTCCGCTACCAGTTTGGCTGTTCTTTAAATATCTTTGCCATGTTTACTTCATTTTTTACCTTTTATCAGTTGATAAGGAAGCAAAAACATCTGTAAATACCTGCTTTGCTGAATTTACTTGATTATTAATTCATGTTCAGCACTCAACAGTTGCATTGCTGTAGTGCTGCCAGTGTCATTAATCATCACTCTGATTGTGTGAAGTCGGTGCTGTGGGACAGTTACACTGCCGCTCTCATGCTTATTTGTCCCCTATTATAGTTGCTTTCCAGCTTCAGCCGGTAGCGCCGTAGTGTTCTGCGGTGTCGTGCAGCCTCGGGAGTGTAGTCATGTTAGGATATATGTGTGGTGTGTTTGCCTGTGAGGAACTCTGCTGAGATTAGACGAGGAGACGTGGATGATGTGTGTGTGGAAGGAAAAGGTGGAGGGGGTTGATGGTTTTGTGCTATATTTGGCTTTGCAGAGAGCGGGTGTGGGTGTGAAAGGAGCCACGGCTGCCACCAGAGGCTCACTGCCGCTGCCGCCGCCGCCGCTGCTTCTGCTGTGAACAGGGTAGCAGAAGAATAGCATCTGCACACAGTGGTATCAGCGGCTGGGTGGAGGCAGAGAGGGGCTTCACGCTTGATTATGTCAGGGACGCTCAGCAGGATCCTTTTTAAGGAAACTGATGCATTAATATAGCTGCATAGTGTTTATTAATAAGAATCTCAGTCAAGTCAATTACAAAGTCAGTCATTACACTGAATCTGCTGTTTATGTAATTGCATTACAATATATACATACATACATCATCTAAACCGCTTATCCTTCTGGGTCGCGGTGGGGTGCTGGAGCCTATCCCAGCTGTCATTGGGTGGAAGGCAGGATACACCCTGGACAGATCACCAGTCCATCACAGGGCAGACAGACAGACATACACATTCACACACACTCTCACACCCAGGGGCAATTTTAGCATGTCCAATCAGCCTGACTGCATGTTTTTGGACTGTGGGAGGAAACCGGAGTACCCGTAAGAAACCCACGCAGACACGGGGAGAACAGGCAAACTCCACACAGAAACACGGCCAGGAATCGAACCCAGGCCATTCTTGCTGTGAGGCGACAGCACTACCCACTGACTACAATGACTGTCCTTGTAATTGACTTGATTGAGATTCTTTAGCTATGATTACATGTGGTGCTAAATCTGAAATTTCAGCATGATTCAATTTTCAGAATTACTTAGATATAACTATATATAGATATATCTACTGTTTAAGTTGTCTATACAGATGTATGTGTGTGTGTGTGTGTATGTATACACATATACATATACACACATATATGACGCTTTTTCTTCATGAAAGTTTTATTTTGGCCAGAAAATGAGATATTTATTAGTGCCGTTGAATGATGCGTTTCCCTGTGATGACAACAGGAAGAATAAAACGTTTTTAACAGTCTGATCAATATGATGAATCTAGAGAAATAAATTAAAATCTAAAGCATGAATAGAAAAGATAAACAATGATCATTTATGTTATGTCCAAAACACTGTAATTGTGATCACTGTTTCTGGCCAGTATAAGGACAGTATTGATGGTGGTTTAGATGGACACTCAGGCTATATTTTAGAGGTAGTGCAGCTCGATGAATCTACATTTTTATTTCTGTAGATGTTTTTGGTCATATTTTAGGCTACAGATTTATGTTTTTTTAACATTAACAGATGTAAAAACAGATTGAATAATACAAAACGTTGGATCAAACGGTGGATAACATTGAAAACTAGTTCACCTCACGCTTTGAAAGCTGTGACTGCAAACGTGCTTTTTTTATGTTTACTATGATTTCAGGCCTTTTACTTCATTCACACAACATTTAGACACATGTTCTTCACAAAAATAAAAATATAAGTAAAGAAAACACTAATAACACTAATGAAACACTAATTCTGCCAGCATACATCCAAAATGGTAGAATCAGCTACACAGCTAACAAACATTACTCAGCGCTTCCTAAAAACACGAGCACCAAGTTAGAGCTTTTTTGTTTCTATAAGTTCCATGATGTATGAATGAATGTAATTTTTTGCTGTTAAAAAAACAAGTATGACAAATATATGTGTTTATTTTTCTATTATTTGAATATGGCAGCAGGTCTTTACACTGTCTGAAAAATTTATGATCAGTGGACCAAAAGAAATGCTCCAAAATTAGTTGGAATAAAATCTGCATTAACTTACACTGAAAGTTCTGAATGTTTTTGCCTCCTGAAAGTTGCTGTTCTAGAGAAACAACGACAATTTACTGCTTTCTTTTATATACATTTATTTACGTCAACCCAACACTTATTGTTTGGTGCAGCTTAGTAAGACTATGAAGTCTAATGACTGAAATGATTGCAGTCAGCCTAAATAATTACAGTCATCTCAAATAACAGCGATTAGGTAATTATGTAATAATTGTGACCTACGAGCAAAAACATGGGAACTTTTTATTAAGCAGTCTTTTGCTGGTTTGCATCCAATTTGGATTTTTATGCATCCAAAAGAAAGTCTTATTTTATGGAAGCGATTAAAAACAGTAAATCTAATCTTTCTTTCTTTTGCAGTGAGCTGAGGTTGACAAACCGTTATTGCTTGTGATTTCTGTTTATTAAACATAATCTCACAAAAATACTTCATATTTACTGTTAAAGAAACGTGTGATGTTTGAGAGACGACACTGTTTAGTGGTAAATATATTTCCTATGTGTGACCATGTCTCTGTCAAAGATCCAGTGCAGATATATTACTCTAGTCAAGCGCTCATAGGCATCTGAGTGGAGATGATGGATGACCTGCAGTAGCTGCTGCCCAATTAACGGCCCCCGCTGTGCTTTCTGTGGTGCGGTACTGTGTGCGTATGCAGAAGAGCAGCTAATATAGTAAATCTAAATGTGACACGTTGGTTAATGAGTGTTAGTAAACATACTGAAACAGTTTCTGGCATTTATACTCTTGGCCTGGTAAACCAAGGCTATACTGTTATTTACAACTGGCATAAATAGACTTTTAGATATGTACATTTAAATATTAGATTTAACGTACATTTATTTGCATTGAAATATGTACATTTAAATATTCAATTTAATATTCTTTTTAATAATTGTAAATTACTGTACTTTCAAAGTATGTATTAAAAATATCACAGTGTGTTACTTTTTTCGTCTGGGTGATCAGTTCAGGACAACAGAGGCAATTTGTGCTGATTTTTAACACAGAAGGGAATTTAATTACATGTTGTTTGTCAGAGATGTGCTGTAGTTTTGTGTGGTAACACCTTGACTATTAGAGTTTATG
>NW_023494802.1:22000811-22050811 GCF_904425465.1 Colossoma macropomum | reverse complement strand
CAGCTGGACCTGATTACAGCGTGACGCAGTGTGAGATGTGCAGTTATTATTGTTTTTCTGAATGTTGATTTGTCCGCTTCACTGTTCTGCTTTGCTTCAATAAAACGATTGAAATTAGATTAACAAAGTGTAAACGTAGTCAGATAAAACTAGATATCCTTTTGGAGGAATAATTTGCGGTCAAAAGTAATAAAATATTGCAAAGTATTGCAATATTTAATATTGTAATACTTATCACAAATCTTTAAATATCACAATAAAATCGTACTGTGGCTCAAATATCATATCATGCGGCCGGCCCTAGTTTGAGGGTGGCGTGTATTTTGCATGATGCTAATGGGTGGGTAGAAGTGTTCATTAGTTGTTTGCTATATTGGCCTCGTACCTAATCGACTATATCAGGGTAAGAAGGATATTGTGCATATTACATTTTTAACTGAACTGCTGGTTTGTAAATAGCAGGTTTGTTCACACTTCACACTAATCGCTGCTGTTAGAATTAAAATTCAAAAAATTAAAAATACAGATGTTTGAAATGGTCTGTCCATTCTTTTGTGCCACGATTTTAAAGATCCTGTTGTCCTGTTTTAAAGATAATCAAGTGGGGTTTTAAAATGATGATTTTTAACATTGTAGAATTTGATGAAGTTCATTTAAAAAAGCCTACATTGTTCATATTGAATTAAGGTTTCTTTTGCAGTCGAAGCCTGTGGCTTTCGCGGTACGGACGAATGTAAATTACTGTGGGGCTCTTGATGAGGACTGTCCTGTTCAAGGTGCTGCCATAAACTTTGAAGCCAAAGATTTTCTGCACATTAAAGAGGTAAGACTGTCACTGTTACTATGGTTACCTTATCTGTATCGGTAAATACCCACACTGTGATGCATGAATTACTCTGAACTTTTTAAAACAGGATATTTCATCTGGAATTTAACGTTTAATGTTAATTTAAGCAGTCGTTGTAAAGTTTAGAATTGGAGGACCAGCTGACCAAAGGAGGCTTAATGCAAATCAACTTTTGCATTTATTCTTCACAAATTAAATAAAAAGCATTTTATCGGTCATTAAACAGTCACAGTTTAGAGGTGGAGGCTGTGCTGCCATCTATCAGGCTGTACTGACAGTTCATCAGGCTGAAGTGTTTCAGTGTAATATGTCATTTTTGTTTTCAAACTACTTTCTTTTGGTGAAACTCTTACACGTATGGTCACAAATGAACACCATGCTTATTTCAGATATTCAAATATATCAGTATCTATCTCTAGTGCTGGCATGTCTAAAGCAGTGGTGCTGTTCTGCTGTAGAAGTACAATAATGACTGGTGGATTGGGAGGCTGGTGAAAGAGGGGGCCGACATCAGCTTCATCCCAAGCCCTCTACGTCTGGAGGCCATGAGGCTCAAGCAGGAGCAGAAACAGAGGTAAGCAGCTCCTTTAGTGTGATTAAGTACTGGTCCCTTTGTCCTTCACTCAGATCCCCATCTTTTAGGTTTAGTTTCTCTGTAGTTAAGCGTTTTACAAAGCAGGATTTCTCAATAAGCCGAATAACTTGAGCCCAAACTGAGGACAGTACAGCAGACATCGGGGTTGATCCTGATATCTTACTGGTTTAGTTTGACTTCTGGGTTAAAGGAAACCTCAACTGTTAAAACCTTGTAGACCTTAAAATAGTTCACATGTCCAATACTGTTAAATTATGATGTATGAACCAAATGGAGTTGTTTTGTTTATCATAAAAAAAGATAAATAAACAAAATCTCTATTCTAGAGGTCGGACTGTGATGTCATATAGTTTCTCTGAAATTAGTCCAACAGAAAATAGGAAAAAGTTTTCCTCTTGGATAAGATCACCTTCAGCTACAATATGAAGAACAGATGAGTAAGTTTGAGGTAAATTAGATCTTTAGCTCGCTGGTCCTCAGTGAAGGAGAGCAGCCTTTTGATGCTGCAGTGATAATAGCAGTCTACAAGAATTTTTTTTCTGTTTTTGATAATGAACTATTTTGCTTTATTTTTAATGCGGCAGAACCCAGACTGCACATGTTTGTGCTTTGTCTCATCTAGAACACCTGACTCAGCTCAGAAGCTAATTAACTCCTCATGTGCTGGATCATGTGTGTGAAGTAGGGAAAACACAAACAATTTGCAGAGCCCGAGGTCACCAGGACTGACTTTGGTGACCACTAGCTTAAGTAATTTGGCTCAGACCAGTTTTCTAATCATAGTTTAAACTCAGCATTAGACTAATGAGGATATTGAATTGGATGGTTAGTGTATGAACAGTTTATTCAAAGGCAATACAAAAAGTTACTTTTGTTTGATCAAATCCCAGACAAAACAGTGGCACCATGCATTAAATATCTTACTTTTAAATGTATTTATTTAAAATTATTTATTTATTTATTTATTTTTCATTTTAGGCTTTTCTTTGAATTTTAATATTTGTGACTAGGGCTGTTAAACATAAAATAATTAATTGTGATTGTACTAATTGTTTTTAAAACAATTATTTAAATTATTTAATTATTTGAAAGTAATTGTGATTAATTAGACCAAATGATAGATGTTTTTACTTTAAACCACATTTTGCTCTATGAATAGACAGAATGATCAGAACGTATGTTACGTTTAATTTTATCATGTGAACCTGATCTGAGTACAACAATCGTGTGTGAACATGAAAACAGGGTGAGCAGTTTCCAGTTTTTATCACTGATTTCCGCTGAGAGCGGCAGTAGCTGCATGTTATACTGCCAGGTTCCGTCTGGTTTTGAGGGGAACTGGAGCTTTTCTGCTTCCCTGTTGCTTTTGTTAGTTTCTCCAGTAAGAAATGTGTGGCCTGCTGAATTACTGATGTTGCTGCATCATCGGTGAGTTTGGCTTGTAACTGATACTTCAGACTTTGTTATCCTGAGAAATTTTGTTGTTGTGCAAGCATTATTCTTTTATGTACGACGGCGTTTTAGGGCCACTGTTAATAAAAATAGTAGACTTCAAGAACAAAGTCGCAATATTTTGAGATTAAAATTCGTATGTTATGATATTTCAGTAAAAAAGTCGTAATATTTCAAAAATAAGGTCATAATATTTCAAGAAAAAAGTCATAATATTTAGAGAGAAAAAGTCTCATTCTGTGTGAAATGAAGTTTCACAGACAGTAAGAATGATAATCAACATGATCGATCCACAAAGAGACAGGAGTGAGTGGAACTCCAGTGCCAGTACAGCAACCAGTGCGTTATGGCAGCCCCCCTACAGTTAGCCCACTTTGTCCTCCAAATATTACGACTTTTATTCTAGAAATATTACGACTTTTATTCTAGAAATATTACGACTTTTATTCTAGAAATATTACGACTTTTATTCTCGAAATATTACGACTTTTATCTCTAAATTTTACCACTTAATTCTCAAAGTCTACTATTTTTATTTTCATTAACAGTGGCCCAGAAACGCCATCGTATTTATGAGCATATTGTGGACATCTGCACTTAAAGAACGTTTCATTAAAGTAAGAGCGGAATCAGTTCTGTATAATTGGATTTAGTGCAGCACAGAATGTGAAATGTTGAGAGTTTTTAACAGCAGGTTTTAAATATGGCATTACTAACGCATTGAGTCACAAGATGGTGATATGTATCATGAAAATTTTGTGATATGATAATCTTGCCATATCATCACTCCTAGACTGGATGTGCTTTAGTGATAAAAAATCATGGCACTGCAGATTCTGGAAACTTAAGTTTTATTGAAAGATCAACTTTACATTTAGGCTGTATTTGGAAGAGAGGACTGTTGCTGTTGGGCTTCAGGGTGGAACTATGGATAGTTCAAAGGGTCAAACAAGAAAAATGCGTTAACAGCATTTTGAAAAATGAGCGGCTTTAATAATTTATCACGTTAACTTTGACGGCATTATTTATGACACCTTTTCAGGCTCTACATGTTAGTTTCCTTTAACCGTACATGTTTCACACCCACTGCAGCTGCACCTGCCTGAGCCCCACCCTGCCCTGCCTCCACTGAATCGCAATGCACCTGTTCTTAACTTACACAGAACTATAAATAGCTCATTTCACCCTAGACTCTATTGTTCTGTGTGTCTCCTGGTTGTCTGGTTTTCTGGGTTTATGTTTCTGTTTCTTCAGCTGAAACAGTGCAATAAAATGCTGGTATTTCCTCATAACCCTGAGTCAGGAGTAGAAACACACTATAATATGGTGTCTGTGTGCTGCAGCGAGTCACTCTGTAAAACCTGAAATATTCATTTAATCAGACCTGTCAATTTCGCAGCAGGTTTTCAGATTTCTTCATGTATTATCGCTCAAAAAGGTCTGTCCTGATGTTTAGGTCTAAAATGCAAAAACAACATTACACTAAATGATGAGAACAGTAAATGGTTCACTTTGGTTTTGGTTAGAGTTCTCTTTGAATGCTCTTTCAGTTTTATGCTCGCCATCAACAGACGTCATCAAAGTCGTCTGTTTGGGGGTCTAAAGCACAACCAACATTACAAAGTGCTCCTGCACGCGTTTCATTCATTTACACATTTCATCAGAGGGGTCTCCAAATCCCCAACACTTACACAGCCTGAACAATGGCAGCCTAGCACCACACAAAGGAGTGGTGTAATTACACAGTCTGTGTTCAGAAATAGGCTGTGATCTGGCAGAAACCAAAAAAGTTGTAAATTGGAATTTCCTTCTATACTGTGACGTCTTTCCCAGTGGAACGTTGTATTAGGGAGGGTCTCTGAGATGGCTGAGCATTTCCACTCTGTGATAAGTGGAGGTGGTGAAGGTGGAACATGATTTTATTGGTTAATATTAATTTGGTGATGTAATCAAAACTTAGATGTTTTAGAGGCATCAAA
Source organism: Colossoma macropomum (assembly GCF_904425465.1). Lineage (NCBI taxonomy): Eukaryota > Metazoa > Chordata > Actinopteri > Characiformes > Serrasalmidae > Colossoma > Colossoma macropomum. The sequence goes on along the minus strand of NW_023494802.1, from coordinate 22,045,938 downwards.
AGTCATTACATCTGAATGGAAGTTAAATCAAGCATTTAGTCTTTTAAATGTTACTATGAATCATGTTTAATGTGACCAGTGACGACTAACAAGGTGGAAAAAGGTCAGTTTTGGTTTCAGATGGACACACGAAACACATTCACCTCATTTTTGAAAGTCTGCTGAGAAACTGTTTGACTTTGTGCAGGAGAAGTGGAGGTAATTCCTCTTCCAGCCTGGGCGACATGGTGTCCGGAGGCTGGAGACCCACACCGCCCTCTGCAGGTGAGAGTGAGTATGACGAGGCATAAACTCCATGCTGCTTTGCAGGGGATGGGTGTGCCTGCCAGTGCTGTTCCTCTAAGAGTAAATATTTGTTGGGTTGAAGTTCGCTGAGTGAGTTTATTCTTCCTTTGCTTTCCTTTTCTTTCTTTCTCTTTCCCCTGTTTTCCAGTAGCGCATGACAGCCAGTTCTAGCTTAGACCAAACATCAGAAATATCTTTAACCTTACAGGAATGGGTCTAAGACTATCACAGGAATTCTGCATATAAACAGAACCTTCTATAAGTTGTTTCTGATTTGTGTTCTCTCATTTTTAAAAGCCAAACAGAAGCAAAAACAGGTAGGTTTGTTCATGCAGCTACTTCATGCATGGAATGACAGAACCGTTTTTCATTCCCACATCTGTCCTGTTTGGGTACCACACAAACAGTGGTAAATGGACTGAGGTACTAGAGTACTGTGCAAAAGTCAGAGACCACTTTTCATTTATTTAATTTCCAGTGAAAATGACTCTTAAGCACAAGTTACTTATTTTTCTGGAGAGATTTCTGAGGAGATCACATAATCCATTCGCATAAGGAAAGAGACAGAGTAAAATAAGTGGAAAAAACAGGAGTTTTCAAAACTAAAAAAAAGTTATGAGAAGGCATAAAGACCTTAGGACTCCTTACAACTGTGTAAGACCTTTTAGAACTGCCCCCATCAGATAAACAGCACTTAAAGCTTTCATCTCTGAGAGAGAGGAGAAAATCAAGCTGCTTCAGATCTGAAAACATCCACAGGTGTTTCTGTCCATCCTTCCACTGTGAGAAGACGACTCAGCGCTGTGGGTCTGAAAGGATGTGTAGCTGATCAAGAAGAACCTCACTGAGAAAAGGAGACGGACACAAATAAGAATGTTTGTTTGTTTGCTTGTTTGCAAATCAAACAAAGAAGCTGCTGTTGTTCCCAGAACAATGGACTGGCCACCCCAGAGCTCAGACTCCATCATTATTGAACACGTTTCAGGTTACTTTGATCGTGAGAAGCACAAAATGCAACGAACTTCTCTGAAAAACTGAACGAAGTCTCCTGAAAAGAATGTAAGCTATAATAAAGGCAAGAGGTGGAACTGAAAATGTTGATATCACATGTAGTTGTTGATTCTTCTGTGTAATTTTGTGTTAAATATTTTTTTTTTCTGACACTGGAAATGAACAGTTTGTACTTAATTAAATAAATGAAGGGTGGTCTCTGACTTTTGCACAGTGCTGTTTAAATACCATTTCAATTTCCATTATACTGTCTATACTGCATATTTAATGTGAAATTGGACATAATTGTTAATATAGTCGCATATATCCGTTTACATAACTCTTACTTGTTTTTCTTCTTGTTGTTTGTCAAATTTAATTTTTTTGTTTTTTTAGAAGATTTTTATCAAGATTATTTTAGAAGATCTTTTGGTAACACTTTCTATGAATGTCACCTTTGTAAGCATCTATAAACACATTCATAACATGTTATAATGCATTCATAAGGCATTATAAACATAGCTATAAATATTTATAAAGATGCATTACATGTTATAGCCATGCTTATTATGCATTATGAATTGTTAACATAATACATTATAACAAACTATAAGAGCTCATAAGTGGTATTTGTCTGCTCTAAGTAAAGTGAAGCGTACTGTACTAAAGCCTCCTCCAGTGTTCAGAGTGAGGCTTCAAGTTGAAGTATTTACTGAAGGATTTACTGAAACACTAAAACATTCGCAATAAAGCACATTACAGGCTTCAAATGTCAGAGTTTAAACTAGAGCTGCATCAGTGTTTTACCCAATGTGGGAAAGGTAATGTTCACCACCGTTAGCTTGGTATTTGTCTTTACGCTCTCCAAGCTGGGACTGACTTCTTTGGCACTGACATTATAACATGTTATTAACACTACTTATAATACATTATATTAACAGTTCATAATGTATGATAAACATGGCTATAAAGTGTAATCCAGTGTAATTCATTTTTTATAAATGTTTATAATCATGTTTATAATGCCGTATGAAGGCATTATAACATGTTATAAATGTGTTTATAGATGCTTACAAAGGTGACATTCATAGAAAGTGTTACCGATCTTTTTTTATTAAGATCTTTTTCTCCTGCCAGGCTGAACACATTCCTCCCTATGATGTGGTGCCGTCCATGAGGCCTGTGGTTTTAGTTGGACCTTCACTGAAGGGCTATGAGGTAAAAAATCCACATACATTGTAAAACAGTGTAAAACAAGACATTTTACACTCATTTAAAACAGTGTTTTTTAATTATGCATGATTATGATTTTTTTTCAATCACAGGTGACTGATATGATGCAGAAAGCTCTCTTTGATTTTTTGAAACACCGCTTTGAAGGAAGGTGAGTAATAACTGCCATCAAGAGCCAAGCATGTAGCGCCCTGATATAGTACCCTGTGATATATTTTTGGTGCTTTACATTTTTATATATATATATATATATATATATATATATATATATATATATATATATATATATATATATATATAATGTACACTGATCAGACGTAAGATTATGACCACCTCCTTGTTTCTACGCTCATTGTCCATTTTATGAGCTCCACTTACTATATAGGTGCACTTTGTAGTTCTACAGTTACAGACTGTAGTCCATCTGTTTCTCTGATACTTCGTTAGCCCCCTTTTACCCTGTTCTTCAGTGGTCAGGACCCCCATGGACCCTCACAGAGCAGGTACTATTTGGGTGGTGGATCATTCCCAGCACTGCAGTAACACTGACGTGGTGGTGGTGTGTTAGTGTGTGTTGTGCTGGTCTGAGTGGATCAGACACAGCAGTGCTGCTGGAGTTTTTAAACACCTCAGTGTCACTGCTGGACTGAGAATAGTCCACCCACCAAAAATATCCAGCCAACAGCGTCCTGTGGGCAGCGTCCTGTGACCACTGAAGGACTAGAGGATGAACAACACAAACTGTGCAGCAGCAGATGAGCTATCGTCTCTGACTTTACATCTACAAGGTGGACTGACAAGGTAGGAGTGTCTAATAGAGTGGACAGTGAGTGGAGTGTTTAAAAACTCCAGCAGCACTGCTGTGACTGATCCACTCAGACCAGCACAACACACACTAACACGCCACCACCACGCCAGTGTTACTGTAGTGCTGAGAATGATCCACCACCCAAATAGTACCTGCTCTGTGAGGGTCCATGGGGGTCCTGATCACTGAAGAACAGGGTAAAAGGGGGCTAACAAAGTATGCAGAGAAACAGATGGACTACAGTCTGTAACTGTAGAACTACAAAGTGCACCTATATAGTAAGTGGAGCTGATAAAATGGACAATGAGCGTAGAAACAAGGAGGTGGTCAGAATGTTATGCCTGATCGGTGTAAATCTCACTGATGTCAGAACAAAACATTTTTTAGTTTTTGATATAATTTGAAAATGTCTGTTGCCCTTTACATTGTGTGTAAATGTCATGATAACTGGACCAAAAGAAACAACCCAAATAACTTGGCGGGGAGTGGAGTCTGGCGCCATCATTCAACTGTTTAGGCGTGGGAAATATAACAATATCTTTTTCTTTTTCTAAGTTTTGCCACAATGTGCTTTATGAGTATACCATGAATATCAACACTACACTGACAAGAACACTGACCAACTGACCAACTGATCAACTGACCAGCTGCATTATTCATTACAAAAAGCGCACAATTCTTGGATTTACTGTAGCGCTGTTATTTTTTAAATGCAGCACTGTTGGAGATTTTTGGTCTATTCTAACTTATCTAATTTCAGTAAAACAAAATATTGTGATGCATATTGTGTATCATAAAAATGTCTTCAAGTATGATATAAGATTTTTATATCATACACACTTCAGTGCAAAAATATTCTAAACCCTACCTAAACACTGTGTTTTTTCTCATAGGATTTCTATAACACGAGTAACTGCTGACCTCTCACTGGCAAAAAGATCAGTCCTCAACAAGAGACCCATCATGGAGAGATCCAACACTCGCTCCAGTCTAGGTGAGAACTCTGCACACATATACAGAAGACATGTGAGCTCAACAAGTACGAACTACAAACCCAGCAAGACCCGTTTCATTGAGCCTGTTTTTTCTGTGGCTGCTCACAGCGGAGGTGCAGAGTGAGATTGAGAGGATATTTGAGTTGGCGAAAACTCTCCAGCTGGTTGTTTTGGATGCAGACACCATCAATCATCCAGCCCAACTGGCCAAAACCTCACTAGCCCCTATCATTGTGTATGTTAAGGTCACCTCACCAAAGGTAGGTCGTCTTCCAGACGTACAGTTAACAGTTTTTATAGTGAGCAGTTCAGGTGGACAGTATGACTTTTATTTTTATTGAAATAAATTGCATAATTTTCTGAGTAAATCATGGGTATTTTCAATACTTGTAGAATACTAAAGCTACTGTATGCATCATAAAATGGATTAATTTTTGTTGAGAACTTGTTAACAAGAGCAACCAGTAACTGCATAAACTGCATAGTGACACTGAGCTGATTATGCCATAATCACCATATTACCAGATATACCATCGTTTTATAAATACGTTTAGATTTTTCTCCTGTTTCTATCACTGATTTATAAAACCAATGTTCTCAGTTTATCATAGCCTTTTTAAAATGGCACCAGAGGAGAGAGGCACCACTTTACACATTTTGGTTTTTGCAAAATTATTTTTTTTAAGTATTTGAGCAAGACTAATATTTCTAATACAGGTAACACACACTTTTCTGCTAGAAATGGAAACATTAACTTTGTTTCAAGCAGCTGCTGTCAAAACACTGTGTGTTAAAACTAACCCGCTATGTGCTGAACTCTGTAAGCAGTGCTTTTACCCGACTGGCTCTCACTGTGAATTATCTACATGCTTCTTAAGACGGTCACCAAGAGGATGAATTAAATAATGTGAATTCAGTGATTTATGCAGAAATCTCACTGAAAAAAAAACAAAAAGGGGGAAAAGTTACTTTCATAGCACAGTCTTAAGTGTGAATCCTAGAAAATATCTGTCCAATTTCTGTTCAAATTCACAGATGATGTTCTTATAATACTAGATGACCAAATCTTGGTCATACTGTTACCTGAATACCTGCATTAAAAATCAGTGTTTAAGTTGTTCCCTGCTCTGCTCTACAGTGCTGCTGCTGCGTTCTGTCAGCTTGTATGCAGTTTATCAAGCCTCAGAGGGAGTAAATATCATGATAAACATCATCATAAATATCATGTATAATGAAAGTGTCTTTAAGTATTGTGATGTTAAAACTTTGCCGTATCACCCAACCTTAGCGTTGATCATAAGCCAAAAATGTGACAGAGTTGATTGCAAAGTGAGCTTTAATGTTGGTTTACATGGTTGTATCACTGACAAGTCACAGCACTGAAAACCCCGTCTTTCCCTTCTCTTCATCCAGGTCTTACAGAGGTTAATAAAGTCGAGGGGTAAATCCCAGAGCAAACACCTGAATGTACAGATGATGGCAGGAGATAAACTGGCACAGTGCCCACCTGTGAGTAAACACGTTATCACTGTACATGCAGTGTGTTTCACAGTGCTGTTATCTCAGGTGCCTCTCAGTAATAACACTCAGTAGGCACATGTAGCTTAATCATAATCAGATACACCATAAGGCTAAAAGTATGTGGACACCCCTCCTATTATTGTGTTCAGGTATTTTAGCCACACCCTTTGCTAACAGGTGTGTAAAAATGCGCACATAGCCATGCAGTCGCCACAGACAAACACTGGCAGTAGAACGGGTCGTACTGAAGAGCTCAGTGACTTTAAGTGTGCCACTGTCATAGGATGCCTCCAAATAATTTTATATATATGTTGCCACAATAATTTTAGAAAAATTCTGCCCTACTAGACGCTGACTTGGTCAACTGTAAGTGCTATTATTGTGAAATGTGTTTTGGAGCAACAGCTTAGCCACAAAGCAGTAGACCACACAAACTCTCAGAGTGGGGCCTGAAGCACATAAAAATCGCCTATCATCTGTTGCATCACTCAGTAAACTCACTCCAAACTACCTCTGGAAGCACCAGCAGCACAAGAACTGTGCAATGGGAGCTTCATGCACTGGGTTTCTATGGCTGAGCAGCTGCACACAAGCCTAGAATTACAATGCACCATGCCAAGCGCCGGCTGGAGGGGTGTAAAGCGCCGCCACTGGACTCTGGATCATTGAAACGTGTTCTCTGCAGTGATGAATCAGCTTCTCTTTTTGTCAGTCTGATGATGAATCTGGGTTTGGTGGATGCCAGGAGAACGTTACCTACCGGAGCGCATAGTGCCTACACTAAACTTGGGTGGAGGAGGGATGATGAGCTGCAGCTGTTTTTCATGGTTTGGGCCCCTCAGTTCCAGTGAAGGGTGATGTTGATGATATGCTTCCAACCTTATGTCAACAGTTTGGGGAAGAGCCTTTCCAGTTCCAGCATGACTGAGCCCCTGTGCACAAAATGAGACAAGGTTTGATGATTTTGATGTGAAGGAACTCCAGTGACCTGCACAGAGCCCTGACCTCAACCCCACCGAATGTTTGTGATGTTTTGGAACTTGGATTGAGAGCCAGCACTAGATTCTGACCTCACAAATGCTCTTTAGACTGAATGGGCACAAATTCCCACAAACAAATTCCAAAATGTGGTGCAAAGACTTTCCAGAAGAGTGGAGTGGTGTTCTAGCTGGAAATGGGGAGCGACTCTGTATTAATTCCCATGGTTTTGGGATTTCCAAAAAGCGCATAGAGGTGGTCAGGTGTCCACATACGGTTAGCCATATAGTGTATATGGCCAGTACAGTCTGCTGTAAGAATGGCTGAATATTTCTTGTCTTCATTATCTTACATTGCAGAGCTCGTCATTTGAAAGAGATTTACAAGTTTGACCCGTCCATAGTTACTGAACCCTGTGTGTAAAGAGCACAGACTCACATAGTTTTAAAAACCCAGAGTTGTTGGCCTTGGTACAGTTCACAGTTCTAGTGATTAAGACTTTTGCTGTTCCAAACCTCATTCTGACAAAAGCTGTGTTGCATGTTGTTCCATAGAGCCATTTTCCTACCTGTCGCTCAAAACCATCTCCTGTCACCAGACGTCCATCATAAGATATTTAATATAATATCTTCTAACTCCATCCCCCCACCTGTCATCTTTCCTCCACCCTGTCTCCCCATCAGGAGATGTTTGATGTCATTCTGGATGAGAACCAACTAGAGGATGCCTGTGAACACCTGGCTGAATACCTGGAGGTGTACTGGCGCGCCACTCACCTGCCAGGCACCGCCCCCCTCAACCCGCTGCTGGAGCAAAATCTGATGAGTCCACCTTCAGCCATCTCCAGCCTACAGGTATATACTTCACCACTTACATTGCACTTTTCAGAACTGTAAAAAAGGAAATATGAAGGGACACTCAGGCCTAAAAGTAACCTTTAATATGTTGTGATGGTCCGTCATATTCTGTAGGGCAGCACTGCAACACTCAGCTTCTTAAATGTGACAGAATTAAATACATCACAAGTTAATTCAGTTCAGTAAATACAGCAGACAATTTGAAATGACCTTAATACACTAAAAAAATTAATATACAGTCTGCAGCCAGCACTTCAAACCTGAACACTGAACATACTAGACATATTTCAACATGGAATTTCTGGAATATCAGTCAAACTAGAAAACAGTGATTCAGTCTCTATTCAACACAAAAATGGATTCCACAGACAAGTTCTTTCAGCTGACAGGGTGAGAGGAAAAGGAGTCGAACTGAGGTTAGGTTTCTAAATAGCCAGCTAACTTGCCAACGTTAGCTTTTAGCTTGTTGTCCTCCTCATTTGACGTCATTTCTGTTGTTCGTCTTTCTCTCTGTTGTGATGATTATTTGAAGACTGTCACCACAATTATATTCCTGCAGTAAGATTTTCAACTTCTAGCAGTGAATGTAAACTATCTGATCCGTCTGCGATAGCTAATTAGTGATAGCCTGCACTCCAGTATCCTCCTCAAAGCAACTGCAGCTTTTCAAAAGTCGCTCAGTAAATAACACAATAAGTAATTCTTTTGTGTATGTCTGTGTTTGTTTTACCAGTTCTAACCCTCCTCCTTCGGCAGTGCAGTGTCTCTCGCATTTGTCATACAATACCTGGTTTGGCTGATCAGTACTTTGTTAAGTCAGATGTTGATGCTGAGGAGAAATCTGGAACCAATCTTCAGACTTGCTCTAGTTTTAGAAAAATTATCTTTTTTTGCAGTATTTATGTTTATTTGTATTTATTCTAATTATATATGATGATTTTTACAAAACAAGAAATCTTTAAACTGTAAAATCTCACTGCAGAGGCGACTGCAGCGACACTGTATAGAGGCAAGACATGTTTACAACAGAGGTAGTGATGCTTTTTCCATTTTGGCCAAAGTTTCTTTTTAACTACAAACAAAAGAGATCAACACTGGGTATCTAGTAGGTTCCAATGCTGTAAAATGGCGAAAGTGACACGGCATAGTTATAATGCTGAGTTCAGCATTTGGAACCTGAGAATGGCCAGTTTTTAAACATTAACTCTCAGTTCCATTTTTTTTACCTGAGTTTCTGAGCTTTAAATGTTTGGTAAAAACTTTCCATTAACCCAAATGTGCTTGATCAGCCAAGACATTTTGGTACATAGTAATAAGGAGGAAGAAGAAAGACAGCAGTTCTAGAAGCTCTAACATGACCACAGTGTGGCCCAGGCCTCTGCATAAGTGACTACAGGTGCCTCAGATTAACCAAGGAAATGCGTCTCTAAAACAAAGTTTAAAACAACAGCACTCAGATTTAATGGAGTATAATGATGTATTGTAATTGCATGAATTATAACTTGAGCTATGAGTAGCATTAAAAAGTGTAGTATGATTGACTTGAAGTGATGGTGTGCAGCTCTTTGTGAGCTGGTGAAATGCTGTGGGGTGAAACATGCAGTTCTACTTAATGAGATGAAGCTATATGGACAAACATTTGACCAGAGCGAGCAAGTCATGTACAACCAGCAGGCAATAGGCAAAAAATATGGCTAGTGCTCCATCGGCTGGTCCACTCAGTGAGAACAGACAGAAATGACCAGTTGCGGTGAGGAGGAGCAGATTGAGGTCATCAGTGTCGGTTAATGTGAAATGTCCTGAGTGATCGAATGCTCTTCAGTTCTGCTCCTTCCTCTACTCCATTTCTCATGTTCCACTCTGTCTTGTCTACAGAAGCTTCAGGTGTTGCCATCTTGTCTTTCTCCGTCTGTGTCCGTCTCTCATCCATGCCTAACGTTTTTGCAGTTCTCAGAAACACAGGAATTAATCGAATGATCGCTTACAAACCCAGGGTGAGTAGGAGGGATGGCCTTCATGCTTTTCCCCACATTAAATGCAAATAAGAGCCGCACCTTAATTCTTCTTAACACCCACCACCTCCACCCTACACCCCCTCTAACCTGCTCCGCCCCCACCCCCAAATGAATAGCCATGGCTGGAAAAGTTCTGAAAAATCATATGTGTTAATATATGATTTTGATATTCTGTCGTATCAAAAGAAGCATGAAAACTGCCTGTTCCATTCATAGAACATGGAGACATATAGACATATAGCCTACTGTGTAGTTTAGCTGTGTGCTGTGTGTCACAAACACTGAAAAGAATAATCTACATTTTTTAAAAAAACTTTTTTTTATAAACGGCGCAGAACAGGGCATAAAACTACATTCATGCTTGGGTTCAAAACAGTCTTAAAACAGTTCAACGCCATCATGTCTGCAGGTTATTGTCTGACTTGTTAATGTTTAAATGTTTAACGTTTTCACCCAAAGATTTCAGTGTAATATTATAATTTCCCTCTTAACTTAATGATTCATTTTCTAGCAGTATTATCTTCAGTTACCTGACCGAGGTGGAAAGCAATCATTTTGAGAAATTAATCACTTACTGCAACATTCGTTATCAAGTCGTAGTAGCTAGGTTTCCATCCACATATTTTTTGGGTATTTTGCATTAAAATTAAAAAAAGAGTTGATGGGAACAGCAGGTGCTGAATAAACGCTCCAAACTTGCATAACAGTTGTTACGCTAGTTTGAGGAGGAAAAGTTATAATGGAAATGCATTTGCAAAATAATGTGTATAGACCCTTCTAGCAAATCAGTTAAAAAAAAAAAATCATAGGGCACTTTCTGCTGGGAGGTGGGAGGTGGCTGTGCCTCTTTCAGTGTGTTTAGTCTTTATACTTTTGCCATGAAAAATGTAGCAATGAAATTAAACAAAACAGCAACAAGAATTTGCTTAAATTTAATTTCACAGCTGAATGGAAACCTGGCTACTGTAAGACGTTTTGTTCTTTATCAGGTTGTACAATAAGACGGAGATGATAGTGCAGCTGTTTGAGAGTATTGCATTGCTGCATTAGCAGAAGAGATGGCGTAATACCACTTTTTGATATTGGCAGAATCGACTACTACAGTATCAATACCGAAACAGATCCGTTATTTTTTCTTTGAAAACTACTAAGCTTTCAAATCAGACATTTTAATTAAAACACTTCACTTAAGATGGTCATCTGAAAGTAGATTGTCGTGTACAAAACTACTCAAACGCTCTACCACCCAAATAAAAAAATACACAGCTAACAACGTCGCACAGTTATCTCCCTCCAATACTTGGTCCAGCATTGTCTGCTGATATCGTCAGATAAGACCACTTGAACAGTTTATTTACTGCTCTAAATAAACTGTGGATATTTCAATTTGTAAGATACCTAACAAGATAACAAACTCACTGCAGTGTTTTTCAGGATTTCTAAATTGACTAATTTCAAACCCATACTGGAATACAGCAGCTAATAGAAGAAATGTATTAGGAGGGTAAAGTATTAAGCTACCGTGGAAAAAACAGTGAGAAAAGCTGTAAACAGTAAGTAGGCTAAATGTGTTCTCTCATGTAAGTATAATGTCAAGTATAACGGCGTATAAATAACACATTATTTGATGATAATAATCATAATGATGCCCACAATTCCTAAATAACTTGCCGTGACTGATGCCCCTCCACCCCACTGTCCCTTGGCTGGTTTTCACTTAGTTCTTCATAAACTCCATGAGATGAATTCACAAAGCAGATACAGTGGTGGGGTTTCCTCCTCCTCCCCCTCCTCCTCCTCCTCCTCTGGGGTAACACTGTGTCAGTAATGACCGGTTCTATGGGGGGGGGGGTGCTGTATCTGAGGGATGAATGCTTTGTGAATGAAACCTCCCTAAAACCGCCTCCTTTAATGCAGCCTCAAATGCTAATGAAACCCCTTTTGCTCCAGTGGAAAATGTGCTGCCCCACCCTGATTTTGCAACTAATGCCTGTCGATTGATCACTGATGCTGTTTATGCTGATACAACATGAGTTCTGTAATCATAAATCAGTGTTTAATCCCTGGTCCTGGAGGCCCACTGCTCTGTACATGTTCCACACATCAGCTCGTTCACGTCGCCTTACTGAGTTACTGAGCTGAAGTGGGCGTGTTAAAGCAGGACAGTCGGCCTCTGGGACCAGAGTGAGGAAACACTGCCTTAATGACTCGCTGTCTTGGTGACATATATCTGTTCCCTTCACTTCATTTGTCTGTAGATACACTGTGTGTGTTTCAGGGCTCGACCCATATGCAGACCATCACAGATGTTTAAGAATCTAAAAATTCCAATAAACAATAATATTGGTCTGATATAATATATGTTCAAAAATTAGACGTGCTCCAGCAGAGCTTGCTGACTGATTATGGAATATGTCAGCTATGACGTTTTACTTAACTGTCATATATGATGGCCAGTTTGCAACTGTCAGTTATAAAACGACTATTTCTGGTCCTAAAAGGTTCAGGACTGTTGGACTGTTATGTTGCTCAAATGGACCATTGAATGTATTGATAGATGAGGTCAGAACCTGCTTGGCTAAAATCTAGCAGGCTAAACAGGCTACAAGCTGGCTTACAGGCTACACTGCTCCTCTACTAATCTTCAGTGTTGGTATTTAAATTAAAGTATTTACTGAATGATTGATACAAAATTAAACAAAAAAGTGTGAACCTGTTAGCTTGATGCTAAATTGACACAGGAAATCACATATAGATGCTAGTGGAAATCAGCATCACTGCAGTGGTGATTTGGTGAGCAAAAGCTACTTATAAGGCAAGGTTTCTGCTTTAAACACTGATATGATATTTTCATTATTATATGGCAAAATAATTAAATCTTCATTAACCCCCTGCAGTGACAGGTGATTTGTTTTTGTTGTTACTGTTCTTCAGTCTGGGGTAGCTTGGCAACACCAGGGGTTTCCAGTCCCAGTCCTGGGGACACCATTCTCTGGACGTTTGTTTTTTCCTCACTCTGATGGGCTTTTTGTGGGCTGGGTCAGGTGTTTGATTAGTTGATGTGTTGAACCAGGTGTGCTAGATGAGGACTGACATTGCTCTGAACAAACTACACTTCTTAGTAAAGAATTGTTGTTGTAATTTTAAAAACTTGTATACTTTATCATATTTTATGTTGTTGCTGTTTTATAATAGCAATAAGCCACGAGAGGCTGAGCGTCCAAACGAAAGTTCTTTATCTCAGACCGTGTGTCTGGATTTTGTGCAAAATATTATCACATTACCAAACACAGCTTTCTCATTAATGTTTAAACAGACATTAATTGGTGCTTCATCACTGATAAGTTTGTGTAAACTTGATTTCAGCTGATTTTATCAGCTAAACTGTATGTATTGGTCGGGCCCTGGTGTGTTTATGTGCCTCCTGTCTGTATCCAGGTCTGTCTAGAAGTGAATCATTTTTCTTAGGAATGAAAAAAGCTTCAGTAACATGTCCTGGATAACCTCTCTGGATGTCTCACTTCCTTTCGTCTCTCACTTTCTCTGCCCCAGAACCAGAACCAGCAGCTGTTGTCAGCAGGGGGTGCAGGGGGTGTGGAGGAGGAAGAGCAGGGAGAGCAGGACAGCCTCATGCCGTCAGACGAGGCCAGTGACTCGCGCTCGCTCCGTCGCGGCACTTCACGCTCCCTGCATCCCCAAGAGGACGACGAAGAGGAGGAGGAGGAAGAGGAGTGCGAAGAAGAAGAGGAAGAGTATGAGCCCCCCAGACACTCCCACTCGTACCGGGACACGTACCCGCCCAACAGGAACCATCCCGGCGGCGTCCACAGCGCCAACGGGCACGAGTCACAGGACCGGCTGCTGCAGCAACGAGACTCGCAGGACGGCCACAATCACCGTGGCAACCGGCAGCGCCCGCGGGCCTGGCCAAGAGATAACTACTGAGAGCCGAGTGGAGAGATCAGAGAAGGAAGGATGAATAGAGGAGTGTGAGTGTACGGTAGTGTATGGATATGCAGGAGAAAAAGGGGGCAGCTCTGCGGGGGGTAAAGTTGCATCGGTACCGAGGAATTAAAGCGCTAAAAAAAAGGAATGAATCGAATTTACTTGATTCAAATGTGTGCAGCATTTCTGCTAAATAAATATATTATATGAACACAACAAAAAAAGCTTAAAAATGTGTATGTTGGGATACTAAATTCACACTCACGTCACGTTCATACCAAATATTTCAATGCTGCTCCTGCAGGCTCTGCGTCATTTAGTGGGGCAGTGCCCCATCACCCAATCATGCCCCACTAAACCTCCTTTGGACAGATTAGACCCCAACCCCAAAGGCCCCTCCATGGTTTTCAGGTGCCCCACTCATCATCTAGTTCTGTTGCTGAGCCTGTAGTTCTGAAAAGCCACCATTCCACACGCCTGACTCAATATTTGAACTTTCTGAAAGATATTGCTTTAGAATTAATCAGTCAAAAAATATTATCTCTTTATAACAAAATGTATTTGCGAAAGACTGCGGATGAAAATACTAAAGTCGAGTGTAAAAAATGTACTGAGGTGGTGGAAAAAGACAGGATGTGTTCAAAACCGGCCACTCTGGACATACAGAAGAGAAAATTCAACAAACCTGCTCAAGCATCAGTCACTCAAACGCATACACTCCATGCTGAGAAGCAGTTCAAGCGGTCATCTAAATGAAGGGATGTGCAACAAAATACTATTAAATAAAACACTAAATAATAATTTACATTAATTACTGATCTGCGTTTCACCACAAAACTTTTACTTGCTTTACTGATCATTTGGGTTCTTTTAAATCTGGTTTTTATTGCTGGTTGTTGTCTTTTCTGACAGAAACAAAGGAGTAAATAATAACTTTAGCTTTGAGAGTAATAAACTAGAATTGTGCTCCCAAGACTACTTGGAAAGTGTTCACGACTACTTCTGAGCACTGTAAGTAAACAAAGACAAAATTTTGTTGATGTAATATAATTTATTTGTGGAAAATGATGTACACATTTGACTTGGTTCAGTGCATTACTGTTCTTCAGCGCACGGTGAGTTGCTATATGGGCTCCACAGCACCACAGTTTATTGCACTATTGTGGTTCATTTACAAGGCAGCTCACCTCTATTAGGCTCAAGATCATGTCCGTCTGGAAGAAGTGATTTGAGCATTTTCAAGTCCAACGCTGGTCAGTGTAACAGAAATCGAGCTAATTTAAACCCTGTACCTAATGAGGATCAAAGGGAACAGGAGAAGCACTTTTTAGCATGGGATATAAAACGTAGTGAAAATATCTGTAGCATTTTGTTGCATCTCAACCTTTTTTTTAGAGATTTTTTGTTGAGGTAGATAGTTTTAAAAGCATCCAGACAACTTTTAAGAATGCAAGACGTGTACATGAATGGTCACCTTTTTCCGTGATCATTCAGAGATGTAGCATACAGTGTTTTGCCCCCCCACCCATGAAAAGACCATGTATTTGCTAATGAAGACATTAATGGGAGGGGGGACCGAACAGGGTAGCGTTCTCGAATAGAGACGACTAGCGAGATGGATGCTGTTGTTTGCATATAACCCTCTTTTCACTTTGTCTTCCCACGTTTTTTTTCTCTCATACCCCCCTCACCCTTTTTGCTATGACACCTTCATTTGCAATGCTAATAGCATGTGATGAATGTAAGAATGCGGCGAGTATCTAGGCCAGTTTCGTTTGCACCTCGTTCAGAGGCCTTTAGAGAAAACTGAATGGAGAAACGTTGTTGCTCTATATTAGGCCGTCATAGACCCTTTCTTTAAAGCAGCCGATGTAGCCTGACACTCTCCGTTTCATTTTTATAGGAGGAGATAATATTTGGAAGCAACTCTGAAAAGATGCCAGGGAATATTAAAGGGATGCTTCAGCGTTTTTGAACCATTTACTGCATGTGCAGTTGCTTTCTCTGTGTTTAGAAAAGAACAGAAATACTGACTCAAAACACGCCTATAATAGAAGCCCAGTGGACGCGCTGCTTTCCTACCTTTACTAACTACAGAGACACCAATCAAAACACTGTCCATAGTAACCTGAGTTAGAGATGCAGCAAAAAAAGGATTTGGTTGAAAAACGGTGGAGTATTCCTTTACAGGGGAATTCCACCAAACTGTTTCCAAATTTCTACTTAATTGAATCATTAATATGTAACTCATTCAGAGCGGTGGTGATGACCTGGATATGCTTTACAGTGGTGGTGATGGCAGCCAGGGGTCACAATGTAACACAATGCAAATGTAGCCATTTTATTTACCAGAACAAGTTTTTACTTGTTTTGTGGATTATGCTAAAATTCAGAAATGTGTTTTTTGCTTTGGAACACACTGTACTGTCTTATATTATAAGCTCTGCCATTAATGTATTTTTAAAAATGTTTTAAGCCAAAATATCACAGCACCATATCAGGCAGTATGTTTAATAATAATTTTGTGTAATAGCTTTCTGTGAGGTAGTTTTTAGAGGCATTAAACGCTTATTATTATTATTCCTATCAGGGATGTACATGAGTGCTCTGACCATTAGAGTTGTGTAGGCTGTCTTCCATATGTTACTCATCCAGCATGAAAACCCACCAGTTTCGCTCAGCTATTTTTGAATGAATAAAGTTTTGTAGTGTATTCCTCTGCATGGTAATAGATTTTTGTGCAGCACCAGTGCTGTCAACTTAACAGGTACCGAGCCCCTAAAGTGCCATTGCCCAAAAATAATGAAATAAATAAAAATTTGCAATGACATTGTTTTCCCCTGCAACATTTTTGTGTTCACTTGCAATAGTTTTTTATTCCCTCTCCTAGTTTTGCATTCCTAAAATCCATTGCATTTGCAAGGAAATGCAAAATCATTGGCAGGGAACACAATGTCCTTACTGTTTTTAAACCCCGGCCCTTTAGGGCTTCTGTAAGAAGGTATTTAGTCTTAATTATCTGGTTAACCAAATATCTATTCATCAACTTTTACAAATACTCAAATATCAAAATTAGTCAAAATGGACATCCCTAGTTCCCATCACCACCACTGAGAACAACTCTGACTGTGAGTTTCTCTTTAGAAGTGCATATCACATCAGACAATGAATATGCAGCAACTTTGGTGGAATTTCCCTTTAAACTGTTGTATTTGAACAAAGAAAAGACAGTCTGGTATTAAATGCTATCACACTTTTGACCTGTTACGGAAGGGGATGCTTTAATGATGGAGTGATCTTTCTCCTTCCTCTCACCCTCTTTCTCCTCCTGTGGTGGAGGTGTGGGGACCTGTGGCTTTGGCCTCGTAAAGAGTTGCTGTAGGCCTGGATAAAACGAAGCATCATATGCACTGTACTTGTTAGACAAGCGTCACGCCTGCTACTTTAATAACTCTGACAGTCATCAAAGCAGCAGGAGTGAACACGGCTAAACCCCGAACCAGTTGGCTAAAGAAAAAAGAATGTCTCACTACAATGACTCGACTCGAATCTTACCTGTAGCAACTCAGGTTAAGGTTTATCCCGTATAGGACGACTTCAACTGGCCTTAACTTTTATTTCTGTGTATCTTCAACACTGCATGATTAAGAGATCATTATTTAGGACTATTTGCACATTAGGGTTGGAAGAGGACCTTAAGAAAACATATGAGTGTATATTAGAGTAGAAAAATCTACTCTCTTATTTTTTATTGTTTATTTTACTTTTTTTTTCAAATCTGCAACAGGATAATAGTAATGCATCTGCGTATGCGCAAGTAGTGTATATACTGAATGGGCACATGATATTGAATATACTTCGTTAGCAAGTCATTTTACTTTGTTATTATGGAACTGCACCTAGTTTTGAAGAGATGTTTGCAATGTTTACACAGTCGGAGTTGCTCTCTCTCAAAGTACTATGAGGTGAAACAAACCGGGACGTGCGTCACGTCGGGTGTCGTGTGGGTGTATTAACTCATATAAAGCTGCAGTACACTGTCATATTTCATCACTACATTTAAGGTGTATTTTTAATCATGTAGTGCGCTGTTTATAAATAGGTGCACTATGTTGTCTTTGTCAACCAGGAAACCGTTCAGAGTGAATGTACAGTTGCATGCCTTAAACACCACATCAAAGCGGTTTTGATTGTATTATTTCCACAAACTCATCAAATTTGCCTGCAAAAACTTCAGTCTTTTAGCATTTTAAATTTGGGCCCAGTTCCTGCCTATTTATCAGGAACAACTGGAGAATCAGCTGGACTTTGCTCACTGTGTATCTGAAAACAGATGTTTTGGTTTAAAGGAAAACTCCAGCACTTTTCAACTGAACAAGATTTAAATTTTTATTAGGTACAGTAAACCGTGTCTGCGTTAGCTGACTGTATGAGACGGAGCCACAGAGCATGTTGAAAAATGTAAGAGTATTTCTTTAAAAGGGCCACAACATGGAAAAACCAATAAAAGTATGTAACTATTGTTAAAATTTCAAAAAACTAACATACGTACAAAAGTTCCTCATCAATTCACGCTGAATTTTATAAGGCAAGATATAAAATACTGGGCAGCCAATCAGAACAGAGACCATTTACATACATTGGTCTTAAAGGCAAAATAACAAACAGCCTATTTAATTCTGAGAAAAAGAGATGTTGGAAAATAATCATGTGAAAAATTATTTATGGCTGTTTTGGTACATAAATCCACACCAACATTAAAACGTAGGATACGGGCCTTTTTCACACAGTATCTGGTTGTTTGCTTTCCCTGGCAGTGGAAACAGAGACCTCTAGTGTTCCATGCTCATCATTACATTGAGCTGGTATGATGAATGATTTGGTTACCTTTTTGCATAGTTTTGCATCTTTTTTACAGAAATGATATAGTAATGTAGAACATGTGATGATCTCTTAGTCAACTAGACAAGACAGTGGACGTCCCATCATCCTGTCTTTGTGACAGAGATTAAAACTGTTTACTGCTTCATAATTCAGCACGAAGGATTTTACAAACCTATGTGCACTTACATGTCATGGTGCTCAGAGAATCGTCCCCCATAACCGACTCATGGTCACTGCTGCGTCTTCATGAGCTAAAGGCCAGGGGTGTTAGTTCCTCCACACAGAGCTACGCTGTTCTTAATCACGAGTCCGTCTTAGTGTACTGCATCTTTATTTCCCTCTCCGCGTCTCACTGGTATCTTTATCTATTGTTCTGTATTTTGGGAAAAAAAGAAACATAGCATGACTGGAAAAAAGAAAAAAAATCTATGCAAGTGTTGCATGAGAATCTGATTGTTTGTACACTTTCTGATCTACTTTAGTAACGTAATGATTCTTCTCCTTGTTACGATTCCCATTCTGATCCATCTGTTTTGTACTGAGCACAGAAAGATGGGGATGTTTCCCTAAAAGTAAAACGATGTGAATGCTTCTTTATAATCTCATGGGCTTCGATACTTTCACTGTTTTTTTACAGTTCTTTTAAAAAGGTGCAGTTAGCTACATACAGTAAGTATAACGGTTCTGGATCAGGTGTGAGTTTATGTTCAGTGTGTGAAATATGGATATGATCCTAAAACTAATATATATTAACAGAAATTGTAAATGGTTTAAAACCATCAGTGTTTACAAAGGAAGAAAGAAACTGAATGAAACTACTGTTAACCTAGAATTTAAGATCCTTAAGATCCTTGATGAGACCGTAGTATGTGGGCATGCTGTCGACTCCAGGCATGAGGTCCTGATAAAACTAAGCCTTGCATGTCAGACACTTGAAAAACGCACCAAGGTTTATTTTCTGTATTTAGGCATCACGTTGTTTTCTAGCGGACCAATACAGTAACTACAATAAACAGTTTCTTTTTATTTTGGGGTATAAGAAGCACAACTTTTACAGCGGGTCTGATTTGATTGATTTGTCTGGTTTATTCTGTATGCAATACAAATGTGGAAAGATGCCACCTTAGAACATCAAGACTTCCTTTTCTGTATAGGTAGAGAAAAATATACATATATATTGCACTACTTATTTTCTTTCTTGATGTCTGCTTTGTAATGCAATAAATGCACTAGCTCTGACCCCAACAGACACTACAACGGTCTTCTGGCGCTGTCCACACGCCCTCTCGCCCCATCTTTCTGAAGAAAAAACATCTGCTTGATGCTGTATAGAATGCTTTCTATTTAAATGAACCTTAAAAGGCTAATAGTTATAATAAACATAACATTTTATGTACTTTTAATATTATTGTGGTGTCTTTATTTTGTATCTTGATGAAAAGAGCAGATCAGAGACAGACTCAGCCAAACAGGCTTTATTACTAGTTCATAGAAACAAATGTAATTAAGAACTGGATGATCTTAACAGGTTTAGCTGACTAATGAAACAATGACTCAAACTCTTTCTGTACTTTTACACAGTTTAACACCAGCATTAACAATCAATCAATAAGTGTAACAAAAAAAAACAAACAAAAAACCCTTTTTATTTCAGTCAAATACACAGAGTTCCACTGCCAGTTATTGGTCATGCTCTCTTTGAATAAAGGGGGCATTTACAGATTATAATCCATGATCTAATAGAGGTCTAATGAGAGGATCAGAGCAGGGGTCACCAATCTTATCCACAAAGGGCCGATGTGGCTGCAGGTTTTCACTCCAACCAAACAGAAGCAGATATCATACAACTAATCAACTGACTGAAAAATGAGATCAGGCTACTGCCCTGGTATCCCACAAGGCTGCTGAGGTGTTGCCTTGTCACTACTGTGTTATCCCAGGTGGTTGGCTAAGGTGTTGCTATGGTAACCCAGGTGTGCTAGAATGTATGTGAGCCTGTGTGTAATGTCTATGAGGGGCTGTGAAAGATGTGCACCTAGTTTCGAAGAGATGTTTGCAATGTTTACACAGTCGGAGTTGCTCTCTCTCAAAGTTCTATGAGGTGAAACAAACCAGGACGTGCATCACGTCGGGTGTTGAGTGGGTGTATTAACTCGTATAAAGCTGCAGTACACTGTCATATTTCATCACTACATTTAAGGTGTAATTTTAATTTTTAAGTACGATTTTAATTTTCTCCACATTCCACTCATTCCATTTATTTTGTAATGGGACAAAAAAATGTGTTTTAACGAACGCTGTATGAAAATCATACCTGTGATTGGTTCCAAAAGCATAAGTGCACTATTCCTGTATAAGCTCTACGATCCTGCAAAGTTATGTGGTTCTCAAAAAACTGTGACCTGAGAAAACAGCACTAAAAAGCGTAGAATAATGAAATGAACAGTAAGTTAGCTTCGTTAAGCCAACTTAATTAATAGAATCAGAGGAGATTCCACATCAGCCCTTTGTGGTTAGGACTGGTAGTGATGGTAGCAGTGGGCATACAGAGAGATAGGGATGCCCAAACGAGTGTCCATTGTGACCTGGCTGTGTGAACCCTCAGGCAAAGATGGTCTCTTCTCTCCTCTTCTTGGTGAGGATGGTTCCTGGCTTGTGTTGAGCATCCGGATGGTTGGCGAGCTCTGGTGGGCATGTGGACACAGGGCTCTCCAGGATAGCCTGCTTCAGGTCGTAGAAGACAGATGAGTCTTCTTTGGTCAGGAAGGTCATGGCCACACCACTCTTTCCAGCACGACCCGTTCGGCCAATACGATGGATATAGTCTACCGGCACACAGGGAACACACAAACCACAGTTACTTATGGGATCATTTCATGTCATTTGCATGAATGTTTCACTGTGTAAAGTCAGCCTTAGGCCCAATCCCACTTCACCCCTCGCCCCTACTACTTAACCCTTAGCCCTCTGTTTTGCGCGTTCTTGTCTTTTCTCTGTTAAAAAAATTACGATAACCGTTATATAATCTTACTTTAATGTTGTTTCAGTGTATTTGGTCGTTTTCTTCATAACAAGTATAAAAAATTGCTAATAGCATGCTAATGTCTCGGTAGCTAGCTAGCTAATTTTCCCGTTCCACCTTAAATTAGGAATGTAACTGCTGCACCATTTAAGGTGGAACGGGAAAATTCAAACAAGAATCTGGTGAATATCTGACTTCAGCTTCGTATCACTGAAGAATTAGGGGTGGGTGATAGTAAATAATTGCCCCCCTCTTTGAAGATCATACGATGCCCTAAATGTAACTAAAGCCCAGCAGTGAGGAGCTGAACTTTACCCTCCTCTGCTGTCACTGCAGACTGGCAGGGTTGCCTACAGAGCAGCGCTGGTAGCTGTTAATGAAGTGATGTTTTTTTGGTTTATTTTTTTAATTTGAGGGTCTCATTTTGTAGTGCAAGATTTCAACCACTACCCCTTGTAACTCAGTTCCAAGGGGTTAGGGTGACACTTGAAAACAAGGGGTAGGGGTAAAAAGAAGAAATGGGACTGGTCCTCAATGTCTTATAACTTGAATCACAAATTGTTGGAGATTCAAGAACTGTTTAATCCACCAAACCTGGTAATTCAATCTTTTTAATGACAAACTGAGCCGCAAAGTATAAATGAATGGTTTTGGAATTAATGGATGGTTCATATTTTTTATGAGAAGTAATTTCTCCCCATAATTTCTCTCTTGCAAGCCAAAAGCAGTAAAAGGAAGCCAGGTAAAAGGGTGGTATATAAATAAATACTCCAGCAGCGACTCACCCTCAATGTTCTTGGCCATGTCATAGTTGATGACCATGGAGACGTCCTGGATGTCGATACCTCTACCAGCCACATCAGTGGCCACCAGGATGTCTTTGGCTCCAGCCTTCAGGTTGGACAGAGCGAACTCTCTCTGCTCCTGTCCTTTGCCACCGTGCAGTGTACAGGCATTGTACTGAGGAGGGGAAACAGAAACAGAATGTGTTCAGAAGCATCTAAGCTACTCAATGTGCCTGAAAGTCAAGCTGAAACAGAGACTAACAGCAGCGTCTGATAGTAATTTGGCACTTACGCCCATTTTCTCCAGAGACTTGGCCAACACGTCGCAGCCCTTCTTCTGATTGACGAAGATAATGATGGGTGGCTCAAAACCACGCGAGAGGACTTCCAGAAGTTTCTTCCTGTTTACAGCACACACAGAAAATCACAGATTAACAGGCCTGTTTAAGTTGTAGAAACATCTGATGTTGTATGAAGAAGTCTAAGTGTTCTGAATGCTGCATGTATGAACGTGTGCGTTCTGACCTCTTCTCAGCCTCCGACATGAGGATGACCTTCTGTTCCACTCTCTCATGTGGTTTGCCTGCAGAGCCAATGTAGACCACTGCGGGGCGCCGCAAATAACTTCTGGCCAATCGTTCTACAGCCGGAGGCATAGTGGCTGTGAACATGACCGTCTAAAGAGACAGAATCAGGATAGAAAAACAAGGAGAAAAGCATATTATAAAACTGTAAATGTACCATAAATATGTATCATTGTATTATTAATTCATATTTTCAACACTTTTCAGGGTTTTCGTCAGACTATCTGACCAAGTGAAACTGCATGTCCTGGTTCTATAAATCAGTGTTTTTGAAATGCCATGTTCTGCTTTTGTGTTTAGGCTCTTCTGACCTGTCTGTATTTGTGTTTGCCAGACTCGAAGTTCAGCGTCATTTTTTCTGGATCCTCAGCTTCATCTGTGTCCGGTTTCTGATTGGTCACAGGGATATATTCCAGAATCTTCTGGACGTCGGGTTCGAAACCCATGTCAATCATCCTGTCAGCCTCATCCAGTACCACGTATGTGCACCTGCCGAGCACCAGGTAGCGATTCTCCAACACGTCAATCAAACGACCCGGTGTAGCGATCACTATCTGAAGATGAAGAAGATCAAGAAAAATCCTCAGATCTTGAGCTCCATATGTTGACATACTGTATTTCATGTAATACAAAACACAAATAAATTGAACTTGTTTTGTTTAAATGATTAACCAATTACCGGACAAACGAACAATTATTTGACAAAAGCCATCAGTAAAACCCTTTTTTTAAAGCCAGAATTCCTACATGAATTTGCAGGTTTACCATTCAAGTTGAGGAACGTTCTGAATTATACATGAGGGTGCAATAGGTGCAAGTAGTTCTTCTAGACAGACTTACCGAAAAATGAAGCATACAATAAACAAGTTATATTTGAGACATTCATATAGGGCAGATGACAATAACACAGCTACAGTGACATCATATTAAAAAGCAAATATCCACAAATAATAAGACAGACAACAATTTCGTAGATGATCTCTGAGAGAATGTGACGCACATTGGTTTTTAAAGTAGACACATGTTCAACACATGGTGGATGGTGACGGCTTTGAGCCCTGATCACGATGTTTATGTGTATGCAGAGATGCTAGTTTAGTTCAGGATATTGAACTTTCGGTTCCAATGTTTTATAATTAACTTATAATCAAAGTGTGTGTGTGTAAGTATGCATATGTGTATATATATATATATATATATATATATATATATATATATATATATAAATATAAACACACACACACACACACACACACACGTCTCTATATCATGTATTTAAAAGTGGCTTTAAATGTGGCCAAATCAGGTTTCAGAACCAGAACCATCTGTTTTATTTATAAAAGTGTAAACTGCTGACTAATGACAGTCCGTTATCAAAAAAAGCCAAAATCTGCATCCTTACTAATGTTTAATCACTAAATATATTTGTATGCAGTAGGGTAGAAAACTGAGGGCCAGATTTGAGCAGAGTTTGGTGTTTTACCTGCTCTAGCGCACCAACTAAACCTGGAAATTAACTGCTGGGTTGAATCAGGTGTGTTTGAGCAGGAAAATTACCAAACTGTGCAGGAATCTGACCCTCTGGTACCGGAGTTTCCCACCCCTGGTTTATAGTGATTAAACCCACAAGAAAGCACACGCCACATTTTTTGCCTTTAAAAACAAACAAAAACATGAAATCAGAGGTAAAAAGAAAAAGTAGCCGCTGACCTCGCAACCCATCCTAAGTCTGAAACCTTGGTCCTCTCTAGAGATTCCTCCAATCACAGCCACCGTCCGGATGCCCAGTGGTTTGCCAAACTTGATGGTCTCTTCTTCAATCTGCTGGGCCAACTCACGGGTGGGGGCTAAGATTACTGCATACGGCCCCTGATCGGAGTCCTCAATCCTGACAACAGTAACACAAGTACACTAGCTCTTCATCTGTGCTTTGACATTAATTTTAATGTATTATTAGAAATTTCACCACTTCAGCTTTTTGTTCAACATAAAAAAGCATGAAGATAAAAAAAGTAAAAACAAAAATAAACAGCAATAACAACCATTTTTGGCTTCACTGTCACAGTGTTGACTGAAACACTGAATTCTGAGTTTGAGGATAGAAGTCTTGCTCATCTCACCTGTCAATCTTTGGCAAAGTGGTAATCCAGACCAGTAAGGGAATGAGGAAAGCAGCAGTTTTACCGCTACCAGTCTCGGCCACGCCGATGATGTCACGGTTCTGTAAGCCAATAGGAATGGCCTGTCTCTGGATGGGTGTTGGTTCCTAATGAAACATAAAATCATTAGCCATTTGAAAATAAAGCCTGGGCAGACCAAAACAACACGCAGCATTTATTTCAGGACTAACTGTCGAGCAAAATCAATTAGTCTGTTTATTCAGTATCGAACTGACCTTGTAGCCACACTTGTCGATGACCTCCAAGATGTGAGGGGGCAGGTCAAACTCCTTCCAGTTGCGGATAGGGTTGGGGATTTTGCCTCCCTTGGTGGTGATGCTGTAATCCTCCCGAAAGATTCTCCAGTCCCTGTCTGTCATCTCATCCAGCTTCTTCTGAGACCAGTGCCTGTCGTCCCAGCGCTGCTTGGCCTCCTTCTTGCGCATCTTCTTCAGACGCTGCCTGCACAGAGACACAGGAGAGAGCGGCCACTTTAGAACAGAACCACATACCCTCTCATATTTTACAGCTTCAAATGAGGCCAAGTCAGGTAAATCTTCACTGTGGTTTAAAAGAGGATGGCTTGTTTGTGTATGAGGGAGTGAGAGACAGGGAGACGGAGAGAGAGACACTCACTCTTCCTGCTCTTTTTCCTCCATGGTGCGCCGCTTCTCCATCAGGTCGCCATAAAAACGAGACTGATCTCTCTTCTGCTGTTTGAGGTCAATTCCTGCAATGAAACCACGACCATACAGCTGCACCTGGTGCTTCTCCTTATACCTGAACACAAACACAAAGACTTCAACCACTGGAAGGAAACAGACTCATGATACCAATGCAAAAATAAAACGACTGATTAAATAGATGATTTTTCATCATTCGCCATCTCTTCACTCAAAATTCAGGGTTCTCGTTGTAATAAACGCAGACAGTGAAGCCAAAAATGGTTGTTTTTCTGTTTTTTGGTTTTTGTGTGACTTTTTTTCCAGTTTAGGTGAACTAAAATCTAAAGAGTTATCTAAAACAGAGCATCCAAAAACAAAAAACGTGCACCAAAAATTGCAGAAATAGCCATATATAGGTTTATTCCCCATAGATGTGTTAGGATGTGTAAATTTACCCAGGGGTGTTGTTTTAAATGTAAAACCACTGTTGCTCTCTCTGGATGTCTGAGATGAAAATTTAAAACTAATTTAATCGTTCAACAGCCCTTTCCCAAAACTATAAAACAGACAAATCCAAAATACAAAAGATGAAATTTATGTTCATCTTTTTATCTGTTCAAGGCAGCAAAAATACACAGCAAAATAAAATTTGACTTCACTGTCTCTGTACATCTGCAGGGCACTGACTCTTACAGTGGATTATAGTCGATTGAGGTGTCCTCAGAAGCGTCCCACTCGAACACAAACTTCCTGTCGTTCAGGTGTCGAGTGCGCCGCCGTTTCTTCATTCCACCTAAATAACGCTCCTGAGAATCAAACAGGTTAATGCTTGAGACATGTTGCTATTACTGAAGTACATTTTGGTGAAATACAATCTCGCGTTACTTCTGTATGTTAACATGTTGCATGGTTACATTTTTCAAACTATACTTTGTCCTTTACAGGCATCACTTACAGGTTTTATTTATCTATGTATTTGCTAGCTAAAGATCCTCACTTTGATGGCCTGCAATTCTTTGCTCTTGTCCTTCACTTCCCGTATCTTCTGTCGTTCTTCATCGTCTTCGTTTCCATTGTTTTCTCTCTCCATTCGTTCCCTGCGTTCACGCCGCTCACGCTCTTGAGGATCCTCTGTGCCACACAAAGACAATCACGTCACAAAGGGTCACTTTTGCCACTGAACACGTTGCTTTTTAGACAAAGACTTCTGAACGTTACTACAATAAAGCTGTGGTTCTTTAATTTACTGCTATGCCTTTTACGTTATGTCACAAATGTGTGTTTTGACAAAAGTGATTTTTCAATTTTCTACTTTTGAAAGAGAGATTTTTCAATCAGGAAACTGTTGCCAATTTGTTGCCAAAATGTTTACTGCAATAAGATACAAATAAAATGTTCATTTAAAATAATAATACAGTTTTAAACTAAATCATCTCAAGGAAAAATAGTACAAAGTCATACTTCTTTTGTACTAATTTCTAAACTGTGAACTGCTGTTAAATATGTTTTCAGTACTAATCTAAATCTTTGCTCTCTGCACCGGCGTAAAATATGCTTTAAGGACACAGTGATGGTCATAATGTCCCATTATGTCACCTAGTCCTAATTACCACCGCAATGACTTTAATATACAGACCATGAGTTAATACTTTAAATTTGGACTCATCACTCACATCTTCAAACTAAAAAGCATATTTTTCCGTTATTAAATAATCCATCAATGTTAAGTGACTTTAACTCTCACCTAACATCTTTCTGCCAATGTCCTGGAACACCCTCCTCTTCCTCCTCTCCTCATCGATCTGCCGGCGGCGTTCCTCTGCTAAAACCTCCCTGCGTTTCAGAGCCTCTGCCTCTCGCTCGGCTTTAGACAGGAACTTAGGCTACAGAAAACAAGTATTACGAATACAATGAGTCAATGTGCAAATATATCATCAGTGTTACTGTCGAATGTATACATACACCGTGAGATTCACTCGAAAGAGGCCCTGAACATTCTGTAATAACTCTCTCTAGGACGAAGCAATCTGAACCAAACAACATGTAATGTGCTCCTCAGTATATGGGGCTGCGAACGGGATGCCCCTGTCGGAGCGATGAGGTAGGCGCCGGACAGCCTTCGCAACATTTAACCTCCGTTTGCATGGAGCGCCACGTCGAAATGTGTCTGGCAGAAAACGGAGATCACTTCCAGCATCGCATGTAATGCAATCGATTACACACACGTCAAGGTATGTAGTGCATTTTTTTGGTTCAGATGGCTTCATCCTAATGGGAGTTACAACAGAATATTCGGGGCCTCTTTTGAGTGAATCTCACAATGAACGTAAATTAATGTCATTTATTTGAAAAAAAATCAAGCCGCAATAACCTGGCACATCAAATTAGGAATATTCAATTTTTCTGATCCTTTTATAGGACTTTATCTCACCTTGGCCTCTGCCTCCTCCTCTGCTTTCTTCTTAGCCAGCAGCTCCTCCAGAGACAGGGGCTGCACCTTTAAACAGCAGATTGAAAGAAGAAATGAGAAACACACAGAATGCATTTAACCGAGCCATTTAAAAGCGAAGCAATCTCTGATGGGGTACCTTCTCTTTCTTCTTTTCCTCCTCATCCTCTTCTTCTCTTTTTACATCTTTTTCTCTCTTTATTTTTCCATCCTTTGATCTAGGAGAAGAGCTTCTAGGAAGACAGAACAAATGAGTGGGTCAAAATAATACCACTGCTTCTGTTTCTCAGGCCTGGCATCTATCAGAAAATACCTGTAAAGATTGGCACTCAGGTCACTGAGAAAACAGTGCATACCTGGATCTCTTACTCCGATCTTTGTCCCGTCTGTGGCTGTCCTTGTCTCTGTCTCGGTCCTTACGGCTTCTGTCTCTGTCCTTATCTCGGTCTCTTTCTTTGTCTTTCTGTCGCCGATCTCTGGAGGCAAAAACACAAAAATGGCTTCAACCAAAACACCAGAATTTACACTAAAAATAAATACACTATACATCGTCCTATAATGTACTGGTTTATACATATTTTAACAAATGAACTCTTTATTAGCAGCTCCACACAAAAAAGTGATTAAATACCTGTCTGCAGATTTTGAACGGCTGCGGGAGCGTTTGCGTTCACGGGAGCGATGACGCTTACGTTCTTTCCCTGGAGAACCCTTTCTATCTCTGTCCCGGGAACGTGAGCGGCTCCGCTTTCGCTCCTTACCCCCTGAGCTATCCAGGTCTCTTTTTTCAGAAGAGTCTCCAGCCATCTGTACATACAAGTGGTAAAGAATAAGAAAACACGTACCTCTAATGTAAACAGACATTTGCAGTGTTGTTTATGTTATTTGTGTAATAAGAAGTAGATGTAGCAGAGGTGATGTCATAAAACTATGTTTTCAAAACTACGAACAAATGTGACAGCAGAATAGACGCAGGATGGTTGACTTAATTAATCAATTATTGTATTTTAATAATTGTACAGTCAAAATCATAATTTAAAGAGTGCAACTGTTAAATCGCAAGAGCTGCCATTTTAATTGTGGTCTACATTATAAACAGCTCTGAATGTGATCAAATAACATGCAGCTGGTTAAGAATACGAGTCAAACAATCACAAACTAAGAACCCACTTCCTGTGTACCTGACAAAACAACCACACTGGCACGGCCACACTTCATACAGCATTCAACCCTCAGGCCAGCAAAAGTAGATTATGCTGGTCTTTTAAGGTAATAAAACAACCTTAATTTACAGAAGAGCGAGTTGGGTGTTTCCTCTGAAGCCTGATCAGAGGTCCAGCTCTGTCCTGAACACGGTGCGCAGGATTAAACGCAGCTCCAGATCATTAGATCGGCTAATAACGTTCTGTTATCAGCTGCTGGTGCCGTTCGATAAGCTGAAGCTCAGCTCAGACAGTCGCGAGCTGGTTTAGTTACATATAACAGAACCGAGCCCAGTCAGTAAACCGAGCCCAGTCAGTAAACCGAGCGGCACCGCGGCCTCTGTATTAATGCCGTGCTCAGCCCCGCGAGCGCAGTTCACGCTAGCTACGCTACCACGCAGCGCTCAAACACATAAATGCACGACAGCTTCCGCTCCCCGCCCCACGCTTCACGGGACAGAACCAGGGTCAGTGGGCTCTGAGCTGTTCTGTGGTCTGAAAGCCGGGTTCACTCAGTAACTCACCCTCTTACTGCACAGACGGGGCGCTTACGCAGCCTGCTCGTTTCACCAGGCAGACATATTGTTGGACATCAACATATGACGAACGTCCGGTAGAGGATCATGGGACTTGTAGTTTATCTGTGAAGGACCTCTACGGAAATCTCAAACAAAATCTAAATGTCGAGGATTCCAAATATGAGCAGCGCAAAACACATCATTCTTATTCGGAAAAAACAGTAAATATCACAACTATTGGTAAAGGCCAGAAATGAGCAAATAACTGCGTTATAGCTTATTTAATGAACTGCGGTGACCCCTGGGTCAAACAGCTGCGCTTTCGGGTCAGAATGATAAGAAGCGCAGCTGTTCACTAAATGAATGCTGACTTAGATTATTGACGGTTTGCGTCTTTATTTAAACCTTATTACTGATGACAGGCTTTGGTTTGAGGCCGTTACCTAAACTGTAATCATACTTTCAACCTAAGATGTTATCAAAATATGTAAACAAATAAACAAACATGTAGGTCAGCTTTGCTCCCAGAGGCTGGGCAAGGTTAGCAGGGGCGCGTGCCATTGTGTTTGCTATTGAGTGCTGCTCCGCGCGGGAGGTGGGCTGGACAGCTGTTCTAGAAAGCTGGACGGTCCAGGTTGCTCGCCTCGCCCCTCACAGGCTCTCTTGTGATATATGGCCAGCGGGGGCTTCAAGCCGCACCTGAATGGTCCGTTATGGACCGAGAGCGGGATGAGCGTCACAGAAGAGCAACATGGCGGCGACCACCGCAGCGGAGCCCCGAGGCCGGGGATGCTCAGCGAGGAAGAGCGACTTCGCACTTTCCGCCACTGGCCAAGAGACGCGCCGGTCACCCCGGCAGACCTCGCCCGGGCTGGCTTCTACTTTCTGGGCCATGAGGACTCGGTACAGTGCTTCTGCTGCGACGGGGTCCTGCGGTGCTGGGTCCGCGGGGACGAACCGCTGGACGAGCACAAACGGCACTTCCCAGCATGCCACTTCGTTCTGGGGAGAAATGTAGGAAACATCCCGCGACCACCAGGATCCCCGGACTCGGTGGACGGACAGCTGCTGAGCCAGCTCCAGAGGATGGGAGTGGATGAGCAGATAGCCGGCGGACAGGCCGTTTACCCGGAGATGGAGTCCGAGGACACCCGGCTGACCACTTTCCACAACTGGCCAACGGGCGCTTCGGTGCAGCCGGACACTTTAGCGCGGGCAGGATTCTTTTACACAGGTCTGTCAGCCTGGTGCTGTGATAATGACGTGTGACATATTGTGAGATTAATATTCGAACAAGAACATTAAGGGCGCCTGGGTTTGGGTTTCGTTTAGTGATTTGTCCGTCCTTTCGGTTCGGTACAGTAAAGTAATGATTCATTAATGAAACGCTCCGTGAGTCGTTTTGTTTTCCAGCGAATCGGTCGAACCGGTTCACCAGTATGAATGGAATGTTTTTAGCAGCTTCGTAAGGGTTAGACACGCGACAAAATCGAAAAATCGAATCATCGCGTTGTTTTCACAATATAACCTCATTAAATCATGACATATAAAACTGCACACATTGAGGTTTTGTGCATTTCGAGCCTGACTCCCATCAGTGAGCAGCTTAGATCACTGACGAATCGACGCTTTGGAGGAGATTATCAGCGATTCGTTGAATCTGAAGTTCGATTCAGTGATTACTTCGGTTCGAAAGAATCGGTTCTGTGAGTGGAATGAAGCTCCCATCACTAAAGGCAGTGAAACTTTGAGCAGTGGGGCGAGTTCCCCTTTGTGTGCGTTATCACATGGTAATGTGAGCAGAATGCACGAGACCTCGCGAGCTCTACCTCCACTCTGGGGACCTTTTCCAGCCTGGAAAACAAGCTGTGTCTCTCATGGTTCTATTCATGGTGAGAAAAGGAAAGAATCTCACTTTAGACTAAAACTGATAAATGCAGGCTTAGTACTGTTCATACTAACGCGGGAAAATCCCGCTTTACAATATAACTGTGTTAAATGTAGCAATAGTGCTGTTCACTGTGCCAAATGGGAGCCTACTCTGCTAGATAAACCAGCACAGACCAGCAAAACCAGCATATGCTGTGTTTTGTATGCTGGTATATTTGTCAGTCAGCATGACCATGGTGGGTGACCAGCTAAACCAGCACCAAACCAGTATAGATTTGCATGGAATTCGTGCTGGTCTATTCTGTTTTTCCAGTGGGACAGTGCTAAACATATTTAAAAATGAGTAGGAAAAAAATCACACTTCACACTGTAACTGTGACAAATGTTAAATACTATGAAACAGCAAGAAATCGCCAGGAAAGAAATGCCAGTACCAAACAGAAATATTATAGTATGTAGAGCAGAGGTGGGTAACTGATGGCCAGCGTCCAGCACAGGTAGCTGACTTCCTTGCTCAAACACTCCTGCTGAGCCTGACAATTAACTGATGATTAAGTGTGTTTGAGCCGGAAAATCACCAAACTGTGCTGGAATCCTGCTCTATAGGAGAGAAGTGTCCATCCCTGCTCCAGTAAATACACAACAGAGAAATAAGGCAACAGGGGACACATTAAGAAATAAGTGTTCTTTCTAAATGAGCTAATACTGTATAGGAAGGATAACAAATACAGTAGGTCAGGTGTGAATCTTTAAGAAAAATAGCATGTGTCAATATCATCTGATGTCCCTTTAATCATGAATCCACCCAACAAAGGCTTTATACACTGTATCAAAATCATCATTGAAACAGGTCAATATTAGAAAAAAATCATGACCAAAGCAAAACGTTCCATCAGTTTGAAACTGCTAGGTTCTCCTGATATTTCTGCACTGTTCAGTAGGTTGTTGCTCTCAGATTGGCAGCTACATATTCCATATTATTGATTATTTGTTTCAGGTCATGGTGACAATGTGAAGTGTTTCTTCTGTGATGGTGGTTTGAGGAACTGGGAGCCTGGAGACGATCCATGGCAGGAACATGCTAAGTGGTTTCCACGGTAAGATGCTCATTCTTTCTTGTGTCATATCGATTTGTCTTTATAACTGAGAAACGTTTTAGATTTTAATTTTAGATTATATCAGGGAGGAGTAACTGATTCTAGCATAATTTAAACCTTTAAATCATCAGAGCCTGTATGTTAGCCTGGACTTCGTAATGTACATATTAGTCCCATAGTAGTTACAAAATAATTTATCTATACTAAAACATCATTGTGTATCAGCAGACTGACTGCAAGAACAGGGAACAGAGGTCAGGGGTTCAAATGTTCTGACTTCTTAAAGTTAAAAAAGACCAAAAACAGTGTATAACGCAATTCATACAGAGAAGATTTTGGTACTGTTCTAAAAACGTGTTTTATATATAAATGTTCAGAGCTTTGCACTCATTTCTTTTTTCTTCTGTTGGTTTTTGCCACTTCAGATGTGAGTATCTGCTTCAGTCCCGAGGGCAGGAGTATGTGAACAACATTCAGCAGTCGTACTTCAACATGTCAGAGACGGTAGTGTAAACTTATTCTGCTGCTCAGCTACTTGTACTGAGATGTAAGTCAGTCATCTTTGAGGATAATCATGTATGTGTCTGTTTCACAGGGTGGATCTGAGACTTCAGCTGCTGCAGATATAACCTCAGGCCACGGTAAGTGAATCCATGTCCTGTGATAAAGAATGAAGCCAGTAAAAATAAGAAAAGAAGAACTAAAAACAGGACAGTAGATTCTGGCTTCCTCAAAGCAGTGCAGTGTGACAGTCATCTTAACTGTCAGAGACAGTGTCGCTCTACCGTTTCATCATGATCACAACACTTTTGTTGGTTTTGGCAAACTGAGATCAGAACATATGACTCTGTGTCAAGGGTGGGAAACTGAGGGCAGCACAGTCTGATGATTTCCCTGCTTGTACACACCAAATAACCCTGGTAATCAAACTATCCTGAGTGTAAACAGGAGCAGACAAATCACCAAATTGTGCAGGAAAATCGGCCTCCAGGACGGGAGTTTCTCTTCCCTGCCTTACGTGATGCAGAAGACACGACCAGCATTACGTAGTTCTTACATTCAGCAGATGAGGAAGTCGTGTTTGTGTCTGGTTAATCTTCACAGAAATCTATTTTAAACATTTACAGATTCTGCGATATTAAAATGAAATAAGCAGTGATTTGGTGGCCGATGCAGACACGCACAGGTTCATGTTAATGGTTTATTTCATCGTGTGCTTTTATCATGTTCTGTTTCTCACACTTCCAAATGAAAACCTGCTGCATTATGGTCTAGGAAAGAGAGAGTCTGTAGCACAACCGACATTACAAAATGTTCTTCGGCACGTTGCGCGCAATAATGTATTTCCACCAGAGATATCCTCAAATCTTACATAGTGTACCTTTAAACACGATACCCTGTACCATGTAAGTTGACTCAGAATCTTTGTTAAAGAAAAGAACATATGATAGAACATTGTAATAGTAGAACATTGTAATAGTAGTATTAGTTAATCTTCCTCTTTAATTTGGCCACAAAAGTGCAGTCAGTCTAATGAGTAAGAGTGCAGCTGCGAATGTCACACGACTTTACCGTCTGAGAGTTTGAGGCCATTTGGAACAGTTCGTCTCACCTGATGAATGAGAGCTAAGACGTGTTTTTACTCATGTTCATCCCGAGAACAAAGTCGTTCAAATCTGTAGGTTTTCCAGTAAAGCAGCTGACCGAATCATGTGCGCAGTGTTATAAACAGTGAATAGGTTTATATCTCCATCAGACTGCAGGGCTTCACTTCAGCACCAGCAGCTAATCATACAGACTATTTATGAAGCCTCTACAGAACAGCAGTGTGTAGTTAAAGCTCTGAAATGAATCAACACGGACATGTAAGAGAACAAGAGGGAACAAAATGTATTTATTTCCATTGGAAAGGATGGATTTATTCACCGAGCTTTAACGAAGAACAAGGAATGTTTTTTGCGTTACCTGCTGTGCATTACAGTGTGGATGAGAAGTAAGGAGCTACATTAGCTGCAAAATGTTTTTTTTTAACTTAAAAAAACTTTAGAACTTTTTTATATAGTTAAGAAACAGGAATAGGTTAGTGGTAACAAGTTATATGGAAAGTTACCACTCCAGCTTTTCAGTTAGCACTGGGTGAATTACCTCAGACAGTCGTGTGAACGAGTGAGGAGAGAGAAGAAGCCTGTAGGTGTTAGAGAGAGAGAGAGAGAGAGAGAGAGAGAGAGAGAGAGAGAGAGAGAAATAATTATATTGACTTAGGCTTCATGACAAGTGACAAGTGTTGTGACAAGTGTCCACAATGTCTCTCTCTCTCTCTCTCTCTCTCTCTCTCTCTCTCTCTCTCTCTCTCTGTCTCTGTCTCTCTCTCTCTCTCTCTTTCTCTCTCTCTCTCTCTTTCTCTCTCTCTCTATCTCTGTCTCTCTCTCTCTTTTTTTCTCTCTTTCTCTCTCTCTCTCTCTCTCTCTCTCACTTTCTCTCTCCTTCCTGAACCAGAAGAGCTGTAAGGAATGAAGGGATGAATATAATATAAACCTATGCACTACACCAGTCATTTGAAAATGTTGTTTTTGACCTTTGTCCTTTAGTCTTTGGACATTTGGATTTATTGTCCCTGAAAAAGTTGCTAAATAATACAATGCTTGATAATATTGTAATTCAGGCTTGAGCTCTGTATTATATTTTCATAATTTCACAACTCATCTGATTCATCAGGCACTAAAGCAGAACAGAAAACGCTGAGAATTTCCTCAGATTTCCTCAGATGGTATATTGTGCTGTGGGAAACTCCCCCAGCATATTATTTACTTTGAATGCTGCAGCTTTACAGTTCATTTAGCTGAACTTTTCTGTTTCCTAAATCTGAATATGACTGGATCAACCTGGTAGCCAGTTAGTAATCGCTTGCACTGTTTGTTAATGAAAGCTGTGTTCTTGTTTTGGGCCTTTTACTTCATATACACAAAATTTGTGACCAATTTGTGACTATAAACCTGTGTTTTCTTTCCTACACAAAGCAAAATAAAACAATACCATGTAAATTGACTCTTAATCTAAAGAAAAGAACATATGATAGAACATTGTAATAGTAGTATATTGTAGGAGTAGTATTAGTATGTTGTCCTCTTTAATTCGGGAACGAAACTGCAGTCAGTCTAGTAAGTAGGAGTTCAGCTGCAAGGATTTGTGGCCATTTCACCTGAGGCCATTTGGAGCGACCCGGTTCACCTGATGAATGAGAGCTAAGACGTGTTTTTACTCGTGTTTTTTGTAAACATGAAGTCGACAAAATCAATAACTTTTTTAAACTGCCAATAAGTTTTTACTGTCACTGTTACTGTGTTAACTTGATTAACACAGGTCTAGTATTTGTCTTGGTCCATTCAACATGATATACTGACACAAAGTAAAGGACTAAACTGACGTTTAATAAATAAATAAACATAAATGGAATTACAAGCTTTTCTTAATGGCAATGATTTGTATGTTATCAGTGAATTATTGTGGTCTGTGTATCATTATGAATGTATTTATGAGGCCATACACACACACACACACACACACACACACACACACACACACACCCACCCCTTCACGCCCCCTGTGTGCTCTCCCCGCTGGTAGAGGTGCTGAGTGGACAGAGTGCAGTGGCGACGGCCATGTTGTCCCCTGTGGTGCAGTCAGTGCTGCAGATGGGTTTTCGGCAGGAGCTGGTGGAGAGTCTGGTCCAGTCGCGCTACCTGCTCACTGGCCACCACTACACCTCCGTCTCCGACCTGGTGGCGGACATCCTGCAGGCCGAGGAGGAGGAGAGGCAGGGCAGCGAGTCCAGACCAGGTGCGCAGCGCCATCTGCTTTTCTAGATGAGCAAAAAAATAGACTTATAAAACTAGCGCACCTGGGATTCTCCTGTAGATGTGGCACTAGGACACTTTATCAGATAAACGCAGTCAGACAGTGAAAGAATATGCAGGTGCAGAGTGGTACGTCCCTCTCCCCCCCCCTCTAACATGTGGATGGTTTGTTCCCTCCAGAGCCTGTGGTGAGGCAGGGCAGTAGTGCTGGTGAAGTGAGGACTCAGGCCTCAGTCGGGGAGAAAGGTTCAAGTTAACATGTTTCACTGCTTTCATTGTGTGTTTGTGTGTGTATGTGTTTGTAAACAGGGCTGTCACTACTGCTTAATTAAACTCAGTTTCAAAAATCGCTCAAATTTACCAAAAATTACTATGCGTGATGCAGTGATTAGTTGTCAGTTCACATGATATATACTCTTTCTTTTTTTCTGTTTAAGGCCTTCCTCTTTTATCACTTTGAATGACTGTACATGGTTTTGTTCAATGTCCAGTCCCTGGTAAAGCCATAGCCCTCTTCAGAAGTCCAAGACAGTAAAAGTGGCCTCCCCCTTTACCCAGCGTGATGCTAGCCATAAGAAAATTGGCAACTAATGTTCTCCTCCAAGCGTGTTGAGTTGTACAGTGACGTTGCCTGGGTGGCTGGCCTCCAGTGTCTCAGAGGAAGCTGGAAGTTTCACCCTTATAGCTCAGTAATATAGTGAGAAAAACAGTCAGATTACAGGGTGTTATAGAGGTAGAACATGGTCCTTATGGTAAAACATGGTTCTTAAGGTCCAGTTATGTACCTTACCCACTTAAACGCATAAGGTCTGGTACTGGACCCAAAAAAGATAAAGACCCTTTAAATCTGCCACCTGAGGAGTTCGGTTCTGTGCACAGTAGAATCTGAGATTTCTGTGTTCTCCCTTGTTTTCCCTTGTTTTCTGTCACAATATAAAATATGCACAAGGCTTCCTTTCTTATTGGATGCAGTGTAGATTTTTCCAGGCAGGTGAGCGAATTCAGAGCAGACTTTGGCTCAGTTTGCACTTAGTATTGATTTGTTTAATGAGATTAACAATAAAGCGCTTTGACTTATATTCATATTCATGTAGTTTCTTGTTCAGATTGATCATTTGTGACATAAACTAGATAGAAATTTCAGAACTTTCGACTTTGTTAGATCACATTCTTTACATATCAGATAAATGCAACAAACAGCTTTAAGGAATCACATTATTAACAGGATAGAGAAGAGAAAAATGGCAGAAGTAGCTACTTTTTTGAATCAGCCTTAAAGGGTTTAAAGGTGCTCTGCATTCACTTTCCCTCGAGAAGGATTACATATTTGTATCAGTTCTTATTTTAACTTTATTAAATAGAAAATTTAAATGAAAAGCCTGTAATTAAGAGCGTATGGAGTCAGGGCTACTAAAATCATTGCAGTGGACTAAGATATAAGCAGGGCCTATCCAGTCCTCTAGAATGGGTGCTTTTCCCCATAAAAGTGAACCTTTTAATTACAAGCTAATGGTGTCCTGTGTAGGTCAGGCTTTAACATGATGCTACTATTACATTATTAACCACAGCGGTTAGCAGGTCTGCTTACCCCCCTAGCCATTCTACAGATATTTTCAGTGAACTATAGTCATTTTTACTTACATTACACTGAGTGTCTTTCAGTGACTTTCACAAAGAAAAATCATAGGACTGTTATTATCGTCTGTGAATAGTTCTGCCATATTCAGCTGGATTCTAATTCTTCACTAAATGAGTCTGTAAAACTGCAGCTTACAAAATAGGAAATGTGTTACTTGAATAAATGCTACGCACAGATTTTGACATTTTGTCGCTACAGAAACAAAATCCAGTCAGGATTCCTGTGAACTCATCCACTGAAGGGAAAAACTGAAATATGGCATTTTTATACAAATTTTGATGCACATTTCTATATATTTACTGAGTTTGACATATTGAGGAAAAAGGAAACAACATATGTGCCATAATGTTTGAACAGGCCACATTTTATGCTTTGTTCTTTCCAGTGTGGTAAATTGTGTTTTTTCGTAAAAGATGCTTTTTTCCATTCAAAAAAACGTGTAATTTAAGCAGGGATGGCCAAACCTTTGCATACGACTGTACATTTCAGCAGAAATCCTTTATTGCTGCATCCCTATAGATTATTAATATGAGCAGTAGTGACAGCCCTTTTCACAGTTATTCTCTTACCTGAAACTGTTCTACTTTACATTCACAGCAGCCTCAGAGGTGAGAACACTGTGTGTTCTGCTGTCACAGACATGAAGTTTCTTTCTCCTGTATAGTCCATCCTGAACTGAGCTGTTACAGGACTGGAGAAAAGCGTTTCAGCAAGTTCACAGTTTCAGTTGTGTCTCTGCGCAGCATCCTCACATGGCTGTGTGTGTGTTTTACAGTGCTGGGGAACCTGAGTGCGGAGGAGCAGTTGAGGCAGCTTCAGGAGGAACGCACCTGTAAGGTGTGTATGGACAAGCTGGTTTCCATGGTGTTCATTCCCTGCGGTCACCTGGTGGTCTGTACAGACTGTGCAGCCAGCCTTCGGCACTGCCCCATCTGCAGAGCGGTCATTCGGGGCAGCGTTCGCGCCTTCATGTCCTAAGACCTGCATAAACGCCCTCCTACACACGTTTACACCCCTGACAGACAGCTTTGACAAAAACTATGAAACACAGTTCAGCTCACAGTTAGCTGGTCACTGGAAGGAGATTAATGGCATTTTTCCACTGGGCAGTGCGGGACAGCACGGTACGGCTAGAAATCCTGCCAAAAAAAGAGCTTAGACCAGCTGTGTTATACTAGTCTAGTGCTAGTTTAGCTGGTTACCCAGCACGATCATGCAGGTTGACCAGAACACCAGCATCCAAAACACATGTCTTGTTTTTGGTGGTGATCAGTCTGTATTACAGCTTTCATTGATGCTGAACAACATTCCAGCATGCTAATTTTCCTAGCTGGGCTTTCCATACTCAGCTGAGTACCTGTGTCCGTTTCCCACCACGTAACAGAACCTTGAGAGTCGCCAGGGTTCTCTTCAGCTTGTGTGGTCAAATGATTTCTCACGTGGATCTAACCTTAACAGTAAACACAAACAGCAGCAGCAACGATGGAGCAGCTTCACGTTCTGATTGACGTTTTACTCTGGATTTGGTTTCATGTGTGAGACAGTGATTCAGAATAGCTGTCGTCTGACTCCAGTGGCACCACTCGATGATTATGTTTGACCAATCAATTACTAACTCCACCCACACATTCTGGCTCGGCTTGCTTGGTACTCGAGGAAGAGGGGTAACCAAACTCAGCATGGCTACTCATATACAGTGCAGGTCACATGGCAGTGGAAATGACAACAACATGCATGATGACGGATTTGTAACCGTGCCGCACAGAACCGCACTGCTCAGTGGAAAACAGCACTTTGCTGAATTTAACAGAAGCTTCTACTTGAGAAACATTAATTACAGAATAACATTCAGTGGAGCAGCAGTTACTAACCCTTTAAACCCTAAGCGTCTGTATGTGGAGCTCCTCTTTAAGAACTACATCATTTATATATTAGTTTCAGAGCAGTTACTCTGTGTTACACTGCCTTGTTTGGAATCACTTTCCATAACAACTTTTGTTTTATATGCAATTATATCTAAAACAATGTGGATTTAATTATTACAAACTATTCCCCAAATTCAAGCTATAGATATAGTTATTGATAAATACTATACTGTAATTATCCATTTACATTATTTTTTTGTAAGTTCTTTGTTTTTCTCTGCCATGAGATTTCATCTCCTCTTTTGGAAAGTGATGAATTCTGGATACTCATTTTATTAGCACTTCTTTCTTGATGCTGCACAGCCTCCTCAGTCATTTTAGAGCCCTACACAGCTCTGTTCTTCATTCTGGACTCATCTATTTCTTCAGTTTTGTTTCAAGTTTCCTGCTAATTATTTGATAATTGTGAAGTTGTAGAGGAGAAGCGTGTTAGAATGATTTTATACGACTGTCTGCAGCCAAAGTGGTTTTATAGTAATGAAAACAGTGATTCCAAACTTTTGAGAGGCACAGTATGTCTGTTAGACGAATAACAGGTTAGTGCCTGGAGTTTAAGGGTTAATAGCTCCCGCATAGGAACCACTCGCTTAAACAGAACATAGCAGCCAGATTTCTGAAGACGAACAGTTCATCTATACTGATGATATTAACAATGACATTCAGTTTAAACTGAGCTGAATGTGACACAGCTTGAATCCCGTTTCTTTGTGGTGGGAAAGTTTGATTTTCACACTAGATTAACAGAAACTCTTCTGGAAAGCTGTTCCAAATGCTGTTCAACTAGAAGCTTAGCTATTTTTCTCAACACCATCAAAAACAAAGACACAGATTTCAGGACTGAGGTTCGAAAAATGCCATCAATGAAATTTCTTTTGCAGCTGTGGAGATGAGTTTTCAAGTTTTTTCTAGTTCAGCTGTAAAATATTGAAGCTTTGGCTCAGAGCTGTGAACTTAATGCTTTAAGTACATCTGTTTTGAATTATGAGTTACAGAATTAAACAAAAAATACAAAGGAAAACATGAGAAATGTTTGAGAAAGTAAAACAGGTTGTGATGCTTTAATATTAAAGGAAGTGCTCTTGTTAAAATAAGCTATTTTCATAAACTAAAGTTTTGAATGAAGCCGCTGTGCCTGTGTCTTTTTTCCCTGCTCACCAAAGACCTGACAGAGTGAAACCTGAACATTCCAGACCCTGCAGAGAAAACCTCAACCGCAGATTAAACCAGTCCTCGCCGTGTTCACTACCGCCCCAAATTTTGTCCTGTCGCTGCTTCACACATAAATATGTGCTTTCACAGTTACTGTCAGCGTGTTTGTCTTACACACCATGTGCCATGCTGACTGTGTATGTGATATAATTGATAATCCTGATTGTTTTAAAGAATATTGAATATGATTTTATAGCAAGAGTAGACTTTGAAGACGATCCAGACTTTTTTTGTGAAAAAAAAAATCTATTAATAATTTTTAAATAAAAAACAACAGAACAGAACAGAACAGGCACACAGATGCACAAATAAGCGAAACAAATTCAGACTAATTAAGGTCCTCTTTCATGACTAAGTCAGTCGGCGCAGACTGAGCACAGCATCAGCCTTTGCTCGACTCAGTCTGGCAGCGACTCGCTCTCGTACCAAAACATCCATAAAACAGCAGGAATGTAGATCTTAAGTGCAAACTCAGTTCTGCTCTTCGCTGCTCTCAAAAAGCCACTATTATTATTTTCTTTTGACAGTTTCAGTTTAAGTACTGAATCATCTCTGAGCAGAAACAAGCCTGGATTTAAAGATCTACTTCTAAAGGAAAGAAAGCAGAGAAGCTGTTGTTTCCCAGAGGTGTTTCACTGGGTCACTGCCAGAAAACACAAAAAAGTGTCCTGAGAACATTTAGAGAGCGTTTAGAACAAAGTTATTGGTGAAAAGCTTCATGTGGGGTGCACCGTGAGGGATATATAAAATCTGTGCACGTTTATCAGCTGATGAGCAAAACTGAATATACTCCTCCAGATTAAACCCCAATTCAGATGGTTCATGGCTGCGGCTCCGCAATCCAGATTTTTTTAAAGATATCATGCAGGTCTAGTTCATTCTCTGTGCTACTGGATTTTCTACCAAAATAAACACTTTATTTCACTTCTTTTCCTGAGTATTTAACTGTAGAAATGGTGCTAATTTTACAGAGTTTCGTAACATCATTTCATTATAAAACATTGAAAACTCTTTGAGAATGTAAAAATGGCTGCATGTCTGTTTCTGAGAAGTACTCATCATCACCACTTTCTTTTTTGTTTCTCGCTGTATATCAGGAATAGAATTCACAAAAAAAAACAAAAAACAAAACAAAGTGCAAATACTTCCAAATCGATTGTGTGCACTGCTGTGAAATCGAGCATTTTAGCCCACAACAACCTTAAAAAGGCCTTAATATCCTGGCAGGACTGAAGCAGGGACCTATTTCTGACCATAGCTGCTTATATGGTGTGTGTGTGCGTGTGTGTGTGTGTGTGTGTGTGCGTGTGTGTGTGTGTGTGTGTATGGAGTACGGACACATGGGACAACTTTTCCAGGTCAGCGACTGTCTAGTTTGTGAATAATCCCAAACACAAATGCAGCAACAGGAACATCTGATGAAAAGTACACATTATTTTATTAACAAATGTCTATTTACAGTCTGGACATCAAACACATGAGGACAGATAAGATCACATCATCAGCACAGCAGCAACAGGGAACTCTGGAGAATGAACAGCACATTGGAGAGATACAAAAAAAACAAGCCCAATGGTAACAAAGAACTCAAACTCATCTGTAAAAAAGAGAAACAAAAGGAGGGGCAACAGGAGAGAGAGAGAGAGAGCGAGACAGAGAGAGAGAGCGAGAGAGAGAGACGGGGGGGAGCGAGAGAGAAGGGGAGAGAGATGGAGAAAGAAGGGGGGAGAGAGAGAGAGAGAGAGAGAGAGGAAAGGATATTCATTTACATCAATCATGCACAGGCACTCAGCAACAGACTGGACAGTCACATGTTCACAGCTGGCCTAAAGACGACACCCCAAACACGTTTACTGTAGAATTACAAACGAACACAAGTTTCATCTGAATGTAGTAAAAAGTCAATCACCCTGGTCCTGTGTTGCCAGATTCAGCTCAAACACCTTGTTAGTCGTACAGAAGCACATTAAACACTAGAGGGCGCTACAGTATCACACTCACAGTGACAACCTTGTGGGGAACTGAACTGTGCTGTATTCTTTGTAATAGCTGTGAATGTCGCTCATCTCTGAAAACGATGTGATAGTTTTCAGGTTGTGAGAATCAAGTTTACAGTTTGGACTGAAGACCCCCAACCTGGTCTCATATACAAAAGTTTGGGTCATGCTGGTCAAACTGCACATCAAGGGTTCCATTACAAACTCATTACAGCCCATTTTCAGGAGTTTTTG
The DNA here is from genome assembly GCF_904425465.1 of Colossoma macropomum. Taxonomy (NCBI): domain Eukaryota; kingdom Metazoa; phylum Chordata; class Actinopteri; order Characiformes; family Serrasalmidae; genus Colossoma; species Colossoma macropomum. Next base: position 22,002,198 of record NW_023494802.1, on the reverse strand, counting down.
TTTTTTTATTTATGACATACAGTGTTGGACGTTAAATTTTACCCAACAAAGAAAGATTTATTCTGCATTCTGATTAATATTACCTTTATTACAGAAATATGAATGTGTTTTCTATTCTATTTTGTTGTTATTCTTTTCAAAAACTTGTTATTTCTAATATTGTCACAAATAGATATACAGCATTTTGGAAACTCCTCATGTTTTGATTTTCTAAGCAAACACACTTAACAAAGAACACAGTTCTGCACAATTTAATGCACAGTCACTGTTTATTTGCTGAATTTAACAAAAAAAAATCATAACGTCTGTGCAAAAGTTATGGCGCATTTTATGTTTATATTTTTCAAATATGTAAAACTTAAATAAATAGAAACTATGTGCTAAAATTAGCAGAAAAATGCCATATTTTAGTTCTCTGTATGGACGTGTTCTTCTTTTCACTTAGAAAATCAACAAAACATGTAATTTCATGTTCACACTTTTGCATCTGACTGTAAACTATAATGTGGAAATAACAACAATAAAAAATCACTCCAAACTACTCCTCATTATAAAGCAGCACAACAAGCTGTACATAACAAAAAAACTAACATTTAATCGAGTGATGCAGTTGTGCTTCAGCTCATTTTGTCCAGTCCGGCCCCAGCAGCTCTTTTCTGAATGAATACAGTAGTTTTACATCTACAGTGAAAGACTGACAGCAACTCAGCACTTGACGTGTTTTATAATCTAAACACTAATAAAACGCAGTCAGAGCTGCAGACAGACTGAGCGTCTCCCACAATGTGGGGTTATTTAAACTTTCACAGAGGGATTAATTAATTACGGTGGATTCCAGCCCCTCCCAGCACGCGCACAAACTATTTAACACTCTTCTCTTTGATCTCAATGTTCATTAATTAAAAACACTGCGCTTTGAAATATTGATCATTTAAAAAAAAGAACACTCAACATTACAGCCTCGTTAAAATACTTGCATATTCGCAAATTCCTAATCATGTTAAATACTGATAAAACCTTAATTACAAATATCACAGCACTTTGGACTTAAAGAGACTCAGACTTAGGACTGAAGACTAGATGACGTCACTCAGATTAGAGAAGGAAAAGCTTCAGAACGATCACTCCTCCTCTGAGATCTGGTCACAGGTCTCTGAGAAACGCTGCTTCCATCCCAGAACTTCTCTATTTTTTCTCTTCTGTTCTATTTTTGGCTGCAGTCGTCCAGGCTGGCTTGCTTTGTTTGTGGAACGAACCGACTCCCCGTCCACTTTCCTGCTCAGCTGGTGTCTCTGCGCAGATCCTGTTCAGCTGTAAACTCCTACAACTAGAACTCAGCCAAACCTCCACATCTGAGCCGGAGCCACTAACAATGAACCCAGCAGAG
>NW_023494802.1:21988311-21990811 GCF_904425465.1 Colossoma macropomum | reverse complement strand
TGAGAAGTAACCCCTAAATTTCAATTTCTGAAAATAATACTCAGATTTTTTTTTAATGTTTATTTTAACATCATCTTTATCTATTTTAAAGTGAAGTAGAAAGATTTAGAATTATTATGAACTTAATATTTAAATAAAAAGACTTTATTTAAAAAATGCTGTAACACATTTTCATGTCACTACCGAAGCACAGAGTTTTAGTCCATAGGCGAAGTCTTATTTTAGCCATGTAGAAAGTGAGGCTGCATCCCTGACCCTCATGGCCACATGGTGAGCAGTTAGATCCCATTGTTTTGAAGTAAATGTGTCTCAAAATCAGTGTGTAACATTAAGAACTGTCTCTACTGAAACAGATTTTCTGCAATAAAGTAAACCTTATGTGTTTTAATAATAAGTATTATGATTTTATGTGTGTACAGTTGTTCAAAGCTGTGTTTGCTAGTCTTGTACTGGCTAATGTTTTTGAGTTATGCTCAAAATGAGCTAATGTTGTCACTACTGAAACATTTCGATAGTGTTATGACTGTTTTGTTGGTGACACAACAAAATGTTTCATCATTTATTAGAAAAAAATATAATTTTAATAAAAATAAACATAATTAAGGTATAATGTCATTTTAGTCTAAAGTCCAAGTCAGCTGTAAGTCTGAAATGTATTTTGAAGTCTGACTTTGGACAAGTTTGGCTGAATGATCAATATATGGACAATAATTTCTCTACATGTATGAAAAGAACAGAAAACCCACTGACTCTGAACTGAACCCAGTAACTGAAGCCCTAACCCTCTGGTTTCTACGGTGAGTGAGTTTAGAGTGAACCGGTTTTCTGTAACTGACCGTACGCTACAGAAGGATATAGGCAACAAACCGATATTTGGAGGAAGCTTTAAGTAAATAAGGTTGGATTATCTTACAATAACACAACCATGGAAAATATTATTATTGACAATATTTAAGATGTTGGCATTTGTGTTCAATGTGGCAACAAACACTCATTCTTTTTTAAGAAGACAGGTGATGCACCCAAACAGCAGCACAGTTCAAATGCATGAGCGTTCGAGGCTTCAGGATTGCTTTGACAGAATGAAAGACATAAAGCCTGTTCAGGCTGTTTATATGCTAATCCGGGAAATTCTCCACATTCAGCTGGAAGCAGCCAAAGAGATCTGTTTAAATTCCTAATGCAGGGAAAGCAGTGAAGGAGCAGGAGGCAACACCCACAGATCTGCTTCACACTGTCTGCTTAAAGTTTCTCTCCAGCTTGTGTGCTAAAGCTAATTAAACAGATACAAACAGCTACGCGACCTAAACTTCAGCATCCACACTCTCGTCTAGCGTGGCTGTGATTTGAGTCTTCAAATGCAGAGGGCGCCTCCTAATTTGCAGAGGAGATAACACCCACAGAGGCTAATAGGTTTTCTTTTTTAACTAGACAAAGTGAATGCTAATAGAGCCGTATAATTAGGTTTTTCTTCCTTTGGTTGTTGATAAAGAGATCCGAGCTGGAAACCAGCGCACACAGACAGACAAACGCACACATACAAACTCCCACACACACCCATGAGTCGGAAAACAAGCCTACACTGAGTTAAACGGTGCAGTGAATGTTCTCAACTCAAAAGTTTCAAATGAATAAATTACACTATCATACTAAGTTTAAAAAGCTGCAGGAAAAAAGAGAATCTAATTCTGAAACAGACCTAAACTGAAGTCAGCAGAGCCCTACAGGTTCAGGGATCTGCAGGGGTTTTTTCTACTTGCCAAAAGTAAAAGCCCATTTCCAAAAAAACTGGGATGCAGATATAATGATGTGCAAATCATTTAATCCCTACATTTACCTGAAAACAGAGAACAAAGTCAACATATCAAATGTTGAAACTGAGAAACTTTGTTTTTATGCATGTTTACCACTGTGTTTCATCACCTCTTCTTTATCAGCACTCTGTAAGCGCTTGGGAACTGAGGAGACACTGCTGTAGTTCTGAAAGTGAAATGTTTTCCTGTTCTTTGTTGATACAGGATTTCAGCTGCTCATCAGTTCAGGGTCTCATTTATTTTTCATTTTATAATGCGCCAGATGTTTTCAGTGGTGACAGGTCTGGACTGCAGGCAGGTCAGTTTGGCATCCAGACTCTCTGACTACAGAGTCATGCTGTTGTAATGCATGCAGAATGTGGTTCGGCATTGGAAATCGAGTCTGTTTTTTATGCGGTGCCACCTGATCACATGGTGATCTTGAGGGCCTGAAGATCACAGCCAGCAAATCCTGATTTTTGGCCTCGTCTCTTACATACAGAGATTTCTCCAGATTCTCTGAATCTTTTAATGATATTATGTACCGTAGATGATGAAAAGCAGAAGTTCTTTGCTGTTTTACGTTGAGAAACGTTTTTCTTGAACTGTTGCACTATTTGATGGTGCAGTCTTTCACAGAGTGGTGAACCCCTCCTCATCTTTACTTCTGAAAGACTCCGCCTCTCTGAGATGCTCTTTTATACCCA
>NW_023494802.1:21935811-21983311 GCF_904425465.1 Colossoma macropomum | reverse complement strand
ATTTTAGAGTTTTAACTTGCATTTGTGGATGCAGTGATGAACTGTTTTCACAGACAGTGGTTTTCAGAAGTGTTTCTGAGCCCATGCAGTGATTTCCACTACAGAATCATGTCTGTTTTTAATGCAGTGCTGTCTGAGGGTCCAAAGATCACAGCCAGCAAATACTGGTTTTTGGCCTTGTCCCTTACATACAGAGATTTCTCCAGATTCTCTGAATCTTTTAATGATATTATGAACCGTAGATGATGAAAAGCAGAAGTTCTTTGCTGTTTTATGTTGAGAATCGTTATTCTTGAATTGTTGCGCTATTTGATCATGCAGTCTTTCACAGAGTGGTGAACCCCTCCTCATCTTTAATACCCAATCATGTTACTGACCTGTTTAACCACAAGGTTTTCTTTTCAGCATTACACAACTTTACCAGCCTTTTGTTGCCCCCCGTCCAAACTTTTTTGGAATGTGTTGTTGGCATCAAATTCAAAATGGGCAAATATTTAAAAAAAATAATTAAATTTCTCAATTTTGACATTTGATATGTTGTCTTTGTACTATTTTCAATGAAATATAGGGTTTAAATGATTTGCACATCATTATGTTTTGTTTTTATTTACATTTTGCACAGCATCCCAACTTTTTTGGAAATCGGGCTGTAGTTTAGCAGTGCTTTACAGATTTACACATTTGCTTCCACACAATGGACTTTATCTGCTCACCATGTGGCCATGATGGACAGGGATGCAGCCTCACTTCCTGCTCTAAATGAGGGAGTGGCTAAGACGAAGTGGCCACCTATGCACTAAAACTCTGTGTTTCTGTAGAGACACGCCAACATTATTTACTTTATGAAGGACCCTAAAACTACAGACTGTTCTGAAGATCTCATAAAGTCTAGACTGGATCACCATCTTCTGTATAATTCTCTCAAACTAAAGGGATGCAGGACAATTTGCATGAAAACCATCATTTTATTTTGAAGACATCAGAATTTTAAAATCTAATCAAATCTGTGGGCCAGAGAAAAAAAAGTTTTTATTCATTTTTAATTAATGTTGTGCTGTAACCCGAACTGACCACTGTTTATTTAAAATGTGCATAAACTTCAACAGTAAGATACAGACACTTGTAGTAGACCTTAAAAGATTACAAGAACACTTGAAATATTCTAAATCTAAACGTCCCCAGGAGCTCAGTCTTTTAAACCTACCTATCTGCTTGAATTAGACACCTGGCATCCTTTCTTTGCAGTTCATTAATACCTGGGCTCAGTTTCTGAGCTGCTGAACTGACGTTTGGGGTTTATATTGGCTGAAATGCAGTTAGTGTGTTTGGTGATCTGACTGGTGTGGAACTGCACAGAATTGTGTAGAATTGAGTTGAATTGAGGTGTAACTGCTGTCCTATAGACTGTTGTTGGGGTAGGAGAGTCAGAGCACATTATGTTGCAGTGCATGCTGGGGACTGTAGTGCAGCACACTGTGAAAAGAGCTAATATTAATAGAAAATTAAAATACTTCTGCAGGCCGGACAGGATTGTGTGGCGGGCCTGATCTGACCTGCGGGCCTTGTTTTTGACACATGGGCGTTATGGGGTCCTTATGTATTGAGTCTTATCAGTCTTATCAGATGTTATTAGATGCAGCCTAATTTAAATACATCTAAAAGATCTTTTCCTTTGTTATTTTTTACATGATAGAGTTTTTATTAAACTCTCATCAGGCATGAGGCGCTGCTTTGCTCTGCTGTTCCACTCAGAGACACTCCAAACGGCACTTCTCAGTTATTACTCGCTCCTCGAGCCGTACAGCAGAGGATTAATGGCAAATTACATTTCCCCAGTGAAGCTGATTTAAAGTGACGATCTATTCTAAATTATATCATAAGAATCAAGAGGAACTTTACTTTGGATGCCGCTTCTCAGTTGCTTATCACAGGTTCACTGCAGAGCACAGGACAATGGAGATAATCTGTGCTGAGTGATCACAGAGCCATTCATAACCCATCATTTCTCTATTCATATGGTTTTAACTTGAATGTCACGCCTCAGTATACACTTTAAATTCTTTGCTTAGCTTAGTCTTCTGTCAGTGTCCATTCTGTCAGTGTTCATGTGGGCCGCGATTCTGGACATTCTGGACAAGTTCCACTCTCTCTAAAATTTACGCTTTATTCCCACAGACCCCGACACTGTTCTAGAGAGAATAAACGTGGAAGATGGAAACAATTTATTCTGTTTTCTAACACCTGGATATTGTAACACTTTCACACACACACACTCACTAGGGCATTCACACACACGCGCACACACGCACACACACACACACACACACACACACACACACACAGCTGACCAGACAGACAAGGACAAGCTGACAGCTGGAAGCTCTTCTGTGCGAGACCTGCTGTCAATTAGAGGGAAAATGAACTAAGCAGAAAGGATAGAGGGACAGAGAGAATGAAAAGAAAAGGAAGATAAATAGAGGTGAAGACTTGAGTGAAGCTGCTGCATGTGCAGTCTGGACAGCAGGAGGCAGTAGATATACATGACAATGAGAGAGAGAGAGAGAGGGTTGTGCAGGGCAGCACTGCCTGAACCGAATATGTGGATCATTTTACCAAACTGGCTCAAAGTCAAGGCTGAAAACATATTTCAGACTTTCGACTGACTCAGAATTTAGTCTATAATCCTGTCGCTTTGGATGACCCTAAACTTTAATTAGGCTTATTTGATTAAACATTTCATTTTGTCACTAACAAAACAATCACAACACCACTGAAACTATACTAAACGTTTCAGTGGTGAAAACTTCAGCTAATTTTAAGCATAACTCAAAAATCCCAGCCAGTACATCACTAGCAAACATGGTTTTGAACAACTGTACACACATAAAATCATAATATTTTTATTAGAACAGTAAAAACGTATTTAATCGCTGAAAATGTGTTTCTGTAGTGAAAATTCTTAATGCTACACATATTTGCTTTACACTTTGGGACACATTTACTTCAAAACAATGGGATCTAACTGCTCACCATGTGGCCATGAAGGACAGGGATGCAGCCTCACTTCCTGCTCTAAAATGAGGGGTGTGGCTAAAATAAGGCTCCGCCTATGAACTAAAACTCTTTATGCTTGAGTATAAAATATGAAGATGTGGGGCAGCATTTAAGAAATAAAGTAAATCTAAAACTTTCAACTTCATTTTAAAAGAATTAAAAAGATCTTTTAAAAACAACATTAAAGAAAATTAAAGAAAAAAATTGTGCACTAGTTGAAATGTAGGGCTTAGTGTTTGGGACAGTCACCTCCAAACACAGAGTACACTATAAATGATGACTTTGTATATATTTGGCTTCCTATTTCAATGAACACATTGGGTTTAAACTAAGTCATAACATAATTAAATATCTGGTGTGAATATGAATGTGAAGCCTAGCAGGATGTTTTTCTCTTATAAAACTGGTTCCACTCTTTGTAAATCATAATGTGATTGATTCCATTGTCACATGCTAATTATGTTGGTAGTTAATTTCACGTGTAAGGCCTTCTGTCCAGCTCCTGAAGGCCAAACCAATGGTTGGCTGTATCCACACAGTTACCATGGAGAAAAAATCGAATCTAAATCTAAACACAAAACTTCTGTTTTGAGCAGAAAGTTCTTCTCTAAAGGCCTCGGAGGCCCTGAGGGCTGCTCTTTGGTATGTATACCGTCATGGCAACAGAGACATCACTATGTTATGGGACAGAATGTTTTCATGGATATAATCCTCCTAATCTATCAATTCAATACCAATAAAAGTGAAAACAAATATAGTGTTGTATAATTGTATTGTAAACAATATCGCCCAGTACTAACAGACAGTGACAGAGAAAGACAGAGAGAAAGAAGTACAGGGAGAGAGAAAAAGAGAGAGAGAGAGAGAGAGAGAGAGAGAAGACGGGGGGTGTACTCACAGCTGTCTTCCTCCTCTGTGATGGAGCTCACGACGTAGCAGGCGTACACAAAGCCCAGCAGCTGAGGAGACAAAGAGCAACACAAACATTTCAGCTGCTTACAGCCTCTGAGAAGAAGATCAGAGAGACAAAAACAGAGAGAAAAGGAGAAACATGGAGTCTGTTACACTTTCTTAGCCTCTCACAACACTAAACCGGGAGAATATCGTGTTTTGCACCACAATATCCCTCCTCTGTGAGCGCGCCTGTCCCAGACTGCACGCAGCTCAAAATAACTAATACACTTGTTAACATAAAAACACAGACAATACAGCAACAGAACAAAGGCTTCTGACATCAGTCTGCGCCGCACCCGCGCCAAGTCAACGGATCAGCTCCAGCAGAGTGGGTACGCTGGCCGCATTGATGGGAATGCCATGGCACAGAGGCAGATGGCACAGCTCTGCTCTAAAATACATACAGGGCTGGGGTGGAAAGGCTCAGCCCAAACCTACGAGTGGCACCACGCCCACTCAATTAAGTCCTTATTGGGCATGCTGCCCTAAACATGCCTACTGGGAAAACAGAGTGTGCATCCGTGGGCGAGAGAGAGAAGATTGCTAGGTATACATGAAAGTCTGTAATTAGCAAAGCTAAATGATATGGAAATAACACATTACTACTGCATAGAAAAAGCCGCCGCGCTGCCTGTCTTAAAATATTAAAAACACATTTAAACATTAGCATTACTTAACGTATTTGTTGCCTGTAAACAACAAGTTTACATGGTAAAACTGTAACGAGTAGCTGAGTGGATGTCACCCCCTCCTGCCTTCTTATTTTATATCATATCTCATTAATTTAGGTCCTTCTTAGGTTGTTTATGTTTGGAAATGCTGAATTTATAGTTGCAGTTTCTCTGTTTCCTGGTGAATTTTGTCTACTTTTTGCAAACCTAAGCAAAACAGAATAAAAATCTGTACTGTGCATCATAAACTAATGTCTTTAAGTATTGTGATGTTACATATTTGCCATATCACTCACCTTTAGTTGCAAGCACAAATGATGGCGTGGACATTTGGCTGAACTGGACTAAAATGAGGTAACACCCACTGCCTTTTGACACAGCCAATTCTGACTGAATTCAATTTCAACTGATCTGAAATCTCATATCTGTATTTTAACTGCAATAACAAACAACACATAACACAGCCCTGTAGTCTAGTATAGATGGTGAAAGGACAGACATGACAATATTCAATGAACAAATATCCTTAAATTGAAAAGTGAGATCCCTCTACTGCTGTACGGCTGAATTGGCCGAAGCCTTGATATGATTGAATGATGCCCATAGCCTTTTCTAAATGCAGCGCTGCTGTCTGCTGGTGTATTTTGTCTTTTCCAACTTGTTTATAAACCTATGAATAACAAAATATTGAGATACATACCAGGTATCACTAAAAATGTCTTCAAGATATTTTGCCATATCACACACCCTTAGGGTGCAATCACAGCGGAGGGCACAGACATTTGGCTGCACTGAGCTAAAATGAGGTGACGCCTGTTGCCGTTTGACAGCCAGTTCTGATCTCCAGTCAGTTCTGACTGATCTGAAACGCCACCTCCATCAAGGAAAATGTCAACAGCCAGACACTACAGTCTGCTGAGAGGAGAACGCCGGCTTGATTAACATGAAGTGTTAACCCTGATTACTTTAAGGGGGGGGGGCTGTGTGTGCGTGAGTGTAGTGAGCAGTTTCAGAGCTAATCAACAAACACACTAAGCCATGCAGGGACCATTATTCTGAATGAGGTTAGACTGAGCTGAGCCTGAGCCGGCAGCCCTCTTACTTGGGTAATTGTGTGGAAAATAACACTGGTACACGGTTAAACAGGGTCAGAGGGCTGACAGATTTTTTTTTTTTTAATTTCTTTAAAAGTTATTGCAATAAAAAGTCACAATAAAAACAATAATAATAGCGATATATGTACTTACTCAGAAGAAAGAAAACATTTTAGTCTTATTAAAATCTAAAATCTCTGAATTTGTCTGCCTGTATATTTTCAGTGCAATGAATATCCTAATACTGACACATCGAACAGTCCTCAGTACCCACGTACATCCCTGACAGAAATATGATATGAATTTTCAAAAGGAGGAGACTGAGGCCACATTTCCTTTCAGTGTGTTCTGGAAATGCAGAATGTGATAAAAGGTGCTCGTTAAACTGATAAGAGAATGAGAACGACAGTTCAAGCTTACACTCCAGCAGGAGCTGAAAGGACACGCAGGACAATCTCTGTTCTTCTAAAAGCCTTGACAACCCAGAGATCCTTCAATAGCACTTATTCAATAAAGCCTATTTCCTTTAATGAGGCCAATTAATGACTAATTCCTCTTCAGGGGATTCATGCAGGGTTAGGCACAAAGAGGACCGCCCTGAACTTCAAACATCGCAGCGCTCTGAGTTCAGCTCCTCTGGAGAACACTTCGAAACCTCTTTCATTAATGCTATTAAAATTTAGCCACTCAAGGTCTTAAAGCCGCGCTCCATTCGTCTGACTTTTTTGCTTTTCAGTAACCTGCCTCGCTTCCTTCTCTCTGGCTGAGAAACGTGGACTATAGCAGCACCCACAGCATCTTCCTTCATAATTCATCCCTCGTTTTTACTGTGCTCTCTCTCTCTCTCTCTCTTTCTTTCTCTCTCTCTCTCTCTCTCTCTCTCTTTCTCTCTCTCTCTCTCTTTTTCTCTCTCTTTCTTTCTCTCTCTCTCTCTCTCTCTCTCTCTTTTTCTTTCTCTCTCTCTCTCTTTCTCTCTCTCCCTTCCTAGACACTGAGCTTCAATTACTGTCTGACTTTTACAGAAAGGCTTTGATGTCAGGGTCTTTATGGGTTCAAAGTTTCTTATCTGACCTGATCTGCACCTCTGACCCGACTCAGACCCAACTCAATTTAACTTTGGCCAAATCCAGAACTGGAAATGAATGAAACACACTGTGTTTTCTGCACTGCTGCTGTTTTGGGCTTTTCAATGAGACATTCCTCATTGTTTGTCAGGGTCTTTCAGTGTTTTGAGATGATACTGACGTCTGCTCCTTCAGAACTACACAGCAGACATGTATGAACAGTAATAAAAAGCAACTGCATCAACGTTAGAAAGAATAAGTAATACCGATGATTTTGTTAAATACAGGGTTTGAAATGGGGGGGCTGGGTTGGTCCTGGACTGCCCCTAAAGGGTAAAGAGGCCCCTTTACAAAAAGACAACATTGGATTTTTGGGAGTCTCATGTTATTTCCTTGAATAAAATGTGAATTTTCTGACAAAATGAATGTCCTCACACGAGATGACCAGCTTTTTTCTATGTTTTCATTGTGGTTAACGTTAAATTGCTCCTCCTGGATAAACTGTAAATTCACACAGTCCCAGTCTGTAACGTAACCCTACAGCCAGGCCACAGCGCTCGCTTGTGCATCTCAAACTGCTGAGAAACTTCATACCTTTGGTTTTACATCACTGACAGCCATGAACACACAGAAAAACAAATGTTGTTAGCAGCCATGCCACAAGCCAGCAGTCGGCAACATGCAGCTCTTTTACTGTCCTGTTGCTCCACAGCAGAATCAGATTAGTAGGTAAAAATAAAACAATCCTCCTTTACAGTAAAATAAAGCTCTGCTGATCGTTCAACACAGTTTAACAATAAATGGTCTTAAACTCTGGAGTTAATGTAGAACTGCTGATTCACCCTTTAACCCTGAAGATCAGCACAGACTGCTGGTCACCATAGCAACACAGACAACAGTCTCGCCTAGCTAGTAGCTAACGAAACGGCAAAGAGAGAGATTTAAGATGAACTTCGATAATCTGGAGACTAATGGACTTATTTGTTTTTATAATCACTCCAGCTGGTTTTCTGATACGTTTAATCTGCAACGAGAAACTGAAGCACTAAAAAGTCGGAAAGCTGAAGTCAGTTTCTCATTCCACAGCTTCTTGTTCGCATTTTCCTGTTCTACCTTAAATGGTGCAACAGTTGGCTACATAGTTAGCTACATTTTGGCGCTTCGGGCACCATTTAAGGTGGAACAGGAAGATTCGGACAAGGAGCTGGAGATGGAGAAGCTGATTTCAGCCTCGTAAAAAGCAGCTGCAGCTGAGCTTTGTCTGTTAATCTGAAAGACTTTACTGTCTTACTCGGTGTAAATTTCGAACCACATGTGATCCGTTGTGGCTTTTTGTGGCCTCATGCTGGGAGTCGCTGAGCAGTGGTGTGTTGTGTACCGGGGCTGGTGTTTTTATCAAAAACAATGGTTTCTGATTTTTGGACCCTGCACGATGCGGCACGTCCGGTGTGCAGCGGCCTTAAGAGTAAAAATAATTTTTATTGATACAGATTTGAAGTTAAAACACTTCTGCTAAATAATACTGGTGAAAAAACTACAGGGGTGAATATATTGTGAAAACAGTACATATCAAAACACACACCTCAGAGTCAGACTTGCCCCCAGGAGACCCTTCAAGACCTCTAACACAGTTCAAACCCTGTTTAAATATATTTCACATAAAACCTACCAGCGCTGTACAATAAGACATTGTTCATTTTGAAACTCAAGTTACTACAATGACTAATTCAAGCAAAACTCAAACACAAAAAGTGTAAAAAAAGGCAGACAACCTTTTTATTAAGATCATTTCCAGTCAAACCTGTGATTAAATATAAGCTATTCATTTTATGACATAATGACGAAATGACTAAATATAGCATCAGTATCGTCAGTATTTACTGTGTCCATCCTCTGCTTTTATTACAGCTTCCATTGTTTTCTGAACACTTTTTAAAGGAATCTGCAGGGGTATTTTTAACACCTCCAAAGTTCAGTGTTAGCTGGTTGCATCGTCTGCTTCTCACGATCCAAATAATCCCAAACACACTCAGTGATGTTGAGGACTGGACTCTGGAGTGGCCAATTCTTCTGAGAACAGCAGCAGCTCCTTTATTTGATTTGCAAATGTTCCTCCTTTTCTCAGTGAGGCCTCTTTCAGCTACACATCCTTTCAGACCCACAGCGCTGAGTCGTCTTCTCACAGTGGAAGGATGGACAGAAACACCTGTGGACGTTTTCAGGTGTGTAGTAAGAGTGGAGCTTGCTTGTCTCTGAATGCTGAAAGGGAACAGTTTTGCTGTCGACCAGCTCCTGTTAGGAGTCTCAGTTTCTCTATATCCTTTCATTTATTTATTTTACATATTTTCCTTTGACTTCCCCCGTCTTTGTGCAAGTGGATTATCTTATGTCCTCAGGAATCTCTCCTGAAAAATAAATAATCTGTACTTAACATCCATTTTGACTAGAAAGTGAATAAGTGAAGGGTGGTCACTGATTTTTGCACAGAACTGCACAGACAATATAAGCCTAATATTAATATTAGGCCTAATTCTGAAGCCTAATAGGGAACATGTGCAGAAAAGGACACACCCTGTAAACTGCTCTTCATTACTCTGGCAGGTTAATTACTTGGCAATGTTCCCCTGCTGTGCTTGAAATGAGTGTAAATGAGGGAGAGTGAAGTGCAGCCACAGACACACATCTCTCTCTGTATTACTATTCTTGTGGAGACTCACACTGATTAAAGCAATACTATAGCCTATACTGTGCAAAGCTGCACACAAGGCTTAATAAGTGCTGGAATAAGCAGGATACGGATTCTGCAATTCCCAGACTGCATCTGGGACTTATTTTACTGGAACTGGTACCTTGATTACCAAGTAAACACATTCATGTTTTAATCTGTAGAGATACATCAAGAAAAGTACTAGTGTCATATTTAACAAGTACAATCAAAAACTATAATTACAATGATTTTCATATTTCACATGCTGCACTAAATCCAGATGAACAGGTCTAATGACGTTGTCTATGTAATGAATCATGCAGTTGGTCAGTTTTCAAAAAGTACTGACAACATCCTCAGAAAAGCATACTGTGTTGTATTGTGATGTAATTTTTATCAGAATTATGATAAATTGTTTGTTGTATTTTGTTGCGTCTGAGTTTGTAGGTTTGGTGCTGTTTTTAGTTCTGAAATAAGTCTGTTCATCCGACTCGCTGAAGTCTCTGTATCTCCCAGTAGCCTGAAGGCAGCGCTGTCTACATCACGTCAGGATCAGGACACTCACCCTCACGGTCAGTGGAACAAACGAGCTCCCACTGCTCTCACAAGAACACACCACACTTCACACACACACCGACTCACAACACACTCCTGACACACACTGACTGCAGGTGCTGTATTACTGAAACCTGAAACAGTGCAAAACATTCCCCCCATCTCAACTGCCAAACCACTACGGAGCAAAGGTTTTCAGATGTTTCCTGCAGACTTAAACCAACCACCAACCCCCGTATGTAAAAAACACATAGTAAGCAATTAAATTCCCAGCTGAGATCCTTTGAAGTGGAATACAAAAGAGAAATTACGCCGTGTGCTATTATGTTCTAAGGGAATCATTACTGTAACATGATAGCGGCTTTAAATCACCCTAAATCTAAACTTTGCTCAGGTTCTGTATTCAAACTCTTTTCAGAAGTGCATGTGGGGGCTGTTTATGTCTAAATGTGTTTACATCAGTCAGAATTTACAAAGTAATTAAGGCTGTGATACAGAATAAATATTAACATTACAATATGCTTTGAAATATATTAAAAATGCACTGACAAATCAAAAAGGGGACACGCGTAAAGACTGACCTGCATTATTTTGGACCAAATTAATTGACTTTTGTTGGATTACATGAACATCTCGGTTCATCAAAACATTCATCTGTCATGGGCAGAAAAAGGCTTTAATACATTGGAGGACATTTACAACAATAAGGAGTTTAGGACATTCCAAGATCTCCTAAATTCTTCCTGGATTCTCGTGGTTTTTGTATTTACAGCTTTGATCCTCACTGAAAACTTTGGGTTCCCACAGAATGAGACATTTCACCCCAGATTTGATTGACCCACAGATAAAAAGGTTGTCCAGGCTTCCACAATTTACAGCCTTTTAATTAATGCCATTTGTAATGTTCCCAGTGTTACGCAGGTGTGGAAACAGGAATTGGGAGAGTCAAGCTAAAAGCAAAAGAACAAATACTTTTGCAAAGTTAATTCACAGAATATATTTCACCTTTATAACAGTTTATAATAAAGCTTATACCTACGCCTGTGTGGAATGTTGTGTGATAAATGTTTACCGGAGATGTGGGAACTTACTGGGCTTAACAGTTGAGGCCAAACCCCATTTATTTCTCCTGAATGATGATTTCACAAATTCATTATAAGCAGCAAAGAAAACCAAGTTTTGTTCATGGTTTCCTCCTAAAACCCTCCCTGTGCGTCTGAGGTTATTCTATTTCATAGACATTTGTGGCCATCTTGAGTGACCCATCGCTTTAATTCACAATGCTACAATTACAATAACTCAAGTTTAGGATTGGACAGGTACACCTATAATTGATCTTATAAGGCATAAACCAATATGGAGACAGAATTAATGTATTACAGTAATCACAAGTGTACTATGGTATACATATACAGCATATTACTGACATACGGATATATTATAGTACATTACAGTGATTTATTTGTTTACATATATTTTACTTATTCATTTATTTTTCCCATTTGGCGACTTCTCTGAAACAACTGGCCTTGGTACAGTTTTATACAGCTCGAATGATAACCAGCTAAATGTGATGATTTTGAAACATCATATTTAATATTTTTAGCCTGACAGATTGTGAAGAGCTCAGATAAATCACTCTAAAGAAATTTCCTAGCTTGTATGTAGACACGAACATTTTACTCGATTTTAAAAAACCCAAAAAAGGTTGATCAAAACAAAAACATTCATCTGGAACTGTGAGCGGTAAAGATGTTCAAAGGACAGAGTGAAAAACATTGTGATTGGTTAGAGGCCTCATTTGCATTTTGCAATGGCTGATAACACAGTGCTGATTAGCAACAATATATGCAGTTCTAAAGGCAATTAATAAGACTCATAAAGAGTGACTCACAAAGAAAACAAACACTTCGGCAACTTACTAGACTTTGTACAGTATACTGTTATTTATGCACTGAGACAAAAATCTTTGGTAGGTTAAGCAAAATTCAGGACAGACTCAGAGGAAAACCAAAAAGCTAAAAATAAATAAAAACAACTTTATGGCAAGCACCCGTCCCCCAGGCCCCGATCACAGCCGCGAGAGAGAATCCTAAACACCGCTGAGGGACGGACGCAGTTCAGGATCCTGCCTTCATGCCTCAATCAAATTTACATACAATGTAAAGAACAACAGGCATTTTCAAATTATGTCAAAACTGAAAAACGACAAAAATGGAGATACAAGGTTTTGTTCCGACAGCAGTGATATAATGTGTCTACAAAATTCAATGTCCTCATCAAAAGAGAAGTGTTGGTCGTTATTACTCAAACTTTGGCACTGTCATTTGTGAATTTTTTCATGACAACCAGAGGTCTACAGTTCCACCCCATCATCGGGAGATCATGATGAATGCTGCTGCTGCTTTGGCCAAAAATGTTAGTAAATATCGCTGTTATTTTCACTGACACTGAGAAGACTGTGAGGCAGCAGTATTGGCCGATATCATTAGCCAACTGAAACATCTGTTGGGTTCTGCTTTTGATGACACACATGAAACACACACATCTCCTCTGTAATGATGGGGTCTCTGTGGCAGTGCTGTCCCTGTCCCCCTCATCACACACTGACAAGCACTCATCAGCCTGCCACGGCCACCAAACCCATCACTCAGATCGAGAGAGTGAGAGACACGTGGTGCTCAAAAGACACCCAGTAGACAGAGAAAGAGAAAAGAAAGGAGTCTGAAAGCATTTTGGCAGGTGTCATGCTGCACGTCATGCTGCTCTGAGATGTGTTACACAATCTGGGTACATCAGATAACGTGTATGAGAGAGAGTGAAAGAGAGAGGGAGGGTCAGTTGCAGTCAGAGTGGCCTCAGGTCACCAGTCAAAGCTTAAACGTCAATATTAGCCTTAATAATATCAGCCTCTGTATGTGTGATTCTGTAAGTGCACCCGTCTGTGCCTCCTCTACTGTAGCTGAAATGTTTAGACAGGGTTTTATCTATTATTCTCATTATCAGCTATTGTGGCTGAATCTTCCTTCTGTAAAATATAGCTGAATAATCCATAATTAGCTGGTTATATCTCTAAATCTTAGCAAGCTACAGATGGGTGACAAATTAAAGGAAAAACCCTGAACGAGTGAAGAAACATAACAAGATGCCTTCACACAAACGAACCACACGATACAATTAAGCAACTAACTTCATTCCATGCTTTGTGCAATGTATAAAACTGCTGAGTAGGCGTAGCTCACCTCAATTTTGAAAAGACTAAGTGAAAGAGGGTTTATTATTGGGGCACAGATGGCAGGAGCTTCACTCACAAAGGCCCTGTTCACACTCGAACTAGAATTAGAATTTAGAACCACTGACCAACTGTGTTTGCAGGAATTAGACCTCAGCATTTAACCCATCCATGCAGTGAAACACCCACATATATGCACACTAGTGAACACACACACTAGGGGGCAGTGAGCACACTTGCCCGGAGAGGTGGGCAGCCCTATCCACGGTGCCCGGGGAGCAGTTGGGGGTTACCTTCTGGTTACAAGAGTGGTTCCCTAACCTCCAGCCGACGACTGCCGACATTAACATCCAGTCATAAGTGGACAGCGCTGAGTATAGATGTGAACGGGGTACAATGTGTCTTGGACACACACTGTGATCTGATCACTCAAACCTCAGGTCAAGTATAATCACTTAACATTCACAGTGTGAATGCGAAAGCATCTTGATGCATCTTCAACCTCGGTGAAAAACCTCTTCGATCAGCTGCACCATCACAGCAGAGGCGAAAGCAGCTTCATTTGTCACCTCCTGTAACTTTTGTTCATATGCCTCGTTAGAAGTTCATGTGGTCTAAACGTTTTAAAAAAAAAATGTATTTATATCTCACCTCTGATGACAGTTTGCAGATCACTGCCAACAAAGATGAGGCAATTTGTCATCTTTAATTTGGACAGCTGACATTTTATGTTTGGCTTTGGAAATGGGCTTCCTCTACTCTACCGACGTTTCAGACCTCACGTTACTGACCCTCCAGGCACAACTTTTGAATATCTAGAGCTTCAAATTCAAGGTGCACCCACAGGAACCCTAGCTCCCTGCTGAAAGGCTGACCAAAGTAGCTCACTGCTACTTTTACCATGGTAATGGCAAATAGTGAAATGGTTGCTAAGCAGTGATTGGAGGAGAAAATGAAGCGGACGTTTAGGAAAGACGTGGACAGCGTCAGAATTGGCTGTGCCATTAGTGAAGCTCCGACTCAAAACAGTTATTTATATTTTCTCATAATTGCTTGCGGGGGCCCTAAGTGGCTCTGGCCCCTGGGCTGCACCCATAACACACTGGATTTTCCGGCCTGGACACTGCAAATCAATAGAGTTACTCTGACTGATCATCTCGGGTGATGTGAGAGAACCTCCACGCGCATTTGCATCTCATTATTATAGCTTTTTATTTAAAAATTGATGGGCGGCTCTGAATTAATTAAAACGTATTACCAAACCATTACAGACAAAATGCTTTTCAAAATAATTTGTTAATGATTAGCATAGTGTGAATCAGACCTGCTGTAATTGCTCTAACATTTATTTAGTCATTCCACAACAAGCACTCGTCAGTGTGAGCAGTGCAGAGCAGCATTCAGAACAATACTCCATAATCTGTATTAATATGGAGGTAAAAACATTTTAATGAGGAAAGAAAAAATTCAGCAATGACACAGAAAAACCTCCGACTGTAGAACAATAAATAGATCTGAGATGAAAGACAAACAAACAAACTCAAACAAACAAACAAACAGACAGACATGAGCATTTTCCTCAGAACCCAGCAGCTCCTCTTTTGGGACTAACTGTCTGCCACACCCAGGGAGAGGCAGCATTCCAAGAGTGAATTCCAAATCACATTCCCACTGTAAACTAACAGGACCGCTTCTTTGTCTCTGAGGAGCCAGCTTACCTCCCCACAATGCATTATTAACGAGAGGAAGATAGAGCACAGGAGAAAGAGCTAGCGGGAAAACGGGAGAGCTAGTGAAAGAGAGGGGAGGGAGGGAGACTGGGAATAAAGGGAGGAAACACCAAGGAAAAGGAATGATGTCATCTGACGACTGGTAGTGAAAAAAAGGAAAAATTGCACAGCACAGAGAAATTTATGTGAATGACAGAGAAAAAAGAGAGACAGAAAGACAGACAGACAGACAGACAGAGGTACAGTACCTCCAGGCAGTGTACACTCAAGGATAAAAAAAAAAGATAGAGGGATGAAAAAAAGGGAGGTGAAGTCTGAAGGTCAGTTATTATGAGCTGTCTCAGGTAGCGTCCCACAGCAGCTAATGGGAGAAGCAGTCACACACACACACACACACACACACACACACACACACACACGCACACATTCACACACTCACCCTCTTACGTTACTCAGACAGGTGACGTCTTGAGACCTTGAGCAACTCAAACTGCACCTTCAATCTTTTTCACATCATCTAGCTGTGGCCTCCACGTCTATCTGCTCCCTTTACATCTCTCCCTCTCTCCCTCTCTCCCTCTCTCTCTCTCTCTCTCTCTTTTCCTTTGATGGTGTGAACCGCTGGAACCGGCACTGATAAGCATAAAAACTTGTTTACAGTTTTATTGGGGGGTGGGGGGGGGTGTAGTGAGAATGACCTAGTTATAAAGATAGACACACACACATGCACACACCTCAGACATCTATGGAATATTTATTACCAAAACACGCAGACACACACACACACACACACACACAAACACACACACACACAAACACACACAGACACACACACACACACACAAACACACACACACACACACACACACAAACACACACACACACAAACACACACAGACACACACACAGACACACACACACACACACACACACACACACACAAACACACACACACACACACACACACACACACACACAAACACACACACACATGCACACACAGACACACACAGACACACACACACACACACACACACACACATACACACACACACACAAACACACACACACACACACACACACACACACACCACCCTGTGCAGCAAACTATTTACACACCACTGTAAACCCTTCTCTGTTCTGTGAGTGACAGCTGAACCCATCCAACTTTCTCGGACATCATATCCACTGACCTCTCGATGCTCAGCTGCTGCAAACTTGGAGAAGTTTTACAGAATGTTGGCAAAAATCCCACTAAACTAGTGACCGGCGTTCCGGCTCCTTTCAGACACTCAGATCAGCAGTACGGCTATTTTGGGTTCTAAAGGCTCCTCGTTCAGTAGCACTGCCAACTTTTTAAACCTCAGCTGCGTGTTGTTCCCTAAAAACGAACTAGGCAGGCTGTTGTTCAGAGGCTGAGAGATCTAAGAGGTTCTTTGTCTTTCATTTCGCATGTATTTGTGAAACTAAAAAGTTAGTAATGTGATCACAAAATATTCATGTTCTAAATTAATATTTTCAAATATTCTCGTTTGGCTTTTACAGCATAGCTAACCCTATGCCGGGGTGCCCAAACTTATCCGCAGAGGGCCGGGGTGGCTGCAGGTTTTCACTCCAACAATGCAGGAGCTCAAGACGGAGACTCACTGTTTAAACCAGTAGAGTCAGGTGAGCTCCAGCTCGTTTGGAGTGGAAACCTGCAGGCCTGTCATGGATCTTATAAAATAACAAAATCTAGTTTTATTTATTTTAAATGCTATTTATTTTGCATGTGTGTGGTAGATCACACCGTTTGGACAGATCGCGTGTAGTTTTTTGTTTTGTTGCTGAGCTAATATTAGTATAACATAATTTGATGTCATTTCCTACCTTGTAGAATTTTAAACTGGAAACTTAAGAAATCTAAACACAATTTCCACAGTTTCTCATTACGTTGAATGGGATTTTTGATCTGTAAAGAATGCGTTTGTGGGCGGGCCACAGATCAATTGCAGATCAGTACAAGAACACAGTGGAATCATTTTGCATATAATTCCCAGACACAGAAGAACATAACGACTGTCTGTACTTCCTCTCAGCGCTGGAGAGCAGTGCTGTGCATTGGTCATTGTAAAATAGTCAACTTAAAATCTTTAGGAGGTTAAAAATAGACAGAAGGCCTGAGTGGATCAGAGAAAGGCAATAGCACCGAGACCACCGTCCAAGGCCGACGAGAAACTGCAGAGAAATGTAAGAAACTAGTCGGCTGTGTCTGCGCTGAGCTAATTCCTCCACTTTATTGAAAACGTTTCCCAGGGAGCACCGGAGCTTACTGCTGGAGGGCGGAACGCCACGGGGGATCATCAGTGGACAAGAAAGGAGTGAGTGAGTGAGAGAGAGAAATAGAGAGAGAAAGAAGAGAGACTGTCTGTCAGGGTCAATTCATTGCTGCTCACAGGGTGTTCGGTGTCTACCTACTGTATCTGGTGACTAATCTGTTCTCTGGGATTTTTTTTTGCGGGGCAGGTGGGGGAGCCTGTAGGAACTTGACTGAGATATATATGTGTGTGTGTGTGTGTGTGTGTGTGTGTGGATATGTGTGTGTGCCACATCCTTGAGCTGCAGAAGACTACGTTACTCAGCTCTCTTCCTGGAGTGAGTTTCTCATTGTTGGGGTGGGAGCGGATAATGATCGCCCTAGAGAACCTTCCGGCACTTGTCTGAGTGCTGCGAGAACAGCTTTACTGCTTTACACGTAACTCTCCTGTGTTATATTACCACTTTTCTCTGTACCAGACAAAAGCAAACAAGAGCTGTGAAACATGGATGAAGAGGGGCTGTGTTAGCCTTAGCCACAGGCGTACACACACCAATCAGGCATAACATCATGACCACCTCCTTGTTTCTACGCTCATTGTCCATTTTATCAGCTCCACTTACTATATAGGTGCACTTTGTAGTTCTACAGTTACAGACTGTAGTCCATCTGTTTCTCTGATACTTTGTTAGCCCCCTTTTACCCTGTTCTTCAGTGGTCAGGACCCCCATAGACCCTCACAGAGCAGGTACTATTTGGGTGGTGGATCATTCTCAGCACTGCAGTAACACTGACGTGGTGGTGGTGTGTTAGTGTGTGTTGCGCTGGTCTGAGTGGATCAGACACAGCAGTGCTGCTGGAGTTTTTAAACACCTCAGTGTCGCTGCTGGACTGAGAATAGTCCACCAACCAAAAATATCCAGCCAACAGCGTCCTGTGGGCAGCGTCCTGTGACCACTGATGAAGGACTAGAGGATGACCAACACAAACTGCAGCAGCAGATGAGCTATCGTCTCTGACTTTACATCTACAAGGTGGACTGACAAGGTAGGTGTGTCTAATAGAGTGGACAGTGAGTGGACACAGTGTGTAAAAACTCCAGTATGCAGAGAAACAGATGGACTACAGTCTGTAACTGTAGAACTACAAAGTGCACCTATATAGTAAGTGGAGCTGATAAAATAATGTATAAGAGTAAAACAGTGTATAAGAGACCTAGATTGCCTGGATTATGTCCATATATATATATATATATAGTCTGAAGTAGACTATTTTGTTTTCGTCTCAACAGACATAAAGGAAGTGCCAGTCTTTTTAGGGTTAGCATTAGCCTAACATGGACACCAGACCGGTGATGATTGGCTGAGGAGCCGTCTGACTCGTTCAGCCGCATCAGACGACTTTGCGGTCTCCCTGTCTAGTCTGGACAACAAGCCACATGCCAGCTGCATGAATGAATTTATTTTCCAAACTCCACCAGTGTCTGACGCTCAGACGTACGAGTCTATGGGGCACAATATGAGACAATGACTTTAGAAATTTGACAAAGCTGATTCAGATTTCCCACTGCAACTAAAACATTCAGGCACCTGCGCAGCTGTTCCAGTCAAGGTCTTGGTCTCACCATCACTTGGACTATATATTTTGTATATAATTAATAATGTATTATTTATATATTATCAATTTTTGGCCATTCTGCCCACTACTAATTTGATTGGTATCGGAAACTAGAAAATTTCCCACTTGTAAACTGCACTCAAACAGACGTCATATTGTCCGCTGGGAAGATTAAAAACACCCAAGTGTTTTTAATATAGCAAAGAAAAAGCAGGGTATGTTTTCACCAGACCTCCCAAAGTGAGCCCCCTGTCGTCTTTCTAGGTCTCTAATATATATATTTAAGGTCAGCCCGCACAACTTTAATGTGCTCTATAAATCTAGTCTGTAACAGTGCTGTGTGTTTAAAGAGAACAGCAGTACCTCATATCTGGCTCTGACATCATGTTAGATAACAGCCAATCACTGTCTGCCTTCCCTTTTTTGAACAGAGGGACAGACAGACAGATGAACAGATTACATTATACAGTAAATTAGTCTGGCAAAAAAATCAGATCTTCACAAAGTCTCAACTAAAGAGGGCACTTCAACCCAAAACGACAGAGCGCCGCCCCCATCTCTGCTTCTATATCTATACACAGCACAGTGTAATCATGTGGCTGGAAACACAGCACTTCATCACCAAACCACTACCTATACTTACGGCTTACACACAGCGCAGGCCATCGGCAAAACCTGCATTTGGGTGACGCTCCCTCGCTCCCTGTGCTATTTATCATGGGTGTTTTTATGTATAGAATGATTTTTTAAGGTGGTAATTAGTTGCTCTCCAGGCTGTGAACACCATGTAGAGAACATGCATTGTAGCAACATATAATCACAACAAGCTATTCATAGACAGTTATTTACAAAACAGGGATGCAAACATTATTACTGTGATTTTAGCTTTTGTAATACTGATGTTGTGTTATGCAAATGAGCCCTTTAACAAGTTATTCTCACTGTGTGCTATGATCATTCTAATCAACCTGACATTATTTGGGTTCTTATGATAAGTCAAGGCAGTCACGGTCCAACAACTTTATATTTTGGTCAAAATAATGCAGGTCGATCTTCAATCATGTCTTCTGAGCTTCACCATATGTATTCTAACACACTGAAAGACAGATGATAATTGCAGTATATAGTAATGCAGTCACGGTCTTTCCATTGCTAGAGCGGCAATAAACTCCATTTAGGTTAGATTATCTGTGAAATTCACTTTTTATTTCTCAAATGTCGCAAAGTTTATCACAAAAATCTAAAATATCACAGTGTGACTTTCCCCCAGTACAGTCAGCTCCAGAAAGGTTTAGGCCTTTCCATTTCCACACTGTGTTTTAGCGATAAACCATGAGTATTTGGTCAAAAAAGAACATCTCTACAATAATGCTTATTACTATTAGCACCCTTATGGGATTTAGTAGTATGTTAGTGCTAAGCTAACAGCAGTTCATATAAACATCTTTTCAGTCAGGATCAATGTAAACATCTGAAGCTCAAAAAAGACATTCAGAGTTTTATTTGAAGATTTGTACCTCGTACCAATTTTACAGCTCCTTTCAAGCCCAGACAGAGCTGCTGCTGTTCACCATCTGACTGAATTCACATTCACAGTCAGTGATATATCTAGGACTTCCAGAAGACCTACAGTGACATTTTTTCTTACAAATTTGGTCCAGCCCATTGTAAATGAAAGCACGATTAGTTGATTCCACAGTTTCCTAAATATGTTAGTGGTAATTTGACACATTAGAACTTCAGTTCTGCTCCTACACTCCTAGCTAACGGGAAAAAGTCCAGTTTTCCGCTGGGCGTTTAACCCTTTTGTTCTAAACCAAGAAAAATTCCCCACTGGTCGAGTCTTTTCACTTACAGAGAGGAGGATCTGAAATCCACTGTGTAACACCTCGATATACTGATACTCCAGCAGGCAGCCCATCACCGAGACGTAGGAGTGCGTGTCCGCATTTCGCATTCCACTAGGGGGCATCTCACGCCGCACACACCCCGGGCCGTGCTCGCTCCACCACGAGTGGTGAGCGGAGATGTTAAAGGTCAAGAGGTCACTTTCCTAAAAGGAGAGGAAGAGAGAGAGGAATTGTCATCACTATCAGAGAGACGTCAATATCACCCACAGGAGCAACACAGCACGGCACACGGTAATGCAGGACATGCATAATTTAACAGCAGCACTCGCGCTGACAGAGGAAGACTGTGTTCCACTACACACACACACACACACACACACACACACACACACACGCACACACACGCACGTACTCGCACACACACACACACACACACGCACACACACACACACACACACACGCACACACACACACACGCACACACTCACCCACACACACACACTCACGTACTCGCACACACACACACACACACACACGCACACACACACACACACACACACACACACACACGCACGCACACACACACGCACACCCACACACACACACTCACGTACTCGCACACACGCACAAACTCACGCACACAGATGTACAGCGCACAGATATGATCCTGCTGGCTCATTATGTTAAACTGCACTTCAGATTAAACTGTTTCAGATTTAACTGATTTTGTTTTGGGGCAGATTTTTATGAGGTATTATGAAAAACGGCTGTTATGAAATCCAGACAATTAGTTTCGCCAAGTGTAAATGATATTCTGATGGCTGTGTTATTTCGTTTTGTCCTGAGTTTGCAGAAACGTGCTGAATAAGTAAAGAAAAAACTACAGCAGAAGATGAACCTTTATCACGCCAGCAGAAAGGGTACAGCAGTCTAAGGCATGTGCTGTGGTGTATTATAGTCCTTTAATAACATAATTTGTATTGCTGGCAGGGTCTTATGGAGCTGGTCAATCCAGAGCGCGCTCAGTACCAAGAGAGATGAATATGAGCTCCTAAAGACCAGCGTACTTTAACACTGCTGGCCGCTCTCCAGCTATACAGTGCTGCTGGCAGTTATAATCATGAAGATCATCAATGTAAATGCAGCTTGTAGACATAAATAAATAAATAAATAAACCATCACAGCCACTGTTTTCAGGACATAATCAACAAAGCAGTATGGATAGTGTGCGCGTGGGGTCAGGGAGGAGGTCGATACAGACTGTCTCCTCTGATGGCATACTTAATCATGACTGTGGTGTGTGACGGACAGCCACAGCCTGCAACCACGCATGAGCGGACCACCTAACCAAAACACCTCAATCAATACCGGGGGCGGGGAGGGGGGGTGGGGTTGCATAAAGAGCAGTTATCAATGTTCCACAATTGAGTTCTCTCATTGTTGCTGTTGCTGAGTTTAAAGCACACAAATCTCATTACAAACAACCAGAAACTGTAGTGCACAACAATTTTTGTCAAAGCACCTAAAATGAGTGATTTGTTTAAGGATAAACATCTGACTAATACAGTCATACGCAAAGTTTGAACATCCACTGTCAAATTACACGATAAGTTAATAAATCCTCTGCAAGGATCTTAAATAGGCAATCTCGTCCACAATTTAGTGCACAGTTTATATTTACTGGCTAACAGGAAAAAAAACAAAATACAAAATGTGAAACTTCTGCACAGGCCACAATTTATGTTTTATTTTCTTCTCCTAATACATTAAATTCAGTAAATAGGCAGTAATTGTGCATTAATTGTGCAGAAGTGTGTCTCTATAGAAGATGTGCTTACCTTCACTCAGAAAACCAACAAAATCAGTGATCTGTGTTAGATTTGCAATCATGCATTTGGCAGACAGACATTCTTATCCAGAGCAACTTACAATATAAGTGGAACCCCAGTGAACCTTTTTCTGATTCTAACATTACAGGAAGAACAAAAGCAGATTTGTTTACATTTGAGTCACTGACCTCCTCGAATTGAGAAATTGGGACGGAGATATGAGGCTTTTAGTGTATCTCCATTTTTAATGTTTTTCAGTTTTTGACATAATTTTAAAAAGTCTGTTGTCCATTTTACATCATGTGTAAATTTCAAGATGAACTGACCAAAAGAAACGACCCGAAATGCCTTGTAAAAGAGTCATTAATGTAACTGACTTACATTAAAAGTAAAGTAGGTTTTTTCTCTCTCCTGTAAAGTTTCCGTTTGGAGATACGATGTTTTGCTCCGACAGCAGCGAGATGTTCCTTCTGTATGTATTGTAATGGAATGCGTTACTGAAAACACTAAGAACAGCGTATTCGCTTTTCAGCCATCACTACTTTTTCCACAGTATTCTGTCCAGCTCTGTGCAGCTTAATCACACAACAAAAACAGAGCTGATCTCTACTGACACTCTGACCTGTCATTTAATGCAAAATGAATATCTTTGGAATTAGGAGTGCGCTCTGAGTTGAGTTTCTCATTGGTTGAATCAGATTTTAGCCAGTGTTCTGTAAATCTTATCCAGCCTAGCAACAGTTGTATATATACACACACACACACACACACACACGCACACACACGCACACACACACACACACACACACACACACACACACACACACACACACATATTCATACACACACACTGTTCTACATTGTCATGTCACAAACGTAAAGAGTTTTAGACCATGGGCGGGGCCTTATTTCAGCCACACCCCTTTCAGAGCTGGAAGTGAGGCTGCATCCCTGACCCTCATGGCCACATGGTGAGCAGTTAGATCCCATTGTTTTGAAGTAAATGTGTCCCAAAGTCTGTGTTCAACATTAGTAATTGTCACAAACACATATTCATTGCAATTAAGCACACTTTGGTGTTTTAATGAAACATATGCGTTTGCTAGTTTTATACTAGTTAGGGTTTTTGAGTTCTGCTCAGAATAATCTAAAATTGTCACCATCAAAACAGTCACTACTGAAACATTTGTTAAAATATTGGTAGTGTTCTCTTTGTTTTGGTGACAAAATGAAATGTTTAATTAGTTTTAATAAAATAAACATAATTAAGGTACTCAAAGCAAGAGGAATTTAATATAAATTCCAAGTCACTTAAAAATCCTAGAAAGTGCTGAGCTGCAATGTGGTGAAATAAGTCAGTTCCAAGGTTCTAAAAGTTTGTGGGGGCAGGATTATTGCCCTTCATTAGAAAGGGTGGGGGGACATTGCTGTAGCCGGGGTTTCTGGACCCTCATGCAGTATTTTAGAGTGTCATTTGGAGGAGTTCTGGCAGAGCTGAGTAATTTTAGGGGTGAAGGTAGCGTAGCTGAACGATGGGGTGCAGAGAGAGCAGCTGGCAGGGGCCAGACCAACACATTAATCCAGCAGATGGACAAACACACACTGCTCACACAGCTACATATGGAGAGCAGAGCGAGAGAGACGGCTAATGGAGGACACACACACACACAGCCCCCGAAAGGAGGAGGGGGTCACTGCTGTTACACCAGCTCATCAGCATACGGGCGCACACACAGACGCTCAACTGCACAAAGAGGCAGACAGACGGACAGATAGGCAGACACAGTACAGACACCCCAACAAACACCATTTAAAGCAGATGCACTCTACACAGCAGGTTATTCCATGTTATGAATATTCATTAAGATGCACTTAAGCATCAATTCAGACCACCAATGACTCGTTCCAGATTGAGGGGGAGAGAGTGGCCATATCTGATTGTGTCTGTGTGTCTGTTTTTGTACATCCACAGGACAAAAATGAGAGAAAAACAGTGCTAATCTACACTGTCAGCCAGAAAGGGCTGCCCAAATCATTCTTAAACCATAGAAGTTTGAAGCCTTAAAAAATTTAATCAGCAAAGAAATTCCAATACATTTTTGAACATTTCTGCATGTTTAAATGTTTGAGATGTAAACAGTCATTCAGAGGGGTTTGATGTGAAATGGTTTACTGTAGAGACAATTACAGACTTAGATTTCCTTTCAATGGTGGTCAAATATAGACATTTAAGTTATTACTAGTTCATGTAAAAGCTGTCTGAGTGGAACTTAAAGAGGCTTTAAACTCCTCTCTGACTCGGCAAGGCTCTCTGGAACAGCACATTTCACATCAAACCACTCTGAGGACTTCGCTTACCTCAATTAATTAATAATGCAAAAATATGCAGGAATGTTTCAGGAGTGAGAATTTTAAGTAATTTTGGTACAACTCAAAAACATTAGCCTGTACATGACTAGCAAACACAGCTTTGAACAGCTGTACACACATAAAATTATAATGTGTTTCATTAAAACACTAAAGTTTACTTACTTGCAGAAAATGTGCTTCACGATTGGAGCAAATGTCGGCCCATATATATGTTGACTCACGTTACGCAATACATTTCTAATGACTCTTATGTCATGTTGATGAAGAGAAGATACAACAACCAAAGACTTCAACACAGTTTAATACCAAATACAAACATGACACCCAGCTTAACTCACAGAAAACAGGAAAACAGCAGAAGCAGAAAGGAAAGTCCTTTAGCCTTTAGCCACACTTCTAGGAGGTGGTCATTAACTTGGATGACCAACCGGTGATTTAGTAAAACATCCTGTAGGTTTTCTACTAAAACAATTTTAGTAAG
This sequence comes from Colossoma macropomum, assembly GCF_904425465.1. Classification (NCBI taxonomy): domain Eukaryota; kingdom Metazoa; phylum Chordata; class Actinopteri; order Characiformes; family Serrasalmidae; genus Colossoma; species Colossoma macropomum. The sequence goes on along the minus strand of NW_023494802.1, from coordinate 21,957,807 downwards.
ATTATTTTATATAAACTGTTTTATTTATAATCTGTTATCGTTGTTTTTGGTATGACCCCACATCCTGAACCTGTATAAAAACAAATGTGTGTGTGTGTGTTTGTAAAAGCTTGGGGGGGAGGGGATCTGAGGAGCGACAGTGTGTTAGGTAGGAGGTGGGGGGGGGTATGGTAAATGCAAATTAGGAGGAACACTGAATGGGGGAGAAAGAAAGAAAGCAGAGGGATGAAAGCAAGAAGACTAAATCAAAGAGCAGAGGAAGGGAGGCAGGTACAGTGAGGCGATGAAGAAAAGAGGCAGACTCCCACTTCACCTCTATAGTGTTAATAAGGCTGATACACACTGTTTAAATTTCAGATGATAAATCTCAGATACGTTCTCTGAATGTGATACGACTGCATGTCATTTTGACCAGCAGTGATCTTCAGAGGCCTGTTAACAGAAATACTCCTATATATTAATATACATATATGCAGTATTCAAATCTCTTACATATGAATTTGGGTTACGGCGCTCAAATCGTTTAAAGGGTTTAAGGTTTTTAAACGTGTGCGGTGTATGAACGAGTGCTCGGCTGGGCAAATATCTTATAAGTCTAAATGAAACTCTTAACCAGTGATAGCAGACGTCCTGCTGAAGGAGTCGTCCTCACAGAGTATCTGACTCTGAGCAGCTCACAAGGTTCAGAATGAAACCTAAATCCAGACTCAACGTACACGACGTATCTAAGCCTGTCACTATTGATGACATCAGAATTTAAGTAATATAACACGTATTTTGACAGGTAATCTGGTAATACTGGATTATTAATATCAATTTAAATGATTTCAGTATAAATTAACAAACCATGCACAGCCTTTCAAAAATTCCAAAAAGATTTAACTTCAACTTTTAAAACGACTTCATTAAAGATTAAAAAAAGGTAAACTGAGGGTTTATTGACAATGTAAAGTATTTTGGGAACAAAAATTACAAAATACAGCGTGATTCAAAAAGATTCATCTGATTTCAAAGCACCATATTTTTACAACCGTGAGGCGCCGAGAAACCAATCACAATCCAATTGAAAGAGGAGGTCATAGAGTTTCTGACTGTCAGTGGAAGATGGCTCCCTTCAGTCTGAGAGGAGATGAGACCCCTGAGCAGAAAGCGTTCTGCGTTCTCCACTTCAATAAGAGTGAATCCGTCATAACTGTGCAGTGTGATTTTCGTGGGCAGTGAAGCTCCAACAGCTCAGAGCGTTCGGCGTTGGTTCCACAACACTGGATGATCTCCGAAATCGCACTGAAAGAGCCGTGAGTGCAGCGACACCCGACACGCTCAATCCAGTATGGGATGAGTTTGACTATGGTGTTGATGTTGTCTGTACAGCTGGAGGAGGTTCAGACTGAGACCTTCTACAATTACATAATAAACTTTATGCTCATTTAAACCATTTACAGTTCACTGCATTGATCTGTAACGATTTACAAGTGAAATAAATCATTTTGAAATCGGATGAATCTTTCTGAATCACCCTGTAGAGAGATTTTGTCATTACTTTTCGAATATTATATTCGAATATTATTATTCGAGCATTATGGCTGGTCATTTTATTAAATGTTCTCAAAGCTGCTTAAAATTGAATTTAAAATCTGCATTCTCATCATGCAAACAGCCAAACGCTGATTAATGAAGAAGGTAAATTTAATGATCTTTTTATGTATAATCCATTTTATTTGGACCTACTTTATGCCAGTGTAACTACTGGTGATGTATTCACTATTACAGATGTATTACAGTACTACAGCTTATGCAAATACACATGTATCAACTTGAGCTCTTACTTATGTAGTTACAAGTGTATCTTGACAGTTAGCAGAATGGTTTAATGAAGCCAGAACCTTGGTTATCACATCACAAGACAAGTAAATATAAGGTGCGTCAGTGTTTCCTGTGCAGATGCTGTGTATGTACTCACAAAATGTAGGTAATTACACTGTTTACACTTACTTCTGTTAAAATCAGAAAAGTCCTGCTGGAAACAGCAGCTCACTTTATTACACATGTGTAATTACATAAGGGAAAATATGTGATTCCAACTATCGAGATACACTTGAATTATATGAGTAGTAACAACTGAAGTGGACACACTTACACTTACACTTTACATAAGCTCCTGTAATACACCATCTGTAACAGTGCATATACCACCTGTAGTTACACTGTTCCTGCATGTGTTAATGTGTAATTACACAGTTATTAGATGTGCCACCTTTATTCGCGTAATCATGACAGCCCTGGGAGTATCAGTGTGAAACTCTAGTCCTGCAGGAACACGACAGAGAGTTCAGTGCAGGGATGCGCAGGTCCAGTCTGATCACTAGGACCAGACTAGAGCATCTGTGGGTAAATCAGTGCTTATCTGATTTAATGACTTGATCTTGTTCAAGCTGAGATGTGAGTTACTGTGTAAGATATAGTGCCAGTGTATTCATTGATCACTGAGTTGGGTTTAGTACATGTAGAATCTGAGCATTCGAGAAGCTAAGCAGATTCAACAGAGCCTATAAATTACAGTGAGTCTCCAGTTCACACTCCTCACTCAGGGCTCTGTGTGCATCTCCGTGACCTGTCAGCACACGCAGGAAGCCGAGAGCTGGTTTATGTATGACGGAGGGACGGAGTGGCAGGGAGAAAGCTTAACGCCAGCTTTTCACTCTCAGAGAAAGCACCTGAGGGGCCTTCCTGTGAATTCATTTCTACAGTCGTAGCGCTCGTAGACAAAACCTGCTGTTTTATTCAGCTTTACTGTGGGCAGAATTCCACATGGGACACGGGAAAAAGCACACACACTCACCCACAGACACACAAACACATTCACCGGCTCTGTTAGCATCACAAATGGTCTTGTTCAGCTGTAAAATGAAGTTGTAAAACTGCTAATGGTCAGAAACTGAGAGCAGGTGAGTGAGGGAACACTGCAGTTCAATGGCTGTAAATTCACTGTAGTGAACAAACAGCAGTGCAGAACAAAAAGGCTGAGAAATCCTTCCTATACACTCTTACAGAACAATCCCTGAACGGCTGGTTATTCATAGAACTGTGAACACTCAAAACCCCCGAAAGCATAAATAGTTCTTGGTACAGTTAAATGGCTCTTCACTTTGACAGCAAACTTATTTTAACCCCTTAAACGGCCAGTTTTATTACACACTTCTATAAGTTACTGGATAAAAAGGCTTAAAATGTAATGAGCCTGGGGTTTGAAGGGGAGAACCATAGAACCATTGCATAGAACTATTTAAAACATTTCTTTATAGAACTCAACCATACACAACAAGCTTTCCATCACAGAGAAGAACCATTAAACCATGCAGAGCTTAGATATTTACAAGGATCAGGTTATGATCTATTTAAAGCTGAAGCATTACTACATTAAAAGTATTAATTAAAAGTATTAAGAGCTAATTATAAACAAAATCATAATGTAAAGGGTAATTTCTGTTGGGAGGTGTCCGTCCCAAACCCCTACATTTCAACATGTGACAATACTTTTTCCTTTTTTAATTTTATTTTTTAAAAACATCTTTTCAATGTATTTTAAAGCTGAAAGATTTAAATTTAAAACAAGGCTATTTTTCAATAAAAACAACTTTATTTAAAAAATGCTGTCCCAAATTTTAGTGTCACTATCAAACCACATCCCATTTTAGTCCATGGGCGGAGCCTTATTTTAGCCACACCCTTCATTTTAGGAAGTGAGACTGCATCCTTGTCCCTCATGGCCACATGGTGAGCAGTTAGACAAAATTGTTTTTATAAAAAATGCGTCCCAAAGTCTGAAAATCAGTGTTTAACAGTGTGGAATCATGTATTTTCAGTAAATAATTAAACGTTTTTTTGTTTTTTTAATGAAAAATCATTTGTTTTAATCAAACAAACATAATTAAGCATTATCTTTATACGGTACGGTATTATCTTTAGACGGTATGTAAACAACTAGCACAGTGTGTATTACCTGCATAAACTGCAAGCAGCTGACTGGATTATGGCATTAAATTAATTTTCCAAAATAGAATTAATTTATCTATGTGCACTTTTCTTCATGTTCCATCTTAAACATTTATTTTCTGAAAACAATTAAATAATCAAATGTGACAAAAGTGTTTTGCTGGTTCTTTTTTTGCTCCAACTTGCCTCAGAAACACGAGACATCATGATAAAAGCATGGACCGTGAAACGCCTTCCAGTATGTGGTGTCTTAACTACATCACCCTCCTTTATTTACCTGGTGAATTTACCCATCTTAGATGGTCAAAACAGATCACTAAAATAAACATCAGATAACTAGTCTGGCATCCTGGATCTAGTTTGGCATCTGAAGAAGAATGGTCATGCAGCTGAACCTGCGTCGACAGCACAACAGAGGTTTCCAAAGCCAGACAGCCTTAACTGGAAAAACCATGACCAAATCCACACGCTTTGGAGATCAAAACGCATGAAGCATGACGTTTATCCTAGATCTAAAACTCAGTGAGCTGTAGTTTCAGAATCCTACCTTGGAAAGACCTCCGACTTCCAGATAGAAACAGATGAGGAAGACGTTCCAGGCCACCCACAGCGCCGTCCACACAGCATACTGCAAAACACACGGCACATATTTACAGACATGCTCTCACACGCTGATCACACGGCCCACATACGAACATACGGCCAGAGGAAAATGTCACTGATGGCACAAAACACCTTAGAGGGTCACTCAGCAGACTTTTAAGTAACTGCATTCCATGTAAATCTGGGTGATGATGTGTTCGTGGCTCAGTAAGGCAGATACTTGTGTTTATAAGTCTATTAGCATGAAAATGTGCTAAAATGGCCGTGGAATAATTTACAAGGCTGCATCTTGGTTTAGAGCTGAACGTTCTGGCCTGGTTCCGTCTCCTTCTATTGACCATCCTGTGCTTTTCACAATGCAGCCATAAAGGCCATTCAGATGCTAATTTAAATTAGCACTCCTCCTAGTGATAAGCAAGACGGCTGGTTTCTAGTCTGTTTAACTTCGCAGAGCTGAGGAATCAGGGAAATTGGAGAAAAGCGCTTTTCTAATTCATTCGCAGTTCTGCAGATAGTAGACTTAGTAACTGCCATTTCACCAGACTAGGAGCTCACACTGAGAGGTCACCCAGCGTTGGTTCATACCGAGAGCATTAAGGAAAGAGGACGAAGCTCTTTGAGAAATCCTTTGTCCCTTGTGGAAAGCTTGGCTCTAAGGCATAGTTGGCTGCTTAATCTTTCAAAGAACATTTTAAAATGCCAAAGGGTTCTTCAGAGAGACCTTCCACAACAGAAACTCCACAGAAAAAAGTTCTCATTTCAAGAAAGAGACGGTTGAACTCAGGTCTAATTTTCCGTAACTGGAGCACAGAAAGGGGTCCAGAATTAGATGATAAAAACCGCACTGACATTTTCATAACCATTATAGTAACTAACTGACAAACGTTCACTCAGCGGAGCAGATAAACTCACAGCTGTGCACGAGTCGGAGGAGTTGTAGGTCTCAAATGACGGTAAAGTGCAGCCTGAGGCAAAACGACTTCCACCTTTCAGTAAGATGACCTAAGATTAAGCTAATGTCTTGTTGGGGAAGACTGAACTTTAGACACGGTGATTCATGCACTAAGTCATGATTATAGGTGAGTAATACACAGCTAGATGGACAGGGGGGTGAACGGCGAGATGCTGACATGCCGAGACAAAACTCCCTCCAGATTCCCAGGAGTTTTCCTGCCCTGAAGCTGCAGGTCTCTTCACATCTGTCCTCCATCATTTCCTGCCCGACTTTCTCTCTTTTATAAGCTGTTGCTTTTCAGCATAAAGCTTGAACTGAATCTTCACTCACCTTTTAACTTAAACCTATTAAAACATGTTGAAACTGTTTTGGGATAAAGTGTCGACACATTAACAGCATCATTAATTGACCTGTTTCTGCCCACAAATGTGATCTTTTGAAGAAACTGTTCCAAAACTGAACAGACTTTACAGAATGCTGACAGAAATGACTTTCAGTTTGACGAATTCAACTTTAGATTCACTACATTAGGTTGAGATTCCAGTTTAAGATGCTATGCTAATGAGCTGGACTATGCTGTTATAGCTAATTAAAGCTAAACACTGAATTAGCCATCATGCCTTGATTACAGGACAAAACATACATCTGATCTATCACACATTCAAAATAAAGACCAAAACAATCTGGAATCAATAATAAACTCAATGTCTGTACTTTGAAAAAACTGTGCTGTCCAATTCAGCAGGAGATGCTACTTCATTCCTGGGTAATGTTTAGGTCACTTCTACTTACATTCCATCTGTTCTATCCACATTTGCAGCAGTGCTGACATCGTTAATCACAAGAAGTTCTTATGAACGTCTTCTACTCTGCGCCTCAGACTGCAATGCCTAAAAATAACCTCTTCTCTTTCATTAAAACTAAAGCTGAAGCTGTGGAAATCCAGTAGGCTTTGGAGTGCCGTTGGAATTAGGCTTGACCCAGTAAGGAGCTGAGGTGAGCCGGACTTTAATCATTTAATTAATAGTAATTAGGAGCAGATTCTAGAGATTAAAATGCCAAACAATGTGTTGGGAGTACAGGGATCAGTCTAGTGCTTTGGAAGGCAGTGAGGTGAGGGCTGTGCGTCAGGGTCCATTAACACTGAGCGCTACTCTTAAGTCCTCCTCCTCAAGTCCTTACATCACCTCTCTTCAGTTAACGACTAGCAGATCTGCACACACTGAAAAGACGTTTCGCTCTAAGAAATGTTTCCAATGAGCGTCGCTCACAAAGACTCAGGGGTGCAGTCATTAGTTGAGAAGGCCAAAGCTGAGACTCATGTATTGTGGAAAAAACAAATAAAACAATCCATGTTTTATTTGTAGACTGTAACAGACATATTCATGCCTTGTAGCATATTTTATAGCGACTCCTTCAGTAAAGAGCTCTTGCTGTATCTACCCAAAAACCATGGATAAAAAAAGTCCTGACTGGACAAATTCCCACTGGGCATTTCAATAACCTAACCCTTCTGTTTTCTACCAAAACCTAAATAAATGAGAGTATAACTACAATACTTGCAGAGTTTAACACAAGCATAAAGATTACATTAAATAAAAATGAACTAAAAATGACAGATTATGCATTTTTTATATAACAGAAACCATTAGGTCTCCTCTGAAGTCCTATAAGGCCCTGAGGCTTCCCCACTGCATCTCACTGCTTCATCAATTTTACACTCATGACTCATCGGCAGCTGCGCTAATGCACTTCAATCATCAGCCTACATTAGAGCACTAAAACGGCTGAGACAACAAGAAAATCACAGTTATTTGTTCTTTTAAGGTCATTTTAATAACGGGGGGGTCCAACATACAGTACTGCACAACAGTTTCAGGCAGCCACAAAAATCATTTGAAACTATTTAAATACGGCAGTAAGAGCGTTTTTGCCAGCAGAAACACTATAACAGTTACAAATAAATAGAAATAAACAAAAATAAAGTAGCCAGATGGTTTTTAAGTTAATAATAGCTCAGTTAGAAGAATGCAGTTAAAAGAACACAGGTTTGATTCCTGACTGCTCTCTGCACTCAGGTCACTGCATGGGTTTGTTAAAATCCATCAGCAGCACATCTGATTTACTTTAAGAAGGACCGATTAGCTGACGCAGGTGGATGATGGTAATCAGAAACACTAGGCTTCCCCAAGACGTTTGGAAATAGTTAAGCTCACACACTGAACCACATATTGTCTATTTTTATTTGTGTTTATTCTAATGTTAGAGAAAAAGCACTCATAATGTAAATGTAAGCACTCAAATGTAATTAGGTAAAGATATTTTAACGTAAGCAGTTTTGGACCATTTCTGTTCCAGTTATCATGAAAATTTCAAACAATGTAAAGAGCAGCTGGTATTTTCAAATACTGTAAAAAATAGAAAAACAACAAAAGTGAAGATACAAGGTTTGTTCTTAATGTGGCGATATGTGTGGATACTCACCACCACTATGTAGCGCGGGCGGTACTGGATGGTGCCGAAAAGGCCCAGGATGACAACGATGATGTGGAAGAAGTTGGCCAAGATGGGAGCCCACTGATAACCCAGGAAATCAAACACCTGCCTCTCAAGAGCCACCATCTACAAAACAAAACAAGACATATTTACATTTAACAATGCCGTGATTTACAGCTGAGCTCTGCATCAGAGCAGGGCAGCGTCTGCTGATGCCGCTGTGTTTGTTCCCAATAGTGTAGCTGAATGCTTTTCAACAAAGGCTGTCAGGCCAAAACCAGGAATCGTTCAAAAGTTCTTATGTTCTGCATATAAACAACCCTGTCCGATAGCACAGCTGAGCTGCTGAGTTTGGGGCAGGTGTAAAAGATTGACACATCAACAAATCTGATTCAACAAAGACCCGGACACAACAACAAACACCTGCACGCCACATTATCACTGGGACATGATTTTCAACAAAGGAAGCGCAGAAACGAAAAAACCCGGCCCATAAATTTCACCTGTTTTCAGCACCTCAGCGCTGCTGCCACGCCTGCTGCTACATGGACATCAAGCATTTTGCACCTTTCATCATGCAAGACTGCATTAGCATGGAGCTCGATTAGCCCAGCAGCCCTTTGTACTCCAAGTGGTACTGAGTCTCCTCCTCCTGTGGGATCGGGTCGAGAGGGCGGTGTAATGAGAATCGGGCGAGAGTGTGACGGGCGCGGAGAGGAGGACACTGGGTGACGGCTGCTGGGGGTGATGGATGAGGGAGCTGGGGGGGCTGCAAATCAGACAATAGGACAGACTTCCCAGCCACTATTAATGATAAATAGGTGTTATCGATACGCTAAAGAAAAAATTCATCTTGATTGAGACCTGATCAAATACATCTTAATGACAGAGTCTGAACTGGCAGCCACTATTGATTACACCAGTAATGAACCCATCAACCATTTACTTATTTATTTATTTTATTTGAGTAAGCAGAGTCTTCTAAATATTTCAAAGTGAACAACGATAAACCAGGTTCTCAAAGATTTCACTGTCAGGCTTTGGGCCAGGCCTCGAAAACATGCATTTCATCATCTCATACAGCAAGAAACTCAGGAAACAGGACAGGAAAATATGTTATCAATAAAGATTTGTGCACAGTTTTTTAACAATGTCCAGTGTGGACGGGCAATATGCCTGGACAACCACACAGAGAGATCCAATCAGAGCTCATCTTTGATATGTTGAGAGAGAGAAGGCCAATCAGATTACCTGTCGGGGCAAAACCAGAGCCTGTCACTGACGTGTCTGCCAGTTAGTTAGTTTCTATTCAGCAGGCTGATTTTAACTCCTACGTTGTGAAGAACAGATAAAATACTAACGAATTGTTGTTGTGTTTTTATATATATGGATATCCGGAAAGTGATCAGATGAGATTAAACCTCTGGGCTGGAACAGCTCTCGAACTTTATATCACTGCAGTTTACTACGCTGACGGTGATTTGCTGACTAAGAGAAAAATGGCAAAGTGAGACATTTGTTTGGTCAGTTTGTTTAGTAGCTGATGGTGTTTGTCTGATCAGTTTCATATTTATTATACAGTATACAAACAATCGCAAATTACAAAAAAATGAAGTATGTATTAGCAAGTTTTTGCTCTGTTCCAAGCCAGGAATTGATCAACTCAAAAAGCAGAAAGCGAGACCCACCACCGACATACTTTACTAGAAAAAGTACAAAGAATTTTAGGAAAAAAAAAACAGGAAAAATAAAAAAATGATAAAAATGAATGTAAATGGTTTACCAGGCTCTGTTTCCTATTCTATAATAGACCACTGGTAGAATTTAACAGGGCTGGACCACCTAATCACTATCTCTAATGATCAATACCGATCATTAAATCGATAGGTAGAATTTATTTGTTCTTTTCCATTGCGTTTGGTATGCATGAATGATCTTCACTCCAATCCATGCTCGAAAACTCTAGTCCTTGTTTTACTTGTGGTGCTACACAAGGAAAATGTCGCCAAAAACAAATTTTTCTTAAATTTAGTGATTTGTTGTAAGGAATTTTACACCAATTTTTACGGACGGATGTGATTGTTAATGCTGCAAACCCTTCACATCAAGTCTGATGTGCTTCTTTATTTAATACTCAAGAGACAAAGAATATAAAGAAAAGGATCCATTGTTTACTAACAACTTCTTTAGCCAGACACTCAAAGCTGAAGACAGAAGTAACAGCCCATCCTGTTAAAAGGTTTAACACAGACTCACTCAGGAGCTGAATCAGTGGGAGGCGTTTCACAGCACTGCTCTCGTTTAGACCCTCAAGCATTGAAAGGAGCGAACAAACTACAAGAGCAACAATTAGCAAATATGAAACACAGCGTTATTGTTCATATGTAGGTTTTTAAAATTTTATTCCTGTAAGACATTAAAATATCTGTGGGTTTTAAAAAATTTTGTCCTTATGTTTTCCAAAATTGCTTATCATCCCAGTTGTAGAATTTATTATACATTCAGGTCTATAAATATTTAGACATTGACAAAGTCATTGTCAAAAATGGCTGTAATCCCTATACAGTTCAAGCTGAAGCTGAAAATTCAAATTAAGTTTATATTTTAACTTGAATATTCTGTGATAGCTAAAATAATAACTTTGATGACATCCAAATATTTATAGATATGCCTGGGCGCATTATCATCGTGCACACTGCCAACCAATCACTGCTGATTTACTGATTTTTTTTGTGAGTAATCAACTTATAATATACATTTATGTGACCAGTGAAACCCACACAATCCATCATCTCTGACACTCAGTTATTTATGGTCTTAAAGTAGAGGAATATCTGTAGAGCACCACAACCATCATAACAGCCCAGTAAAATACTTCAGTCTTTCACAGAACTGGCACAGATTAATGCTATCAGTGCTAACAGACCAGATTTCATACCTAATGCTGCCTCATTCAGCTCACTGAGCGACTCATTAAAAGACCAGTGTGGCTGTTTGCCACATTCGGAGGATGATCTCCTCCATTTTCTGCTGTTTGCTTGGCGCCTCACAACAGAGGAACTAGCCAGGCACAGATCAACACTCTGAATAAACCTGAACCGACTGGCAAGGAGCTGCTGCTAGCCAAAACACTCGGGACACGCTGTATCACAGACCTGGCACGGCACAGTGAAGCCTGTGTTTCAGGAACTTGGCTTGATTAGACTGGGGAGGCAAAACAGGGTGACGAGGGGTTCTCCACGGAGAATGACCTCACGTCTGCTCAGAGATAACGACAACGTGAAAGACAGATAGGAGAGAGCGAAGAGAGGTGTGACTTCACAGGAGCAGATGAGGAGACAGATGTGAATTTAGAACTGGCATCTATTCAACACCCGGCACCGCAATCCAGGACCAAACTGTGGCTGGATTGAACAGAGGAGGAAAGACAGTCTTTCTCTTCAGAATACAATGCAAATGCAATATCTTCAATAAAGTCTGACCAGTCTAGGAGCCGTTCCTCAGAGATTTTTCTTGGTCTTCCAGATCTAGTCTTGACCTTAACAGTTCCCCTAATTTCCTAAATGGTATTCATGCAGTAAAACTTTTAGAACTGTCATCATATTTACATTATAGAATTAGAATTAGAAAACATTATAGAGGTAGAATATCAACAAATCATAATTTGACCTTTTGTATAGTTTTATACAGACCTTTTTATACGTTTAGATAACTTATTTACGCTATAAATATGTATTTTATCAAAGAGATGGATCAAAATGGTGCTGGATTTATGCAATAAATTTCCCCAGATAAGAGATGCCAAGATCAAATCAAATTTTTTTAGGTCCTCAAATTAGAAAAGTAATACGAAATGTACAGTTCTGAAATAAGACTGAAGAAAATCAGCATGGCTGTCTATTCAGGAAAATTACTGAGATCATTTTGAAACATTATAAAGCAGAAAAGACTGAAATAGTGAGTGTCCTATTGAAATCATACAGAGCTATGGAACGTAATATATCACTAAAAATACATTTCACGGAATTTCATCTAGATTTCTTCCCTAAGAATCCTACATCAAAACATCTGACATGGAAAAGCGGCATCAAGGGAAACTGAGCTCTGGTGCGGTGGGGACCACGGTTAGATCCTCAAAACAGACATTCTAGAAGCTAAATTCAGCAGAGAATCAACCACTGCAACTTTTTATGTAGGGCAAATACATTTTGGCTTATAATATAAATTTATGTTTTCTTGAATTTTTGTGGCACAAAATCCCTGCATGACAGGAACAATGTAAAACAGATCTGAATTACATGCGAAAATACTACTTCTTTAGTTCAAGCAAGAAAAAATATGGATTTGAGCCGATACTCAGGGTTTCAGGTTCAGAAAAGGAAAAGTGCTGTTGAGCGATCTCTGTGTGAGTTGGAGGGGGAGGGACTGGAAAAATTGGTGGCCTGTAAGATGGAGAGAGGACAGGTTAAAGGGGATGGATCCTGCTTTCTTGCTTCCATAAAACAGAGAACAAGACAACAAACGCTTGACCTAGAAACACATCCAGCACTAATCTAAAGATAAGCCCGGTCTAGAAAATACTCACATACACAGGTCGAAAAGGCACAGTGACAGTCATTAGAAAGATTAATCCCAGTCCACACGACCCAATCAGTCACACAGCGTGACCAGCCCAACTGTCACCTCAGAATGGAGCCAGGCTGACAAATAACTGGGGTGAGTTTCACTTTTTGTGCTGTAGACAGTTCCTCCTCTCCCGACTTCAGATCAGCAATTAATCTTAGGATGGGCACCGTATTGGATTGAGGAGGCCACGGGTTTATCATTAGCCGTTTTAGGGTCTTGTTCACCAACTGTTCTTACGAAGAAATTTATTTTTAAAACCCACTTACGCAGTTTTGACGAAGATTCTGACTCACCAGTGTTCTCTTATCTGAGATTTGTTCTTAGGTAAGAACAGAATCTACACACTCAAGAGCACAAAGGGGAGAACAGTTCTGCGCTTTAAGAACACGTCATGAATCTGATGGAGACTTTTTCTAAAGATGTTTCTCAAGAACACATTTAGGAAAAAATCTAGGAAGATTAGTGGTGAATTTATCTAGTGGCCCAGTGTTTTTAGAACTCATAGTTAAGCAAACCTGAACCAAGATCACAGAGCCAGCATGGTCTAAATTAGTGCTCAACTGATTGATGAAGAATTTGTCACAGACAAATTAAATGAATGGCAATAGTTTTAGTTAAACAGTGCTTTACTGACTGATATGAAGGTGAATTGCCAAATACGACTAACAATTCAACGGTCCCCTTTCATAAACAGCTGAAACATCTCAGGCAGGCCAGTCTGGCACCCGCACTCTGATAACACAGCCATGTTTTTGTAAAACGTGTAGAACGTGGCTTGGCGTTGTCATGCTAAAATAAGCATGGACGTCCCTGAAAAAGACGTTGTCTAGAAGGCAGCATGTGTTGCTCTAAAACGTGTATATATAGCGTCTTTTAGAGTTTTTTCACAGATATGCAACTAACCCATGCTATGGGCACTAATACACCGGCATACCATGACAGACCCTGGCTTTTGAATTTTAGACTGGTCTGATCTGGATGGTTTCTTTTCTTGGCCTGGAGAACACAACGTCCATTATTTCCATAAACAATCTGAAACACTGACTTGTCAGACCACATATACATTTTCGCTGGACATCAGTCCTTTCAGATGAGCTTGAGCTCAGAGAAGTTGCTGAGATTTGTGTAAAGTGCAGTCTTAACTTACACTGTGGATCCAGCAGCAAACAGGGCTCATTGACAATGGATTGTCAAAGAATTCCCGAGACCGTGTGGAGATATCCACCAAAGAAGCACGCCAGTTTTTAATACAGTGCCATTCAAAAGTCACAAGCATTCAGTGGTGATTTTCAGCCTTACTCCTTATGCTCAGAGATTGACAGATTCCCAGAATCTTTTGATGATACCAAAAGATTAGTAGAAGGTGAAATACCTAAAATCCTGCAATCACTCAGCGAAGAATGTTGTTAAACTTTGAGTAACTGCTGATTCATTTTTTAGACATGTAGGGAGCCTTTAAGCTCATTAAGGACGAGGCCTTTTTTAACCAAGCATGATTGTATCAACTGTTTAAAATGTTTTTTGAACATTCACAACATTCGTAAATCGTTAAATATCTTTGTACTGTTTTTGCTTAAAGAGTAAAAAAAAAAAACTGTCTTCTGTTTGCATTTTCATTTCACATGCTGTCCCAAATTTTTTGCAACTGAGGTTTGTAAACATTGTAGTGGTAGGAGTGGAGCTTCCCAGCATCCTTAGTGGTTTTGTTGTTTTCTGTATCAATCTGGCCATAGCTCATCATCAATAGAAGCCACAGACATACTACTAGACAGTTGGCCAAACACTCATAGACCCCATTTACATCTGGTCAGGATTATATCTGGATGAGGCCAAACCTTAAACTCACCCAAGAAACTTTTAAAATCTGATTGCTTCAACCACTTCAGGAGGTCTGAGATGCATTTGAGCCACGTTATAGCAGTGTAAACACATCCATCTCTCCAAGACACATTCCACAACCAGAACTCCTCCCACTACAACCGACACTCCTCGCCACGCTGTACGTCACTCGGAACGTGATCCATGTCTGCGAGGAGGATATTCACACCAGACAAAACAAAACGCTTGACAGCAACATGGACAGACGCTATTGTGCAAAACAAACTGCAGGTGAAGAGGCTGATCGGATAAACAATTGGTAACTGGTTGCCTCGTAATGAGCAGATTTACATATTCTGTCCCACACAGTGACCGGATATCAATCCCACTAACTGGAGACCACCAGGTGACTACCAGGCGTAAAAGCATGTGGCTAAAATCTTACCAGGATACAATTTGGACACTGGTCAGATGAAGTGACCAAGTGTAAACAAGGTCATAGATCTGGGACAGATTCCATAGTCTTACTGTGTTACTCTACTCACTAACCACTGTAGGAGATAGTTTAACCGTCATGTTCTGCTTAACACGCTCGTGTTTAGCATGGAGCTCCAGTGTCCACATGCACTTAGACGGCTGGAGGAACTATCAGATATCGTCCGCAAGTCGACCGCTGATTGACGATAGTACTTAGACTCTAATGGCCCTCTTACTGAAGCTAGAAAAAATCAGATATGCCATAATAACATGTAATGGGATAACACTCGCCAGCGTACAATAATTGATCCACGGTTCAACATCATTCCACAGCCAAAGGCAGCTCAGGGAAATGCTCTCATCACTGAAACTGGAACTGGGCCAAGGCTGTAGGAATTTGACAGGTGCCAGGATTCAACATAGCTTTAGCATCGGAGGCTGATTTATATGAGCCAGAGGGAAGAGGTAGGTCAGGGCATGAGGGCTTAGGACAGGGGTTAAGAGGTGAAGGTGTGTGTGTGGTTCTCCAGTGTTTAAATGGCTTTCCTGGAGAGGCTGGAACACACAGGCCTACAGATTTATCACCTGCTAATAGAGACGTGAGGCTGTGGCGAAACGGTGAGGAGCTCAGACTGCACAGCTGGGCCTGGCAAACTGAGTGTTGGAGGGAAAGATGATCTCTTTATTTTAACCCAAGTCCTACTGTAACTCCGCCTCTCTCTCTTTTCACACACTGTCTTTGCCTTTCATCTGTCTTGCCTTCACGTAATGAGAATGTTTTCAATGCACATTTTCACCCGAGAACAAAAGTTTTCCTCCCAAACTCCACCCAGTCTGACACTGAAAAGAGAACTTGCCAGATCTCACAAGCAATTTACTGAGAAATTGACCTTGAAGTAATGCAGACAGATTATGGACCCAGACGCGATGCAGAATTATGCAAATGTGTTTGGTGTGTATGCGTCTTTCAAGAGCGCCCTGGGCTGCTTACGTAAGGAAACAAGGCTGCGCTCAAAATATCAGAGCAGCACTGTATTACAGGGGTAAACTCATCACAAATATTTATGGCTGATGTCTTCACAGTGAAATCAGCCAGTCTTTATTAGCCAAAGTGACAGCGACAGGTAATAAAACAGTGATGTTGTTCATTTGCTCTTTAAACTGGTCGTAAAGAAAGTCTTCAGTGCAGTTCCTCCTCTTTTATTGCAAACACTACAGGCTGCCATCTCGACCTGGAGCAGGCCCACGCACAGACAGTCTGGGGGCAGGGGCCTCAAAAAAGGACAAACTGGACGGCATTTAATTATCAACAGAGAGACAATCTTATCATGCTTCAGGTCCTGTACACAAGTTTACAGATATAGCCAAACACATGGCAAGTCAGTTTCTTTCTTTTATATTCTGGCAGAAATATCGAATTATGTGTATGACATAAAATGGTATGAGGTATTTTATATATGTGTATATACACACACACACACACACACACACACACATATATATATATATATATATATATATATATATATATATATATATATATATATATATGCTTGTTCACTCCTACTGTGCTGTTACTATATCATTAAGCAGCTGCTGTTTTCCAGCCTGAGTGCACTATGATAGAGGTGCCAATGCTGGGAGATAAAAACAGTGTTATACACTTTACACGCATCAGGAGCTGTAAACACTAAAGACACAAAGCTTCTCTCCCTCTTTCCCTCTCTCTCTCTCTTTCTTTCTCTCTCTCTCTCTCTCTCTCTCTCTCACACACACAAACATACGCACCACGCCCTCATACCTAAGGGACTCATTAACACATGCAGAAATAGCTGAATGCTTTTAGACGCTGGAGACTGATAGATTGTTGGTTCCGGGCAGAGTAGTTCTATCTGCAGATGATCAAATTCACTCCCGCTCCTAAATCAGCCACTTCCCCCAGATTAGCCCCCACTGGTCCGTGAAACTACTTTGTTAATGCACCTTTTTGCTCCTGATTGATTGCCATCAAAAGGTCGATCATTGGTTTTCCCCTCATCATTCTAAGTGCTGACTCTTCTCCAGCTGCTGATGAGCAAATCTGAAAGATTTTCCCATGGTCTCATACCAAGACACATAACGCTACGGCAGCGATTTCCACTGAAGAGCAGAGCGTAAGAGGGAAAACCGACAAGGAAAGCATTTTTAAACCTAAATTCTATCTGCTGCATCTGTAGCATATTAGTCAATACGAATCCATTTCCTTCTATTATATATGTGTTTGGAATCTACAGGGAAATGCATCAACTTTAATGTCTATGGTAATCAACCAGTGTTCCTTTAAATAATGCTGTACTGGTGATCACAGTTTTGTATGCATGTTTGTTCGAAACTATCCGGACACCCTCTCTAATAAGTGGTTCTCAAACCAGTCCTGAGGGACCCCCAGACAGTCCACAACTGAACAGAGCATAAATGTGGAATGTCTGGGTCGGAAACACCGGGCTAAGAGTATGAAGACCCAGCACTGGGCCATGTAGCAGTGAAAATGAACTCTATGATGGAGGACTATCGAACATCTTTATTCGAATGCTGTTGTGGCTAAATGCAATTCAAACCCTCACAGCAATGTTCCAACATTTAGTGTAAAGCCTTTGCAGAAGAGTGGATGCTTTTATTACAGAAAAGGGGTGACAGACTCCCTATTAAAAGGTGCATGAGTCAAACCTGAAGACACTCAAACCTCCAGCAGCCAAACTGATGAACTACAACAACACTGGATTGATCTTTTTACTCTCTGGATCTGCCAGTCATTCCTGCCCATCAACACAATACACCCCCATAGAATCAACGATGCCCAGCGTCGTCATTTAGCCTGCCAGCATAATCAGGGATTATCATGACTTCACTTTCCAGTAATGAGGCTGTTTATTAAGGACACTTTCTTTCCCTGTTATTTAGTACAGATGATAAAGGTACAGCATTATGCTAACACTGCTTGAGAGGAGATCAAAATACTCGAAAATCTGGCGTCAAACTTAGTTACAGTCCTATGAACACGTGCCTTTTGGGTTATAATGAATCACAGTACTAGAATCTGCCGGGCCAGGTCACCAACCAGATTCCACCGTGTCTTCTAGCCATGCAGACAGAGAAGGGGGCCTAGTAATGTGGTGTAGGGGAGGGTATTTTAAAATGACCGACTGACTGTCAGTGTAAACACAGACAGACACTTACGCTGATCCCACTGCTTAAACCATCACGTTCTAAATTATGCCCTGCACACTTTCCAGGTTATTTGTACTAATAATAAAATAAAAATAGACTAATGCACCTTTAATACCCCTGATTTCAGAAGAAATGTTGGATGAGTCTTTACAATGTTCTAGACATATAGGGCCAATTTCCCAGACTCAGATTAGGGCTAATCCTACACTGAAAGAATTTTTATTGCTGATTCACCATTGACACTTCAGCTGAGTCTAAGACTTTGCTTAATGCATGGCCGGGAAACTGGCCCATAGTGTAAGTACTCAACTCTGTCTCTGAGTAGTTATGCTGACTGAAGGGCTGCTGTCCAACCAAATCACATAAAATTCTATTACAATTTGGGAACATTCTGAAAGTCCCCATAAGGAAAAATATGTCCCTGCATATTATGTAGTTTCCAAAATCCAGAAAAAGCCCAAAGATTTCCTTTTAGTTTTTGAGGCGAAGGCTAGTGCGGGGCATTTGTGTGAGCATAGCAGTATTTAGGTAGTAAGAGACAGGTCAACAGAAACCCTGATAAAAACAGCACCGATTTATTACCTAATAAAATGGCCAACGAGTGGTTCAACTGTCTACACGGTGACCCCATCATCAGGAGTTCAGTCCCAGTCAAGAGAGGATAATTGGCCCCCACTCTCCATGACCTAAGGCCTAGCTAGTACTGGCTAGTAATGTTTTACACTGTTAATGTTGTGAAGGTCAAATAAAATCATAAGTAAAAGTATTTAAACTCTGCCTGTCATCATATAGATTCACATTCTCGTACAGCCTGACTGTGTTCATAAGGAAATCTATTATTTTCAGACATTATTTACTGAACATAAAATATCAGAATATGTAGGTTTGTAAATATACCAGAGGCTGGGATGTCAATCTTATTTTTATGTTGAGAAAATATTAGTGAGAAAACGTGGGGCTGAAACACGAGGCTACGTTAACAAAGAGTTGTTTTCAAGAAAATTTAAGTGAGGGAACCTACGGCACAAGGAATATAGGACCTGGAAATGGAAGCAGGGCCTTGGAAACATATGCCCTGAAAATACAGGGCTGCCTTTTAGACATTTCATAACAAAGAGATGACCCCAGAGGAGAGCCAGTTAGCGAGAAGATCTGGACATGACTAAATGTGGGAGAAAATTGGGTAAAAATCCAAAACATGACCCATGAGTGTAGGTATGAGGTAGTACCTAATAAACTGCCAGCTTGGTATCGGTGTATACGTATCACAGTGAAGCTCTTAGTACTGCTGTCATTTCTCTGAACACTCATTTACCTCTTTACCTCCATCTGCTTCCTCATTTTTCCTCTCTGCATTTCTAACATGGAAACCTCTTATCAGCCTCTGACCTACAGCACCCTTAAGCACTGACCAACACACCCACCTCCCCATCACAGCTCTCACTGACTCATAGATGGGTGAGGTTTCCTGATCGTGACCCACGGAGTCATTCATCCATCTCTCCATCCCTCCCTCCATCCTTCCTGTCATCCACACCTCCAGCAATGGGTCAAGCCCTCTTCACCACACATCTTCTTTCCATCCTGTCCTCACTGATAAAGGGGTCACTTTGTTTTCTATTCCTGATAACTACACTGGTCTAAAAACACACACACACACACACACACACACACACACACACACACACACGCACACACACACACACACACACACACACACACACGCACACACACACACACACACACACACACACACAGACAAAGACACAGGATCCTAGCTTTCACTGTATCATTCATTTTCCATGACCTTACATCAGTCTCTCTTTTCCACCTCTCTCTCTCTCTCTCTCTCTCTCTCTCTCTCTCTCTGTCTCTCTCTCTCTCTTCCTCTCTGTTGAAAATCCATTCCATGAAGTCATCAGCCGAATCATTATCAAGCTGCCGAACGTGATTACGCTCACAGACCACGTCAGTGTGATCCTATAATGTTTTCCCTCACCTGCAGAACCAGCGCAGCTATACGTTACTTACATCCGTGACCTTCCTCCACTGTTATGACCTCATGCTGTAAAAATGGTTTGTATGTTCAACCTAAAAAAATAAGTTTTGTGATATCAAGCAACTGAACTAGCTTTATTCAACTAGTTCCAGGACTAGCATTCAAAAACACTCTAACTGAAACAACAGTTCATTCAAATGATTTATTTAGGTTAATTAAAACTAGTTAATTGACTAGTTACCATATAAAGTCATTTTTAGGGTGAACTGATTAACTTTATGCTGCAACAAGTAAATTAACTAGTTTTATTCAATCTAAATCATTTGAGTGAAACATTGTCTCTAATCAAGCTGCTCTGAGTTGAATAAAACTAGTTCAGCTGCTTGGAGCTCATGAAACGATTTATTAGGTTGTTGGGTTGGATTTCTCTGTAACGCTGCTTTGTGACACACCTGTTGTAAAAGTTCTATATAAATAAACTTTGACTTGACTTGTTACAGTGTCGGTCAATGTTTTTGTGAATGAAGAAGACACTAACAGGTGTCTCTCTGTCGGGGTTGCTATGTTACGCTTTGGCAGAGAGTTTTTAAGGATTAGCTGCTTTTCTGTACTTGAAAATACTGGTGGAATTTATCTTAATAGAACTTACAAGTAAATAATATTCGCACTTATTAGATTCCTTTAATACTAACTTGGATCTTTTGATCTTTTTCTTTGTAAAATGTAAACAGGCCACATTATGACATCAAAAGTCTACATCGTCATTCTGTTTACTGTATTTTCTCAAGTGTATGTTTGGATTGGAGGTCATCTCTAAAAAGTCAAACAGGGCAGAAGATGATTTGAAGCGTTTCTAAGGTTGGAATTGATGTAAAATATTGCTTTTATTCTTTTAGAGTTTTGCTTTGAATTGTTTCATTCAAAGAAACTGAGCTGAATAAAACAAGTTCAACTGTTTGTTTTGTATGTTTACGTAACTTCTGTTCCTAAATTCCTCCCTTTCCTCATCTCTTACAGTATTTAGCTCCTTAGCTTCCTGTTTCTTAGTAATTGTGTGGCTGGTTATGATTTAAGCCGTACTCAGCTTAGCAGGAAAATATCTGATCTGAAAATGACTCAGAGTGTTTGACTGTGTGCGGTTTAGCGTCTCCAACAAAGTTTAGACCTAAACGTGGATTAAATCAAGGTTTATCTAATAATCCAGTTGCACCAAACCTTAAACCTAGTTTTAAAATAATCTGGGTCACATTTAAATCATCATTTCACAGTAAATCTAGATTAAATTTAATCCTGCTGCTCCATTACGTTTCTCTCTGTATAAGTAAAACTATAAAGTACCTCAGAAAACAGCACTCGAGCATCTTTTGTGTGCATCACTGAAAAACACACAGGATCTCACTGATGCTCACGTTTTACAGTTACAGATTGTGAACACATGAAGTAAACGGCTGAAAACAGACTCATTATTTGACGTGGTTTAATTGAACTAGTTGATCTGTGATGAACAGCCTGGCCCTGAGCTAACAGGCTAACAGGCTACTCTGATGATATTCAGCGTTAGGCTTTAGATTTGAGTAATTATTTAGCATTAAGTTTCAAACTGAGTAATAAAGAGAGCTTTAATATTTAAATACTTAAATTCAAAATAACAGGTTTTGCATGGAACATTCAGACTGCAGTCCCGCAGTGAAAAAACTAAAGAAAACTGTGTTTTAGTAAAAATATGATGATTTTATGAGTGCACAACTGTTCAGAGCTGTGTTTATTAGTCATGTACTGACAAGTGTTTTTGAGTGCTGCTCAAAAGTAGCCAAAACTGTCA
>NW_023494802.1:21865811-21925811 GCF_904425465.1 Colossoma macropomum | reverse complement strand
GTTATTTTATGTTTTATTTAAAACAGAAAATGTACAGTAAAATTAGCAGAACAATCCCATATTTCTGTTTGTTCCCTGCAGGGGATGTTTTACCTTATTTTCACTTAGAAAATCAACATTTACAATGCTGTGTTATGTTAAGGTTATGTTTGGTGTCATTTTAAGAGAAACAGATAACAAAACAGTCCAATCAATACAAGCTACGTCAGGTCTGTAAGCTCCTACCCATGTAAACTTAAATATCATCTGAAACTGTTATAACAGTCAAAATTATCATCATATTGAATTCTAATCAGTATGGACAGCACCTTGAGTGTCTTTACTATAAACTGTGTTTACTGACCCCACGCTTACCTGCTAGTTCACCAACTCTGCTAACTAGCTCATTTGAGATTTATGTCCCTGAATAAAAACACAAACTAAGTGTGGATGAGAATTCATGTTCCTGCATGTGTGAACACAGGAAACCCTGCTTTTTCTGTAAACGAAAGGAGTGAGGCTGGATAAAGGGATGTTTGTTAAGTGTCTGTTTCTCTGTCTGTGTGAGACTGAAGGGTCAAAGAGAAGCAAGAAAAAGACGGATCCTGCTGTCCAATCAGAACATCACAGATTTGTCCCCACTGACCACACAAAGGCACGAAAAGTAAAGTCCTGTTTACACTTTGCATTAACATCAAAGTGATTTCGTGGTGATCGTACCATCGTCTAATCAAGACATGACACGTTTACACTTGTTCTTTTCATTTGTACTTTCTGCATCCAGATATTGATCTGATCTCCTTTCCCTGCAATATTTACATGTTTAAATCAGTCTGGTGCGTCACAGAGCAGAGCGGTGGAGCCTGTGCTGGCTATGCTGGGTTTAATGCTTTATAGAACATTTTGCAATCACAGTGCAGAGAGTTCAGGGCGTTTTACTGAGAAATAGACGACAGAGAGTTTTGTGTGTTTTGCTTAGCAGCCACAAATACAGATGAAAGAAATATTCTGGAGTTGCTTCTAACAGCAGTCTTTGATTTTCACTGATATAATTCTCTTTTTCACGGTGATACGCTTCACCTCACTATGACAGCAGTCACTGGTTTTCACAGAGCTGTTTTTCATTTGTTACTCATAGACAGTCTCCTCTGAAAGTTCTGGAGCTGCAAGGCCGGTTTTTTAGTTTATGCTATACGTTCAAGATCAAAGGATGAATATGAGACGACAGATCAGAACTTTATTTCCTGATATTCACATGGTTTGGTTGCATATCCAGCTTGCAACAAATGCAAAACACTGGCATCACTAAAATGCTGCAGCTTTTGTTCTGCGTTTTTATCAGAGCCTTTCAGTTGTTTGTTTTGGGGGAGGGGGGGTGGTCTCCCTTCAGTCTCCTCCACACTTCAAATTGGGTAGGATCAAAAGAAAAGGCTCCATGTACTTTAGTTGTTTGAAAATCTAGATGTAACACACACCGGTCAGGCATAACATTCTGACCACCTCCCTGTTTCTACGCTCATTGTCCATTTTATCAGCTCCACTTACTATATAGGTGCACTTTGTAGTTCTACAGTTACAGACTGTAGTCCATCTGTTTCTCTGATACTTCGTTAGCCCCCTTTTACCCTGTTCTTCAGTGGTCAGGACCCCCATGGACCCTCACAGAGCAGGTACTATTTGGGTGGTGGATCATTCTCAGCACTGCAGTAACACTGATGTGGTGGTGGTGGTGGTGTGTTAGTGTGTGTTGTGCTTGTCTGAGTGGATCAGACACAGCAGTGCTGCTGGAGTTTTTAAACCACCTCAGTGTCACTGCTGGACTGAGAATAGTCCACCAGCCAAAAATATCCAGCCAACAGCTTCCTGTGGGCAGCATCCTGTGACCACTGATGAAGGACTAGAGGATGACCAACACAAACTGTGCCGCAGCAGATGAGCTATCGTCTCTGACTTTACATCTACAAGGTGGACTGACAAGGTAGGAGTGGACAGTGAGTGGACACAGTGTTTAAAAACTCCAGCAGCACTGCTGTGTCTGATCCACTCAGACCAGCGCAACACACACTAACACACCACCACCACGTCAGTGTTACTGCAGAGCTGAGAATGATCCACCACCCAAATAGTACCTGCTCTGTGAGGGTCCATGGGGGTCCTGACCACTGAAGAACAGGGTAAAAGGGGGCTAACAAAGTATCAGAGAAACAGATGGACTACAGTCTGTAACTGTAGAACTACAAAGTGCACCTATATAGTAAGTGGAGCTGATAAAATGGACAATGAGCGTAGAAACAAGGAGGTGGTCAGAATGTTAATATCAAAAAACAAAAGCTGAAATTGTGATCCATCATCAGACTTGTTCCTTTACTTTCAGGGGACATTAGACTGTAAATGTAGTCAAACTGGCCGTATTGCGATTATAAACACACACAGGCCTGTTTATACCGCGTATTAACATCCGTCTGGAGTGATCTGATCACAAAGTGAGACATAAAGTCATCTGGTTTTCAATGTGTCTTGAAGTGTCAAAAAAGCTCTGTACAACAAATAATCAGCAAATACTGAGATCACATGGACTGCAAACACAGCTTAGCACGGTCCAGTCATGATCAGATCACCTCAGACATACATTAATGGAGCCTCAGATCTGATCACAACAGGCGCTCAACTACAGCAGGAACAGGACAGTTAGATCTGAACACATTCTGATTACAAACACTCCGCTAGTCTTTTAAACACATATACAAACAGGCATATATGAAAGTAGAAACTGGAGACATTTAGACGCCAAGTGTAAACAGGGCCAAAGTTCATGAATTCATCACTGGTTCTAATTTATTAATTGTGACTTATCACTCACTGTCCTTGGAGAAAAAAATCCAAAAAACAGTCCTGTGAAACTTCTTTATGGATAACACAATTAACAAAACAACTGCAAACCGTTTCACATGCCATGCTGGTGCAACAGCAATCCAAGCAGGCCATTAACAGCACAGAGAGAAATTTCTAATCAATAAAACCTCATTATCAGGGCTTGGCAGGATACTGTTAATGGTCCTTCTCTGTTGACAAAGAAAAACCAAAATTCAATTATGCCAATGAGATTGAGAGGAAAAGAAAGAAAAAGAGAATGAGAGAGAGAGAGAATGAGAGAGAATGAGAGAGAATGAGAGAGAGAGAATGAGAGCGAGAGAGAGAGAGAATGAGAGAGAGAGAATGAGAGAGAGAGAATGAGAGAATGAGAGAAAGAGAGAGAGAGAGAGAGAGAGAGAGAGAGAGAGAGAGAGAGAGAGAATGAGAGAGAAAGAGAGAGAGAATGAGAGGGAGGGAGAGAGAGAGAGAGAATGAGAGAGAGAGAGAGAGTGAAAGAGAGAGAGAGAGAGAGAGAGAGAGAGAATGAAAGGGAAAGAGAGAGAGAGAGAGAGAATGAGAGAATGAGAGAGAGAGAGAGAGAGAGAGTGAAAGAGAGAGAGAGAATGAGAGAGAAAGAGAGAGAGAATGAGAGTGAGAGAAAGAGAGAGAGAGAGAGAGAGAGTGAAAGAGAGAGAGAGAATAAGAGAGAAAGAGAGAGAGAATGAGAGTGAGAGAAAGAGAGAGAGAGAGAGAGAGTGAAAGAGAGAGAGAGAGAAAGAGAGAGAGAGAGAGAGAGAGAGAGAGTCAGAGTTGGTGGGAGTTTGGTTTCTCTCACAAGAAAATCAACTGATCTATCTTAATTAAGCTGGTGGGACAACTTAATAGGCTGAAAGCTTGGGACACAAATCTGAGTCTCAGGCACCAAATATCACAAAATGAATTTACTGCTGATTAGAAACATTGAACAATGACCACCTTGCTTATTACATGCAGCCTGCTGTATGGAGAATAGCCGCGGTACGGTGGAAGTCAATCAAGGACACTGTACATCTAAATAGCCCCTCAGAATAAAGTAATCTGAAGTGAATCTGACTTCAGTGTACAATAATAACTCTTACCCTCTCAAACCCACCTGAAATACACTAGAGCTTTAACTGGGCCTGAAATTTTGGTCCGAAGCTGAAAACAGTCTTAAAACTTTCAGAGTCAGACCTGATCAGTTTGAACTCAACTCAATCCAAATCATCAAGTTTGAGTCTGAAAGTGACCGAAGACCAACAAAGTTCTGCCCAAAATGGCTCATTATCACCTAAAGTGCCGATTTAAACCTGACAGGACAGCATCGGTTAGATGACCACACAGCGACAATAACAGTTATTAGATCACAAATAAATTAAAAACGTGGGAAACACCTCTAAACCCGATGGGACCAGTCAGTCCCCATCAGGTTCAGACCAATATTTCAAGCTCTAAAATACATTACAAAGTAGGGCTGGGAAATATGACAATATTTAGTCTTATTGTGATTAATTATATAACATTACGCCACAAAATGCTTTTCTGAGTCGTCAGTGCATAAAGAACACTGACCAACGGCGTTACAAAGAAACCATAATTAGTCCTGCTTATAGGATGTGAAATGTTAAATACAAATCATTGTATTTAGAGATTTTGATAATATTTTTTCAAATTCAAATCAAATTTAGCTTCTTTAGCTTAGAACCAGAGCTGTGAGGCTATCGTTGCTAACAATGACTAGAACAGTTCTCCAAATTAGCCAAGATCATTTCTGTAAAAATCAGCAAAACTTCTCAAACCACACACAGGTCTTAAATAAGGTCTAGTGAACGTGCTTTATGACAGTATGACTCACTGTGAAGTATTAAAATTAGGCTGTTTATTTTATTATTTTCAGCCCTGCATGTGAGAAAAGACTCATTTCAGCCTCTGAAACTGTACATCATAAAAGATACAGTGGTTTTTGTACTTCATACAATATGCAGCCAGTCATCTGTCTCTGTTTCACTTTACAGACCCGTAAAAGCTCATTTATCCTGTGATGAATAATCAAATCTTTGTGGTGTCACACAGGTGAGAATTCGCTTCTACTGCCTGCAATGAATACATAAAATAATAACATGAAGCGTTTGTTCCAAGACCTGCAGTGATGGATTCTGAGTGGTGCCTTATAACAGTTAGTTCTCCCTCAATGTTTGAAATGTTGCTCTACAACAGTTTCTCAAGATTTCCAGTCCTGTCTTTATCTCATGCAGCGAGAAATCAATGTAGACACCCGTACATCAAACCACAGAAGGAAGCCTGGCATTTAAGGTTATTCTGTTTTCTGTTAAACTTTGCGTTTACTGTATATTGTTTTTTTTTTGTTCATTAAACAAAAAAAATAAAAAACATATTTTGTATTATTTAGTAATTCTTAATTAATTCAAATAATTCACTTCATTTAAAAGCCAGTGAAATTTTAATTGTATTTTGTTGTAAATGAACAAAGTATCTTTCTGAAAGAGTATAAAGATCACCTGTCGGGAGAGACTCTGTAGAGTAGCTGCTGACAGCTTCATACGCCTTTTAAAGTCCTGTCTAAATGTGTGGAAGCAATTAGATGAAAAACAGGTGTCCCCCTGGGGGTAAAGGGCAAAGTGCAGGAGGAGTGTGTGTGTGTGTGTGTGTGTGTGTGTGTGTGTGTAATCTTTTTCCTCTCTGACCCTCTGAGTTTGGCCTTTTTCCCCAGTATAAGTGATGTTCTGCAAGCTTGTTCCCAAACAGTTGTGGATCAGCTCAAAGACTAAACACTTCAATTAAACCCGATTTAAAGGGTTTATTTCAATTTTCAGGACTCACTTCAAGCTACGGCTGCACGATATGCTGTTTGTTAATTGTTATTGTGATACTGACCTTTGCAATACTGAGGCCTCTAACTAATGTCATTATTTTTACTGTTTGCTCCAAATGTCTTGCCCAACCACAGTTCTAGACGAGTATTTTTGTGGGAGTTTTAATGAATCGATGTATTCTGTAATTCTGCAGAAGTACATTATTTAATAGGGCCACCCAAACAATATTTATCAGGCTACTCATTTTCAAAATCACCCTAAAAAACAATAATATTTGAATCATTTTTAGTTGTCTGTCCATTTTAATCAGTGTTGTACTCCTGTCTTACCTTCATCTCAACACAAACGTCTTAACATCTTAACCAATTATTTTGTGGAATTAAAGCATAAACTCCACAAATATCCTTCTATCCTAACCTAATTTACTTGAATTATGTTGGTGTGGTAGTTGTAGAGCAGCTCCTGCACTGTACTAACTCTGTATAAAGGAGACTCTTCTCCTTTATAAAAATAAAAACCTGCTGAGCTGCTGTTCATGTGGTCACGTTCTAAACCCGTTTCAAAGCTGCTCTTTTCTTTTAATTTGAAAAGAATAAAAAGAGCTGATATTCCCACATGAGGCGGTTATGTGAGACCTGAGTTGGAGGCAGTGTGGACTGGATGTTTGGCAGACACGAATCACTAAGCTTGTCTATTTGAGAGTCATCAGGCTCGTCATGCCTCCACAGTGTACCAGACTCTTTTTACAAGTTTTGCACTGAGCAATTTTCTTACTGTTAGATAATTAAAGTGCTCCTATCGATGTGACTTCTTTCTAAGGTATTTATGTCATCAGTATAACCACAATGCTACTATTCTGACCTGGTCGAATGGCCCTGCTCCAAACTATCTGGGATCATTCCACACTGAAATATACTGAACGCTAACACTGGTTCATCAAGGGTCTGACTAGTTGTGGCTCACATATCCAAACAGAAGGATGAGTGAGGAGTGAGAACTGGGTCACACACAAACAGAGGTAAATCTCTCTCTTCACCAGTTAAATTAATGCTATAAAAGCTGTAGAAGTGAAAGTTGTTCACTCAGCTGGTTGATGATTCATCTCAACACAGTACGAGAGAAGAGGATGTCGTCACTCCCTCTGCCACCAAGGAGCGCTGGAGATAAATACAGGCTGTCTTTGAACACTTTGTCAGCGAACACTTATCTACAGCTAAAATCCTTTCGTAGACTGACACCAGTTAGCCAAGCTGAGCGCTTTTAACAGTGAGCTAAATAAAAGCAGCCAACAACATCAAAGCCAACAGTCTGCTTCCCCCCAGAGGCACCTCAAAATGAAAAGAGGGAATCATTCTGTCAACGGTCAGAGACGGAGGAGGTCTAAAGAGTGTATAGGTGTCAGATTCATATACACTGAGTTTATTAGGCACATCTACACTGTACCTACATAAGCTGGTCACTTTACACCTACCATACAGGTCCACTGACATCCATCACAACTCTGCTGTACTAGCACACTAAGGAGACGTTCACAGCTTTTTAAAAGAAGAGTGAGCCGTGTTTTGGGCTTAAAAAGAAGCAGCATGTGCTTCTCAGGGGTCGGGTTAATGTGTTTGACTGACAAGCAGGTAAACACTTTTGAGAGATTTTGATTTGATAGAACACAAAATACATTTTGATAAACATTTTGAAACAGCACAAAAATGAAAATTCCTGGCTGAAACCAAAATTCAAGCCACACCTGGCCAAAAACTACAACCCGAAAGGGTTTTTTTGTTTACTGTTCAATTTGTGCTTTTGAATAAATGTACTAAACATAACAACGACAAGGTAATAGAGAAAACACATTTTATCACTGATAAAATCTGCTTTCAACAGGATAAAACTAAACTGACAGTTTACATAAAATAAACATCCTAAAATTACCTACATGCGACTACGTAGACCACAGAATGCACCTATGAAATCCAACATACCCGACAACAGAGAGCGGTGGGTGGACCAAAATAAAGAATTCCTTTGATTTTTTAGTTATATTTTGCAGTTTGGCTGTTTGTTTTTGTCATTTCCAAAGCTGAGGCTACAGATGGCGCTGTCGTGCTAACAGGGGCTTTCCTTTCTGCTTCTGTTGTTTTGCTGTTTGCTGTATATCGACTGGGATGTCATATTTTCAAGTGGTATCAAACTTATGAAGTAGAATGTTTTGGGTGTGGTATCTTCCTCTGATACTCAGGATTAACAGATGTTTTTGTTGTTTATCTGCTGCTGCTTAAACTGTTTGAACAACTCTGAATTTACCTCTTCTTGTGGTCATAAACATTATTATTATTATAAGTCTTAGATTTTAATATTGTTGTAGTCCTGTTTAATCTTTTGGGTTTTTCCAGCCTTAAATGTCACGTCTTAAATAAGTAAAACAAAGTGCTGATGCTGGAACTATCAGTAATATCAGGAGCATTAGCACTGAAGGACGCCTTCAGCAGACTACGCTGGATAGTGCTTGTGGGAGAAATACAGACAAATCAAAAACCTGAAAACTACCAAAAGCTCAAGTGCCCCTTCAGAGCCTCTACCGTAACAAGTATCCATTACCATTGTGTGTGTGTGTGTGTGTGTGTGTGTGTCGCTGTTGTCAGAAGAAAACCTCGTATCTCCAAAATGGTAACTTTACAAGTGATGGAAAAAACATACTTCACTTTTAATGTAAGTCAATGGAACCAGACTTTTTTCATGTGTATATATAAATGAAAAACAATGAAAAGAAGTGCTGAAAGACGTCGTCTGAATGTCCCCTAACCTGTCACTGTCACTGCTCTGCTCAGAATAGTTCGCCACCCACACCGCCTCTTCCAGAACAGTTCTATTGTGGTTCCTTTTCGCTGATGGACAGTGTAGAGGGCAGTGCAGTACCAGAAAGGCTACAGTTAGTAAAAACCTACAGAGTGGACCTACATGTTAGGAGCACCTCATAAAATGGCCAATAAGTGCAGCTACAAGGAAGGTTCACCTAATAAACTGTGACACCATAAAACCATACATGTACAGTGTGTGTCTGGGTGCACATACGTGTTCCCACATGTCTTGTGTGAATAATGTACATGACATTCCTCGGCCTGAGGTGACAGGTGTCAGCAGATCTTAATGACTCTGTCAGGGAGGATTCAGAGAGGCAGTGGGGCTGCAGGTATCAGGGGACGTCAGCAGGGGGAAAGATATGCAACCTCACACCAGGTAAGTGACAGAACACATCAACAATGTCAGCACCGATGCTTCATCGTGGGGAAAGGAGGGAACACGCACTGGAGAACAACCTTCCACACGCGCTGTATGTACTGTACTGATGAAATCCCACATAACAACTGCTTTGAGTCTACACACGGCACTGTGTTCTGCTTTTGGCATCGTGTCAGTCGGGTGATGTGAAGGAGTTTTACTACACTAGCAAGTCACTGTGTGGTTTCAGTGAGCCCGTCCTGCAGTCAGTAGACCTTCCAGACAGATACACATTCAGAATTAAGCCTCTTTGATGACTGCAAGGACAGAATTATTAGGCTATTTTTGGATACAGAGCAAATAGATCAATTACGCGCTGGAGGCGACACTGAGTGGGGGTCATATCCTCTGTCCTCACCATGAACTCACTTCCAATAAGCGTTTCAATCAATGCTTGGTTGGAGAGCTGTAGATCCACACAGTGCATTTCACAGTAGAAGTTTCATAGCTCTAGAGTTCTGTTGATTCTAGAGCTGTTTTTATAATAATTGTTAATAAACCCCCCGTTTTAGGGTGTGTAAGTGTCACACTCTGGCAAAGAATTGGTTGAACTGTTGGTCATCATTTATGTCAGTTGCTGGGGGCGGATCTTCGTTGTGTTGGCCACAGTTTGTTTACTGCCTCCTCTACAGCAGTGGTCACCAATCCTCCTCCTGCTGGTTCACCTTCAACCCATATGTGACACACTTCATCAATTATTGCCTTCAATCAAGTCCTTCTGAAGGCAATAATTAGACGTATCAGGTGGGGTTGATTAGAGTTGGAGCTGAAATCTGCAGGAAGGCAGATCTAAGGAAGCAGTAATGGTGACCACTGCTCTACAGTCATAATGAAAACTAGCATAAGTGTATTTAACTACTCCAAGAGTGTTTCGTCCATTTCAGAACTGACTGATTGTTACGGTCTTAGGTGACAAAATCTGTTGGCTCCAGGATACAGAACCAACAACTTTTCAGTGACTAGTTAAAGTCTTATTCCGGACAATAACTAGCTTTTACTATGTTATTTACCATGTTGTGTTATATCCTGTAAAACAGCAGTGCATCCCTCAGCCTCACTGGTTTGACAGAATTCACAGAATCTCACTACAATAGCCAGCATGCATTATGGAAATACATCATACAACCATTAGGAACCCCCCTCAACTATGACTGCTAGCAAAGCCTCTAATGTAGAGGATAATGAATAGAGACATTATGTACTGTTAGCTATCTGGCTTCCCACTTTCAAAATACATACAGCTCTAGAGACCACACTGTTAGAAATGAAGGTTCTGTTCAGGTACATTTTCTGTTCATCAAGGTACAAACAGTGTAAATGTTCCCTCAAAGCTCCAACAGTGGTTTTAAGGTCTGATTGTGAACCTTAAATAAGTTTTTCCAGGTGAAAAGTTCGTATTTGTACCTTTTCATAACCGAATGTTTTAAACAGAACAGTAAAATAAAAGCCTGGAGACGAGACGGGGTGTGTGGAGTCAGTACAGCTTAGAACATATCATTTCAGTGGATTATGGTTCAGTTATGTTCCCTGACTGAAGGTACTGAGATGGACCCTTAAGGGTTCCACCCCAGTGACAGGAGGGGAACTGACCCAGAGACAGTTTAGGACCTTTATTTCTCAAAGTGTACAGTGAAAATAATAAATCGTATGAACTTAATTTAGTTATGCCACACATTTCCATTCAATTGAATAGAGTAGAGTCAGTATACAAGGACTACATTACATCAACATAAACTCAGCTGCTGATGGAACAACACTGAAACACTGCAGTGCGATTTATTTGAGTTTTAGTGAACTGGAATTCAGTTTTAATCTCTCAGCATTTATTGCTATGCGCTTTCATTTTTATTTATCAAATTGTCTCTTTTTGATAAATCGGTTACTTAAGGACAACACAAGTAAAGTATTTAAAGTTCTCTGTAAGTCTAACAAGCCGGTTGCTTCTTTTTTATTTTTTAGCTTTCTGTGAAACCACTGTATGAGAAAAGCATGTTTAAACAGATGTAGTTACGGTTAAACTGTTGATTTTTGCCACTGAGTCTCTTTATCACCAATTCAGTGGTCAAACACCTTCAGAGCAGTGTGAGAAACTACTTTCAGTGCTGCGAACAGCGTCCGCTTTTGGGTGTAATGGGCAGCAGCTAATAGTTTCAATTATTTAGCTTAATACCCCCCAAACACACACACACACACACACACACACACACACACAATAGGTTTGGACATGAGCCAAAGTTTTACTTCAAACAGCTCCTTTTCGGAGCCCTAAATGCTCTCCGGGCTACTTCAGGTTAAGCACTTAACCATATGGTCCATATGGATCCACAGGGAGACCCGGTCCCGGAGAAACACACAGTTCTGTGTCTGTTTCAGTCAGAAACTGGAAACGCGCTCAGAAATCAGGGGCGACGCTCGCAAATGCGTAAGTTCGACTTCAGACGGAACCCTAACGTAGCGCAGCGGACTGAGGGTGAATGAGCGCCGTCCGCGCTGAAGACAAAGCGCTGCTGTTTTACTCACCAGCTGGAAAGTGCAGAGGAGTATGAGGGTGCAGCGGCCGGTGCAGCAGCCCATTGTACCCAAACGGCTTCTCACACGAGGACGAGGCGAGTCCGCTCGAGCCGGAGCGGTGAGAGCGGCGAGTCACGGAGACAGAACTGGGAAAGAGCGAAGAACGGGCAGCAGCGTCAGTCTCTGTCCCAAACACAGCCGGTCCGGTCCGCGTACCGCTCTGCCATCGCCTCCCTCAGAACCCCTTTACAGAACCGCCGTGAAAAGCGCCGGAACAGCTGAGCAGCTTCAGCCCACTGAGAACTTACGGTGCAGAGAGGCTCAGAGAGATGGAGGGGGGGGGGGGGGGAGGAGTACAGAGAGGGGAGAGAGAGGAGAGAGAGAGAGGAGAGAGAGAGGGGAGAGAGGGGGGAGAGAGGGGGGGGGCTCATGGAAATTACATTCTCCCTTGTTTTGCTCAGCAGGTTCTGTAGGTTCTGTAGGTTCTGTCTGATGAAAAACGTTTGTGAAGATTTTCCTCAAACATCTGTTTTCAGTGAAGCGAGCTGACTTTATTAAATTAAGCGAATTTGAGCTTCATGACTAAAATAGAGCAAAATACACTCAGATCTTTCCTCACACAAACAGGCGTGTAAACAAACCATGGTCCACCAATATGTCGCTTTTGGGGCTGTTTTGGTTTTGGGGGCTGTTTTGGTTTTGGGGGGCTGTTTCGGTGTTTTGGGGGGCTTTTTTGGTTTTTGGGGGCTGTTTCGGTGTTTTGGGGCTGTTTTGGTTTTGGGGGGCTGTTTCGGTGTTTTGGGGCTGTTTTGGTTTTGGGGGGCTGTTTTGTTTTTTGGGGGCTGTTTTGGGGGGCTGTTTTGGTTTTTGGGGGCTGTTTTGGGCGGCTGTTTCGGTGTTTGGGGGGCTGTTTTGGTTTTTGGGGGCTGTTTTGGGGGCTGTTTCGGTGTTTGGGGGGCTGTTTTGGTGTTTTGGGGGCTGTTTGGGGGGCTGTTTCGGTGTCTGTTGAATTTTGTTTAAAACTCCAAGGCCAGTTGGGATGAGGCACAGTGACGGAGTATCAGCGCCATCTGCTGGTCAGAATGTAACACTGTCTCTAAAACTCCCGTCCTTTCAGTTTTCGGTGTGTCCGTCACTTTAACATCCCGAGTTTCCGGGAGGGTCCAGGAGGGTCCAGACTCAGCGCTCTGCCTCTGCTCTTCCAGAAACTTCGCTTCCTCACTTTTAAAATCTGCTGCTGTTCGACCGGAATTTAAGTTCATCGACAGACGAAACGCGCTTTGCGTTTAGTGTCAGTCAGACAGACCAGAGCGGCGCTCAGTTCATCATCATTATTATTATTATTATTATTATTATTATTATTTACTCGGATGAGGGTGTTGTGATCGCCGAGATGCGGCCACGCCCCTTGACAACAACACGACCACCAATCTGACAACATGACCACGCCCCCTGACGACGGCTGCGTCCAAAACCGGCCTCTACCAAACTAAGTAGTATATAAAATAGAGAGAATGTCCATGAGCTGTTTTCTTGAGATAGCAAGATAAATAACTCGTTGTCTCAAAATAACAATCCAGAACATCCTAGCTCCCTCATGGCTTCTCTGGACTTCCGTAGGAGTATGAATTGTGTGGTTGTATGCGGTTTTGGAGGCAGACCACGCCCCCGACTACGGCGTGACCACGCCCCTCGACAACGACGATGTCGTTTGACGCCAAACCAAGTTGCTTATCGTTACTTAATCTGTATATAAAAAAAAGCGCAACGTGAAAATATTTATTTTAGGTTTGAGCTCTTATTTTTCTTTCGTTCTTTCTGTTGCCCTTCATTATAGAGGTTATTTTGTATGAACTATGAAAACTGAATAATTGACTCCACTGACTTTTTAACTAACATTTCATCTCTTTTGAAATGAGGCACGTAGGTTAGATATTTTGTCTTTTTCATATTCGATTAGACTAGATTAGATTAGATTAGACTAGATTAGATTAGATTAAACTTTATTGTCACTGTGCAGAGTTCAGGTACAGAGCCAATGAAATGCTGTTAGCATCTAACCAGAAGTGCAAAATACAGTATTATTTAGATATACAGTGCAGGAAGGTAACCGTGGTAAGTGATGCCGTCGTTACAATATAATACAATTAGTTAATAATCATATTAGCAAACAGCATCTTTCCAGCTTCATTTACAAACTAAACATGAACCGTTCCTTTACATCCAGCTGTATTTCTATAGCATCAGCTGCCCAATAATTACAGCATCAATATTTAATTATAATATTTCACTCAATAATTGATGATGAACTTCTGTGGCTGTTGAAACAAAAGCACCGTGATGGATATCGGGAACATGAAATGGTGGCAAATCATTTTCTCTTAAAGAGGATTTATGATCTGTGTAATGTTTACCATGTTTTTTAATGGATATCATGCTTTATTAATCAGTCCTGAACGTCCACTCACTGGAGTCAGAGTCACACTTATATAATACTTTCCACTGTCGTGTTCAAGTAACATTCTCGCTCTCTCGCTCTCTCTCTCTGTCTCTCTCTCTCTCTCTCTCGCTCTCTCTCGCTCTCTCTGCCCATGTCATCCCTCGCTCTCCCCTCTGTAGGAGCTGCTCTGTCTGTGTTGATTATAAAAAGCCTTTGAAAGCGCCTCCTCTTCCATCTT
Organism: Colossoma macropomum; assembly: GCF_904425465.1. Taxonomy (NCBI): domain Eukaryota; kingdom Metazoa; phylum Chordata; class Actinopteri; order Characiformes; family Serrasalmidae; genus Colossoma; species Colossoma macropomum. The sequence continues at coordinate 21,911,665 of NW_023494802.1, read as the reverse complement.
TCCTCAGAAACAGTGTGATGAATCTTTAACAGGTGAAGCCCACGCTGTTTGGGCACATTTCACTTCTGATTACATCACAGCACCTCACCCCCCCCTCCCTTAAAAGCCTCCTTTTTCCTCACACACACACGTTGCATGCACGTGCATGCTTGCACACACACACACACACACACACACACACACACACACACACACACACACACAGTACTAAAAATAGCTGTGTGATATTTTTGGATGAAGGAACTGCAGCTCCAGTGCTAAAGCTGTATTCTTTATTAAAGCAGGCTTTATAGTGCTTTTCAGATTCTGACGTTAAGGTTTTACAGAGACACAGATTTTTTTAGCTCATAAAGCGACTGTGTCTCTCACCATTACTTGTTTTTAAAGAAAAGCATTGATTCAAATTGGCAATGATTAGTTGTCAGTTTGCATGTTAATGATGCATATTTATAAGTTCTGCTCGTCTCTCTTACAGTAAGAAACAGAGCCTAATGGACACACAAAGTTAATGTATGCAGAACTGAGCAAAATTCTTAGGCACTTAAGCATATTGTTTAAAACCATTTATCTTTACCATAAAAGTGTTCTTGCTTGAAAAAGTTAATATTAAACTATTATAATGAATGTAAATGAAGTAAAAAGTAACAAGAATGTCTTGTTTATAAATAATAGCTTATATCTTGTGAGCTGGTTAGAAGAACAAAGACTTGTCAGATTTCTCCTCGATGCTCCAGCCATCGCATTAATTCGTTAGAATTCACCATCTCGACACTTCATTTGACATAACGAAGGACTGATTAGGCAAAGCGGTTATTGGATGATAACTAGCTGTAATACTGGTTATAGAGACACGTTGGGATCTACTGAACTGGTTCAAAGTCAGAGCTGAAAACAAGTTTCAGACTTGATTTTAGACCAAAATCTTTTGGCTTTAAATGGCCCTCTACCTTAATTATGTGTATTTTATTAATACAAATGATTCAACATTCCATTTCATCACTACTAATGTTATATTAACGCATCCAAAACTTTACCAAATGCTTCGGTAGTGACAGTTTTAGCTAATTTTGAGCAGAACTCAAAATGCTACTAAGTACATGACTAAAAATTACAGCTTTGAACAGTTTTACACACAAAGTCATAATTCAATACACGATACAATATAATACACAAAAGGATTCTTAATTCTTAATGATATGCACTGATCTTCAGACTTTGGGACACATTTACTGCAAAACAATGGGATCTAACTGCTCACCATGTGGCCATGAGGGACAGGGATGCAGCCTCACTTCCTGCTCTGAAATGCAGGTGTGTGTAAGATAATCTGTGCAAATATCCTGTCTGATTACTTAATCATTTTTTAGTCCTTTTTACTGTGAGGCTGCAGTTTGGACTAGTTCAGTCGAACAGTCCACTGAGATACATAAAATAACTGTTTTGGTAAAATTAGTATTTTTTTGTATTTATTCTAATATTAGTGTTTTGCTTACTGCGTAGATAAAAAAACATTTTAAATATCACTGTCTCGCATAAAACTTTGCACATTTCTGTACATGAAGAAATTTGGAAAGAATAATGGCTGACATTTAACACACTTAGCCAAAACAACATTTTTCCTTAATAAGGGTGATATTAATCACAATAAGGCATTTAATTTGTGCTCCCTACTGCTACTTTAACTCTTCTATCCTTATAAACACGTTACAGCTGTGCTGCCAATGACAGCGGTTCCCAAACGTGTCTCTGACATCATGTTCCCTTTCAATGAGACACTAACAGTCACACAAACAACTACAACACCACACCCAAATATCTTTCTCATGCGCTTCTAAACTGGTAAAGCAATAATAATAATCCTCTAGCATAATGAAGCAGAAAGTCGAAGGAGAAATAAATGAAAACAGGAGTTCATAACAGTTTGTTCAGAAATGATTAAAATACATAAAGACACTGGGACACTTAACAACCATGCAAGACCTTCAGATCAGACAAACAGCACTTAAAGCTTTCATCTCTGAGAGAGAGGAGAAAATCAAGCTGATCAGATCTGAAAACATCCACAGGTGTTTCTGTCCATCCTTCCACTGTGAGAAGACGACTCAGCGCTGTGGGTCTGAAAGGATGTGTAGCTGTCAAGAAGAACCTCACTGAGAAAAGGAGACAAAACAGAAGAACATTAACAATAGAACCCTAAATCTGCACGTCTGAGATGTGGAGTAAGGTTTTATGGTTTAATGAGTCTAAAGTAGAGGTGGGCAATATGATATTATTAATTATGATCATCACATTATGCTATAATATGCTTTTCTGAGCAAAATATATATCGTCGGTACTTAAAGCTGACCAGCCGCGTGTTTCATTAGAAAGAGAGCATAATCAGTCCTGATGATTCCGTCCAGTGCAGTACCTGAACCAGTGAATAAAAATGATTGTTTATAGTTTTGACTGCATTTCACTTTTTGTCTCCTTTTTTTGGCTATGAATCCTCAAAAACCTAAATATTATGATGTATATCGTGTATTAAAGAAATGTGTTGAAGTATTGTGATGTTATGTTTTTGCCATATCACCCACCCCTAGTCTAAAGCCGAAAATGCAACCAATGTCTAAGACTGAACTTTGCAGATTTCTGTGAAATGCTGAAAGTAAGTCTCCTGAAAAGAAAGCAAGCTGCTATAAAGGCTGGACAGTGGATGCACTAAATACTGAGATATATATGTTATGTAGTTGTTGAGGCTTCTGTGCAATTTTCAGTTAAATATGTTTCCTGCTTTTTGTCCCAGCACTGAAATATGAATAACTGATACTTTAACTCTGTCTCTCTCACACAGACATTCTGTGTGCATGTACACAACCCATTAAAAAGCATTTGTACAGCTCTTTACTCATAAGCCCAACAGACTTTTAGCATCCTTTCACACGTAACCCGAGGAGCCGTGTGTGCGATATGTAGCATAAGGACGTTTGGAGTGTGTGGAAATCAGGTCAGATTAAGAGCTGCTCTAAAAGAGCTTAATGGAACTTTCCTAGAAGTCTAATCTTCACAGACTACAGTATGTTTCATATCATCATCATCATCCTCCTGTGCCGAAGTGTGAGAATGCCCGCTCTGCTGAAGCCAGACGCTGCTAAATGGAGCCTGAGGGACACTGCCTGGGAGTCCTTTAACACAAATGGCAGCCACATCAGCTCTGATTCAGAGTGACAGGCTGCTCCCTGCTATAGAGGCAGGGCAGCGCTGCATTATGAACGGGTGTTAAGAGCAAGTCTGTGGGCAAAGGAGCACAATAAGACGCTAACAAAGGGGGAGCGAGAAACAGACACAGGCATTCAGCTTTCATACCGTCACACACTAATGTGCTTGCACACACACACACACACACACTCACACACACACTCACACACACACACTCACACACTCACACACACACACACACACACACACACACTCACACACACACACACACACACACACACACACTCACACACACACACTTACACATACCCACATACAAACAAATTTAGCCACAATAGTGTCTAGAAAACCTATTCAGTCTCTCCAGGGCCTCCTTACACACACACACACACACACACACACACACACACCTAAGATTCCTAATATGAAAAAAAGCTGAATATTTGGGTTGTATATAGTGTGAAAGGTGTCAAATGACAATGAAAACACACAGACAGTCCTGTTTGTTTTATATTAGTATTAAATATGTAGTTTACATACCATCAGTTTGTCTCGTGTCCGTAACGGGGCCTGCTGGGTGTCAGTTTGTTCTAACGCTTGTTGATCCCACAATAGTGAACTTTGTAACTTTGTCCACTGGGCGGCGCTGCTTTGGTTTTTCAATGCTCCGTTTTTTCCCCCACCCGTATTCCAACAAGCCCCGCCTCCTTTGCGCGCATTAGTTCGCAGTGTCCGGCCTCTGTGCTACGATTGGTTGAGCTCATACTCTCAAGCCGTCTGTCAATAGCGCCACCCAGCGGAGCTTTTTATGTACTACTCATTCAGCTTTTCTAGGCCCAAGAGACACTACATAGGGAGAAAGGAGCCATGATGGTTTAGCTTTTGGACTAATATTAAATATGAAATCAATTAGATTGAATGTGTTTTTATGTTAGACATGGTGCCTTGACCACTCACACAATATATACAAAACAATTTAAAAACATCAATGTGTCAGTGGAGTAATTACTGTGGGGACAGGTCAGGGGGACAGTCTCAGTGGGGCCCATGGAGCCCCCCTAAAATCTTTTCAGAGCCCCTCACTGTAAATAACGGCTCGTCAGACCAAGCTAAACAATGACTTCATGTAGCAACAGCAGCTGAACTGGTTTTATTAAAAATACTTTGACTGAAAGAAACTTTTATTCAAAGTATTTATTTAGGTTGAATGAAACAGGTTGATTTACATGTTTACAGGAAGTGATTTTTTGGGTTGATCTGACGAGACACTTTTTACAGTGTAGTCAGGTGTCAGATTGTTTATTTATACAGCGTTTTTACTCCAGGCGCTGTCACAAAGCAGCCTTACAGGAAACTCAGGTCCAGCCCTGCACACAACCACGACTCACTGAACCGCCCCTCATTTATACTTTACTGCATAAATACACATCATAACTGTTTACATTTACTCAGGGGACTGAACTGTACAGTTATTTTTACAGTTAGTTCTACTTTTTTACTACTCATAATCTGGCTAATTACAATTATTTAATTATGTTTATTATTTTTACTTTTTGTTTGTGGTTAATTTTCCTTCGCTGCTGCTGTGACGTGTAAGATGTCCATCAATCTGTAATTATATACAACACAAACACTCCCACTGTCTACTTATTTCCCTTCACATCACATCCACAGTAACCATTTTCAAACAGATCAATTAGAAACTATTAGATTTATCTATCTATCTATCTATCTATCTATCTATCTATCTATCTGTCTATCTATCTATCTATCTATCTATATATATATGTTAATAACTCTAAAAGCTTAAATATGTAGTAACATAAACATGACGCTAGACAAGAGCATCGACCTGTTTGAGACTTAACAGTAGCGAGTAAACAAGACAATTTCATCGTTTTCTGGGGTAATTTTGGCTGATTAATTGATTGATTGATTGATTGACTGATTGATTGATTGATTGATCTATTGCTGGGGTCCATAAGATCCTAGTTACGCCACTGATGAGTGCGCTTTCTCCATGGATGACTGCTGATGAGTCTCCCCTACTAGCCAATGGCATCGCAGAGGCCGGACACAGCCCGCCAATCCCAGCTCAGTGGGCGTGACTTGTCGTAAAACAGGTGGGAAAACAAAAAACCGCTTCCTCCTCTCACCGTAGCGCCAAACCCGAGTCGTGCGCTCGCTCGCTGTGCGGAGCTCCATCAGCAGCGACCCAACAGGCTACGGAACATCCGGAGAACCTGCCGAAGCCCCGCGCGCAGCTCAGAGAGCGAGATGCGGTGCGGAGCTGAGCGATGAGACGGTCGGGTTATGAAGTGGCACCTCCGTAGAAGAGGACAGCCGGAGCCGAGCAGCCGGAGGCAGGGGATGCTGCTGGGGGCGTGAGGAGCACGGTGAGGGGCTTTTTCACACTCCTTCCTCCGCGCGGGACGGGCGCCTCAAACGGGGCTAAACTTTCTAACTGAACGCGGGGCTCGCGCGGCTCCGCCGAGGCTCAGCTGGCCGTTTCGAGCGTCGGAGGAAACTTTGAGCTCGACGGGAAAAAACGCTGTAGAAGCGGTTTGTCTGAAAGCCTCGCAGCCATTTTTACAGAGTCTGCGCCTCGCGCGCGCGTGACCAACATCATTCCCGAAACCGCGGTAACGAGGAGCGTAAATAGCCCAGAAGAATCCCAGTTAGTCTCCAGCTCGCCGTGCGCGTGCCCTGCCTCCGCGGGAGCGCGCGCTGCGATCACCGCGAGCCAATGAACTTCAGTGTGTCTCTGGCTTTAGATGATCGCGCTGATGAGGTGATCTGATCTCCATCGATCACTCCTCCTTGCGAGGCACTGTTTGGAGGAAATGGCTGGGAAAAGAGTTCATGAGGTGAAAACGAGCGCCGGTCAGTAACGAGTTGACTTTGGTGGTCAGTTTCGTGCGTTCTCGTTAAATCCGACTACTGTTGTATCTCTGATGCGCTTAGACGAACGGGCTGAATCCCAAACAGACAAGTCTTGACTTATTGGCCTGTGTAGTGCACTATGTAGGGAGCTGTTTAATATTCATGATGGTGGCACGATCAACACAAAATCTGTCTTTTGAAAGGTGAAGCTTTACCTTTAAGGACTGTCGTTCCAAAATTATTCAGTTGCTGAGATGTAAACAAACTTTGATGTGAAATGGTTCATTATAAACTTATCAGTCTGGATTTCTTCACAGTGGAACCAGGGGAGGCAACGTCTGCTCAGAGATGGCTCTTCAAAGGTTCTTTAGTTAAGGCAGCAGCGTGGAACCATGAGTTCTATGTGGAACCATTTCATTTCTGTTCTTTGTATGGTGCAATGGTTCTTCAGATTGATGGAGAATGTGTTGTATATGGTTCATTTAAACCATAAAAATAGTTCTACACTCTGAGAAATAAAGGTGCTAAACTGTCTCTGGGGCAGTGCTCCTCTTGTCACTGGGGTGGAACCCTCAAGGGTCCATCTCAGTACCTTCAGTCAGGGAACATAACTGAACCATAATCCACTGAATGATATGTTCTAAGCTGTACTGACTCCACACACCCCGTCTCGTCTCCAGGCTTTTATTTTACTGTTCTGTTTAAAACATTCGGTTATGAAAAGGTACAAATACGAACTTTTCACCTGGAAAAACTTATTTAAGGTTCACAATCAGACCTTAAAACCACTGTTGGAGCTTTGAGGGAACATTTACACTGTTTGTACCTTGATGAACGAAAAACGTACCTGAACAGAACCTTCATTTCTAACAGTGTATATATAAACTCATGGTTTCAAATAGAACCATTGCCTTTTCTAAAGAACCCTGGTAGAACTGTCTTTTTATAGTGTCTACAACATAAATATGGCCATTTTATTTCCAAAGTGACCAGTGAGTCTTTTGAGTTTTATATGTGATGTTGGTAATGAAGAAAATGTCCTCTTTGGGGTCTGTTTTTCTCACAGCACCCTGTGTGTCCTCCATCAATGAGTTCTGTTTTGAGCCAAACTCTAATCTCAAAATAATCATAATACAATGTTCCACACATCAGGCATCATATGCGTTTAGTGTAAGGGAGCTTATAGAAGCATTAAGTGCTTCAGACATCTGGTTCCTATCACCACCACTGTGAACAGTTCTGAGATTCTCTGTAACACAGTGTTTCACATCAAACCACTCTGAGTGACTTTTTTACATCTTAACGATTTAATTATGCAGAAATAAAAAAATACCTATAGGCTCCATGCGAGCACACGAGAGATGCAGTGTTAGGCAAGTGTCTGAGTTTGAAGTGTGAAGTTATTTCAGGCGGAGCGTTAAAGCAGCGCACACGTTTCATCTTTGAGAATCTGACAGTGAATATGGAGGAATCAAATCTTCTTTGCCTGAGGCTCCAGTTCTCTGCGCATTTGGGTGTGTGTGTGTGTGTGTGTGTGTGTGTGTGTGTGTGTGTGTGTGTGTGTGTGTCTCTGCACCCTGCAGAATGAGATAGGGGTAGTTAAGTTAATACTGAAGTGACTTTTTCACCTCTTTATAACCTTCGTGTTGATTTAAGTACTTCGCCCACAAGACCAGGGGCAGTAGAAGACCTAGAGAGCGAGACGCAGGCCTGAACACAAGGAAATGCATGCATGGGTCAGTGCATGAGCGTGTAGGCGTACACACACACACACACACACACACACACACACACACTCTCTGTACTGGGGATGCATGCCTTGTCCATCTAACGTGGACCACGCAGCCCTTTAAGCCTCTTCAGAAATCCCTGAAGGCTTTCCTCCTGTCTTAATCTGTCTGTCTTTATACATTAAACATACTGCTTCCTCACAGGCTGAGCGCAGCGGCTGAATATTTAACAGTGAGTGGAGGGTGACTGAGCAGACAGAGCTCTCTCTCTCTCTCAGAGCCACACTCTGCATCTGCCTCGCCCCTCTGTGGATCCAGCAGACTATAGAAGGACAGTGTGCTCCCCAGAGAGAGAGAATGGGTGGATTTCTGTGTGTGTTTGTGGGACGTCTGCAACACACAGTGCGGTATGCGTTTGCAGAAACATGGACTAGTGGAACACGCAGACATAGTGAGATTGCAGGGTTTAGTTGACAAAGTCGATAATTTGAGTTACTGTGGAATTTTATTGTGAACTTCAGTGACACAGAGTATCTAAAAATCCATGGAATTCAGGGCCAAATTTCAGTTCTGAGTAGTTAGTTTTATCACTATCATCAGCCAAGAAATATGCTTTTTCCCAAATCTAGACTGTTGATTGGCTGTCTAGATTACATTTTGTAAACATGTTAAAATGCTTCAGCACTGGTCTGTGTTCTGGTCAGTATATATACCCACTTTCTGCAGTTTTCAGATTTAAGCCACACCCTCTTTCAGTTTGTAATTTAGAAGAATAGACTGAAAGGAGTCTTCTTCAGGAATCCGATCAACACGTTTATATACTCTTGAGTTATAAGATAATGGGGAAACTCCGGGTCTGCATGAGTCAGACTTTGCAACCAGCCAATAAACTCAGAGAAGAAGACGAAACGTAAACGTAACGTACTCAAACTTCATACCGCGTTGTTTTTTAAACATCGCAGCACTTTACCTGAAAATATGAACAAACATCGTCTAGAAGATGAAGAATATTTAAATCATTTATTTCGTGTTTGGTTTCAGCGTCGCTCCATCAGTGTTTTGCTGCGTCTCACGACATCCACCGCCTGATCATCGCGCAGAGTGAGAAATCTGATAGAAATCAGAGTAAGAGTTTACATTCACTGAGAAATCTGATTACTGAGCTAAATCCAGCCTCTTTATCGGATTTCGAGATCGGATTTCGAGATCGGAGTACGGTGTTTACATGACCATTTGAATAATCGGATAACTGCAGAAATCCGATTATGATTGGATTATTGAGTGCATGTAAACACACTCAGTGTTGAAATCAAGGTACAGGTACTGGTCTCGGTATCAGTAATGCTCTGTAGCAGAGTGAAGGTCATATTATTATAAACAGATTTTACTCCATGTAAGTTCGGACCATTTCTGTCAACATGCATACAGTAGCATGACTCACATATATGTTTTCTATGGTTTAAAAAAATCAGCATTCCATTATTTCCATCCATTTAAATATCTAATGATGAAATATAACATTCGGAGCGTTTCCTCCTCTCCTCCAGACCGTTTTGCCTGTTGCCACTCGTATTTGTTATGGTGTCTTAAGGTGTCATAGCTCGTGTGGAACTGCAGAAAGAGCTGAAAAATGTCACAACAATTGTGCGTGAATAGCGACTTTAGTGTTTACCTGTCCAAATCCGTCTTGAATAGTCCAGTGAATATCGGCCAGGACATGTTTTATTCAGGTCCACTGAGGCCGTTCGTGTGTCTTAATCATATTAGCTCTCTTTGACTAATATTGAGGCATCGATGGGTGGAGTTTTAAAATGGTGTAAAAAGATAAAAGATAGACTTTCATGTTTAATGGAGTTTTGATATTGCATTAACAAACTGGTACGTGTCGGGGTGAAATGAGTTCTGTTGTTTTGTTGCACCATAAATGAATTATTTTTATACAAACAGGTGATAACAGTTCTATTAGTTGAAGAATCTAATATTAGTGGATCTTTAATAGAAATAATTATCAGTTGGAGACACACATTTCTTTATATGTATCAGGACACAGGATGATACATTTGCCCTATATGCATGAAATACACTGTTTATGCACCATTGGCCAAATTTCATATTTTGTTGATTATTGAGGTGAAAATAAAAACACAAACACTGCAGCAAACTATTTCTTAAAAATACCAGATTTATGCAAATATATAAAATATAAAGCATAGTTACGTTTTACTTGATTAACCTAAAAATAAAAAGAAGTAATTGGGACATGAAATGTTTGGACACCCCTCTAAGTCAGTACTTAGTAAGACCCCCTTTGACAGGCATCACAGCTTGCAGACACTTTTTTGTAGCCAGCTAGGAACTTTTCTAGTCTTACTTTAGTAATTTTCATCTACTTTTCTCACAGAATGATATTCTTGGTCAGTCTTTCGTGCATAACATGTTTAAGATCCACCCAGAGATGTTTAAAGCGACTGTAAGGATCATTCCAAAAGCTTCAGCTTGTGTTTTGAAGTAGTTTGTGGCAGATTTTGAGGTATGTTTTAGATCATTGTCCTGTTGTCTCTTCTCTGCTTCAGTCTCTTGACTGACTTTGTTGCATTTGCTTCCAGAATTTGCTGACATTCAGTGGAATCTAAAATGCCTCTGGCTTATCTAGACGTTGCTTTGCATACTTCACGTGCAGAACTGTGTGATGAGGAAGCAGTTAAGGTTTTCTTCTGATGACTCTTCCGTGCACATCATGTTTGTGTAAATAACGCTGCACAGTAGCAGGTTCCTGTATCAGCTAAACCTTCCTGCAGGTGCTTTGCTGTTTTATGGGGGTTTTGTTTTGCCTTTTGGGCCAGCGGTTCTATCTGAGAGTTTTCTTGGTCTTTTAGATCTTTTAGATCCTTTAGATCTTTACTTCCACACTTCCCCTTAACTACCATTTCTTAATTACATTTCAATCAGTGGAAGTCCTTTGATATCTTTTTATAGCTTCCCCTGTTTGTTGGCATTAGTTGGCTTCTTCTTCTGATTCTCAGCTGCTTAGAGGAGCTTATTGGTTGTTAAGCGTTAGTACAAAGTTGAAAGAGTCAGAGAATTTATTACACTCTGAAATGATCATCAGACAATTCCCAATGACAATTCCTGACCTGCCTAACCAGTCTTATCGAGTCAATTAAAAGAGACTGATTTTGCTCATTTTCACTGTTCATAATTTTATTTTTGGTCTATTAGAACAGATTTACAGCTGCAGTGTTCCAAAAACACATTGTTTTTCTGAGACTGTTCATCTCTATGCACCCTCTGTCTGAAACGCTCTGTTTGAGCTCCTGTGTCTTTAAGCCCCGCCTCCCTGGTCAGCTCACTCTCTCTGCTCTGATTGGTCAACCGCCAGAGCGGTTTCACCCCTCCATGTTCCGCCCCTGCCTTGCAGTCTGCAGACAGAACCTTCTCTCCCAAGCAGCTGTAAACACAGGTGGGGCTATTTTTCCAGCTGCAAAGTCGATCCTGAAAGTCTGGTCATCGTCTTCTCCACACGGCTGCAACACTGAACACATTCTTCCTCCTCCAGTTGGCGCTGTGTGCTGTGTGAGCGTGTGCCAAGTGGGCAGTAAGGACAGTGTTACGAGATGATGTCATCTTGTAAAAAAGGAAAAGGGCTTGAATTCCAATGAGGCATTTCAGGCAGCTGAGAAAAGTGTGTTCTGTGGGAGAGAGTTTCTCCCTCTGGCCTGTTGAACTTTATAACTGCAGCCCGTTTACACAGGGAGCTGTATAACACACATGGTAGGTCTTTCTTTTTTTGGATTTTTCCCCAATTTAGTTGCATCTAATTCCACCCGCTAGTTAGGACCCCCCCAATCACACAGTACTACCAGTGCTAGGAGGACGAAGGCTAACAGGCTTCCTCCGAGTCGTGTGAACCGCATCTTTTCAAACTGACGCTCACGCAACGTCATTGGACAGCTAAACGCTCGGAGGAGACGCCAACCACCAGATCTGTTACATCAGCTAACAGACGCCTGCACTGGCTAGCATCATGCTGAGCGATGGGGGAGACGGGGGGCCATCCTACCCACCCAGAGAGAGCGAGGCCAATTGTGCTCTCTTGGACTCCCGGACACAGACGGCTGCAGCATCACCAGGGATCGAACTCGCGATCTCCTGACAGGAACAACACTTAGATGGTTGCGCCACTCGGGAGCATAATAGGTATTTTTAAGGCACCTTACAACTGGAAGGGCATAAACTTTTTTGCTATTTTTACTATTTTTGAAGTTAATCAAATAAAAATTAACTGTGCTTTAACATTTACAAATGTTATATATATGTATTACAAAAGCTTTGCAGAGGTTGTTATATGTTGTTTTGCCAGGAGTGCCTACATTCTTACATACAGTTGTATATGTAGCTACCTTTTCTGAGTCTAATCCTGATGTTAACCTCAGTAAAAAGAAAAGAAATGGCTTGAGTTGAAAAACAAAGAATTTTGTAGCTGATATTGTAGGTTGGCTCTGGTTTTCTAAGGTTTCCCTACACAGTTAGTCCTCAAAATGTACAAAAGCACGTACACATATTCACACAGGCACAAAGGAGGGACGGAGAAAGGCAGCGCAGGAGTCACACCCTAACTGATGCAGATATGCTGAGTTATCTGTGAGGGCGGGGGTGTGGGGGTGGGGGGTGTTTTAGAGCCCCCCTCGGATTAGAATGTCAGAATGGGAGATGTGAGAGCGGTTGGGGGGATTCTGGGCAGCAGCGCCACTCACTGAATAAAACTCCCTCAATAATTAACACGGCACCGGGAGAAGACGGCAGAGAGAGCGAGAGTTTGGAGAGGAGAGGAGGAGAAGAGAGGCTTTACAAAGGGAGCGCAAACCCCACCGGTGCAGAACGTGGGCACGAGGAAGAGCTTCAGAAAGAAAAAAGCGCCATGGTTACGTAAAAAGGCTTCGGAGATCCCCTCAACAAAAAAGAGGGAGAGTGCAGGGGGAAAGGCCTGGCCTGGAAGATGAGAGTGATAATTGAGTTTCACAGGTTTGACCGTGGAGACGAGCTGAAACCCCTGAGCGCTGCTCACCAGAAGTGTGTCAGTCATTCACAGCTTAAAAGCTCAGATCACTCAGTGCTCCCTTTAAACTATGAAGGAATGGCCTGCACCGGCGCTGTTCATCTGCATGAGCGTCAGCTTTAATTCGCCAGCCGACGAGAGACAAGAGCGGAGAGGAGAAGAAAAGCTCTCTCATCCCTCTCTCGCTCAGCCCTCCCTGTCATCCCCATGCCTCATCCCTTCACTCTCATCCCTCTCTCTCAACCCTCTGTTTCATCTGGGGCTGGGCCAAATTCGATATCATGTTCCAAATGCATCACTAAATACTATCTTAAATTACACCAAAGGGAACTTTACACGGTATTGTAAAGGTTCATCCTTATATCAGAACTGTATGGAGCACCCACCAAACGAGGAACAGTACCATACAAACGTCAGAGACCTCCCTTCATTTATTTGGCTTTCAGTCACAACTGCTGTTACATTAAAGTTATATATATTTCAGTGTGAGGACAAAAAAGCAAATAACACAAATTTACCAAAAATTACACAGAAGCCTTAATGTAATGTCATTTTTTTCGGTATTTAATTTGTGCTCCCCTTGACTTTATTACAGCTTCTGTTCTGTAATGACTGTAAGGGATGACTCGCTTTCAGATTTTCAAAGAAATCTGCTAGAATATTTTGCAACGCCTCCAACGTTTAGTCTTAGAAGTTGGTTCATTTTCTGCTTCTCACCTTTCAAGTAGTCCTAAGAAACGTTAAGTGATGCTGAGGTCTGGACTCTGGGGTGGCCACTCCACTGCTTTAAAGATACCAGTAGCTTCCTAGTTTGATTAACAAATTTTCTTTGTTTTGTCTATTTCCTTTTCTTTCTCAGTAACAGCTTCTTGACAGCTACACAGCGCTGAGTCGTCTTCTCACAGTGGAAGGATGGACAGAAACACCTGTGGATGTTTTCAGATCTGAAGCAGCTTGATTTTCTCCTCTCTCTCAGAGATGAAAGCTTTAAGTGCTGTTTATCTGAGGGTGAGAGTTTTGAGGTCTGCAAGGTCTTGCATGGTTGTCCCAGTGTTTCTGTATCTTTTAATCATTAATTCTTTTTTTGAACTCTGGTTTGGAAACTCCTGGCTTTTCACTTACTTTCATTTGGCTTCCCCTTCCTTATAGCATCTAGATCGTCTTACATGTCATCTTCTCAGAAATGTCTCCTGACAATTGAAAAACTTGTGCTTTTTTCAACAGTACTGTACATAACAGTTAAGTTTTTCTTATTGATTAGTATCTTAAATACCAATACTGATAGTACTGATACTCTAGGGCCAGTCGTGGGCTGGGAAGGTCGCCGGTTTGATCCCCTGAGCCTACAGTACATGACTGAAGTGCCCTTGTGCAAGACAACTAACCCCCAACTGCTCCTTGGGTGCTGTGGATAGGGCTGCCCACCACTCTGGGCAATTGTGCTCACTGCCCCCTAGTGTGTGTATGTGGTGTTTCACTGCACAGATGGATTAAAATGCAGAGGTGAAATTTCCCCGTTATGGGATTAATAAAGGGTAACTTAACTTATATACTAGTATGGACCATATATACAGCACTGGTCTCATTCTTCACTCTCAGCCCTCAGTCTCATCCCTCTCTTCCCTCTCATCCCTCTCTCACCATGACGAGTGACAGAAAGTGATATTTATACAGCTCTTTTGTACATTCAGGCGGATAGGAGGCCCGTCCTACTCTCTTTCTCCCTCTCACATTCTCCCTCTCGCTATCTCACTATTTCTCTCTCATCACTGCTCAGGAAATAAGCGCTGGGCTGCATCAAAGTCAATAGGCATTTAAGCACTTAGGAGTATTTCAGGCTCTGTTGTCATACACATTAGACTAACAGCGCTTCATCCTCAACACACAGTATCGATTCAGGTCCTCAGGGCAGGGGGCATCGCGTTCGCCTCGATGCTTTCACTTCTCCTCCGGCCGTCACTTCTGCTGTTCTAAGTTCACTTCATCACTGACCAGCATTAAATTGTACAGAGCCCTTCAACACTGTTACAGTCCTCACTCAACATACACAGTAGAATTATGGTGAAATAATTCTGCTTAGAGAAAAACAATTTAACACAGTCAGAGTCCAACAGCTATTGGACTGGTAACTGGTTTCCACTTCAGGTTATCCCACAGATCTTCAGTAAGGGTTAGGTTTGGGCACAGGGACGGCCCAGATATTTAGTTTTTGAAGAGTACTGGCAGCACTTTTCTTTTCCTGATTAATCGAAGTCACAGTGAACCGATTATAGATTTTTTTTCCATTTTTAGTTGCTGCCCTACTACATTGTGTGATATAAGTTTCTATTACTTGTGCAAATTATTAAAATTGTACTTATTACAGTGCAAAACTGGCACTTGTGGCCAACAGATCTATTTTAGTTGTATCTGACCAAAAACAAGATTCCAGTTAAAGTCACAGGGAAGTCCAGACTTGATGAGAGTAGACTTTTTTGGTAAGCCTATCAGATAAATCCTCAGCGTACACACTTATGTCTTTACTTCTTAAATATTACTTGATTAGTGTCAGTTTCTCAGGTGAGTAGCTTTTTATAGCTTGCTTTCTGTGACAGTTGTAAGGTAAAGAAGTCATCAATCAGTATTGAGAACTTACGGTTTTATCCATATGGGCAAAAATGGATAACACTAAATTTAACGCTCTTATTAGAGACACCATAACCAGATTATGAACCTGAGATCTCCTGATGATATGGAAACATTTCAGATGGTTGCTCCTCTGGGGAGCTCAGTGCTGTTTACATCTCAGCCATACAGGCTGAACACAAAGTACCATCATGGTAAGTTTTACTAAACTTAACCATCCCATGTTATAACACACACAAAAAACCTTTTTATGAAGAGAACTAATAAAAAACATGAAAAATAAGCAGTAATTAACAGAAACCAAAACTACAAAGGATTGTGGGTAGCTCCACCCCCAGTATTACAATATTTAAATTATTTAAGGCTTTTCTGTTGTTTATTTGAGGTTAAGGAAATGTGACCATTAAGATCTTTCAGTGAAGCACTGTTTAACGGAAACTACTGAGGTATAAAATAATGTTTAATATAAATCTAAAGTTAAATCTGCCCATATTATCATTTAAAAATATGAATCTCTTAAAATTGGTATTGGTACCAATTTTCCATTAGGTCTGGTTTAAATGAGCGCTACTTTTTACAGGATATACAGATTAGTGATGTGTCATCTGTGAATAAGTCGATTCTTTAGATGAACATGTGGCGCCGACTCGCATGGAAGCCATTTCTTTTGTAAATGAAGACAAAAAAAGCCTCATAGCCCTAACCCTAACCCTAACCCTAACCCTAACCCTAACCCTAACCCTGATCCGGACACAAAACAACTGCTAACGCAAGGTGTAATTGAGCTCAGTGAAAAGAGTCGGAACGCCCATCACTTAGACAGGCAGTCGGTGCACGGTAGAGTAACGCTGATATGGATGCTCAGTAGACCTGCTGTTTCTACGTGTGTTGGTATTTTCTCTGGATGAGCTATAAATAGATGTAAAAATGTAGATAATTAATTACATGATGGCGTTCCATCTCCGCTCTTATACTGTCGGCTATGTAAGTATATTCCATGTTTTTTAAACAGAGCCTTTTTCAGTCAAATAAACATTAACAAAAATGAGGAAACTAGAATTATCAGCAGGACTAAAATAGCAGCCTGAGAAGGATAAATGTCCCCTTTTATAGCACCTGTAGTCCGTTATGTCATTTGTTCCATGAAACAACCTCTGTGTAATCATCAACAGAGTGAGTTATGCAATAACTGAAGCTTATGAGAACATCACCCCGTACACACGTTCATCACTGCCTGTTTTGTATCTCTTTCATGCACCTACCTCCTCTTCTCCTTCCTGTTTTTTCATTTCATCTTTTAAGGGGGCTCAGAAATAAAACTACAGCAAGAACCTAAACCGTTATACTTCTGGGCTCTTCACACACAGCTATCACCCGTCCCTCCTCCCTTATGAGATCAATAAATCCTTTAAAATCTGTTCAGCCTAGTCTGCCTGTGAAATGACTTGTATTCGAGGTTTGGAGAAGTTAACTCTTTAATGCTGAGTGACTATTTCTGCCTTTTTATTTAAATAATGTGATTTTTCAATGTTTTTGCTGCATTTATCATGATATCTAAAGAACTTTGCTTAGCAACATTAAAAATGTATATATTCTGTGTCACAAACTACCATTTGTAACAAGCAAACACATGAATAGAACTGTGGGTTTAATAAAGGCTAACTTAATTAATTAACTACTTCACATTTCAGTCGCCTTATATTGTTATTCTGATGAAACGTACATATAATATAATATAAACAGTGATCTGAATTCCGTTCTGATTGGCTGTGCAGCCTTACACAGGACCTATCACAGTGTACCAAGTAATAAACGCAGCCTTGAGCTTCTTTTATATAGAGATAGAAAACAGTGGCACAAGCTTCGGCTCCACATGCTGATCCGTTTTACTGCGCCAGACTGGAGCATGCATGAGGCCCAACTGATCTGCAGATTTCAGTGAGTTAAGGACGACAAAACTCAAGTTTCTGAGTGTATCTTTGCAGACACATTAGGTCAGGTTGAAGATGAAGAGAAGATGGAATAAGATTAAGAGAAAATCAAGAGTTTTTCTGCTCAAACTGGTTTCGTATCACATTCTCTCACCGTTTCCTTTGGTGCTGCATGCTGAGTCTGGGTCCCTCTCGCTGTTCTGAAATCGCAGAGATGCTTTGTACTTTGTTCAGGATGCCTTCTGCAGTGCATCTGCACAAAACCTGACAGAGCTTTGCTGCTCCGAGGCACCGAACAGAACTGCAGATCTAAAGCACAGAGAGAGAGAGAGAGAGAGAGAGAGAGAGAGAGAGAGAGAGATTGGAAGAGAAAGAGGGAGAGTTAGGCAGAGAAAGATTGAAATATTGAAAGAAAGAGAGAGAGAGGTTAGGAGAGACTGAGAGAAACAGAGCAGGAGAAACTAAAAGAGAAATAAAGAGCGAGACAAAAGTTCTGTTCAGACAGGACTAGTTTGCTTTAAGAAGGTGGGGCAATGCAGTTTCACCACAGGACGTCTGTAATGTTTATGACCAGTTCACTGGATGAGAAATCTCAGTATAAATTACAGTGATGAGAGTGGCTACTCGATTTGAGCGCTGCCTTTACTACAAAAAAAGAATCGAAAACATGTCAGAATAGATATCAGCTGTTATTTTGTTTACCCTAACCATCTACCTAATTGTTGAAAACTAACTTTTCCTTTTTTTTAATGAGAGTTTTTGTAGTATGTAAACATACTGTTCACCTTACAGTCCGTACAGTCCAGATATGGAAACTAAGCTACATGAAACAGCACATATTGAATTCACTTTTTTTGTGATGTCACAAAAATCTACACATTTGTATTTATTCTTAGTTTATCTGCAGTTTAGCCCCGCCCACTGACACTGATGTTATGAAGAGTGTTTTAGACTGGATTGCTTTTTAAATGAAACACAATACAGGACAGGCAGTCAGAGCAGAGCTCACTGTGCCAGTCTTAAAGGCACAGTAACAACACTGCCTGTTTAATTCTCAGGGATAAAGAGAGGTTCATGTAAAAATGAATTATAAGTATTATTATAACTATAACTATTATAAGTAGACCTCACAGAAAAGTATAGATTGCAAGAAAAATGTCAGGCCTTTAATGCATCATGCTTGCAAGCAATGTGTCAAAGGTGTTTTTTTTGTAATTTTACGTGTGTTAAATGTTCGGAGGTGTACACATGATGTAGAACAGTATATATCAGCTTGATTTGAGCCACAGAGAACACAAGTAAATGCTTGTTCGAGTATCTCTACGCTTGAGAAAAAAAACTCCTTTTCCACAGGTTATAATAGCATTTTCACCTACACTGCAACTTATACAGGATTAATATAATCTGGGGTTATTTCTACGGTTCATTTATAGTGGATCTATACTGAGGTGAGAGCATCAAAGAAACAAAAAGAGAGAGTAACAGAGCCTGAAAGACAGGGAGAGTGGAAGAACCAGATAGACACAGAAAGAGGAGGGAGGGAGAGAGAGAGTGAGAGAGAATCACAGAGAGAGAGAGAAACAGTGAGACATAAAGAGTGGGAGAAAGAAAGAGAGGGGGGAGAAATTCAGGGCAGAAAGAGAGAGACAGAAAATAACTGTATTACAAAGAACTGAATGTTTGTTATATCTCCTTCCACCGTCTCAGTCACTCCTCAGCCTGTGGGCTCCCAGGCCTAATCCCAGAGACAAAGAGTGTTTGTGGATCACTCCCATTTTCTATCCTGCCCCACTGACCCCCTCTCGGGGCAGCTGGGCGACAGGCCAGGCGTTGAAAGTGCGACTTGCTGCTTTTCTGTGCCTCTAAAGGCCCGACCTGTCTGTCTGCAGAGGATTTCTCACAGTATTGATCTGTATCAGGGAGAGCTGTACGTTAGAGCTTTAATCAGGCCTGACATATTGATCTGAACCTGAAAACATCCTGAGAATGTTCAGTCTAACTCAACTCCAACTCCACAGCACCAAATTATATATCCGAGCCTGAGAAAATCCGGACCACCACCAGCCAGAATGAATCAAACTCCACATTCATAGCTTAGCTTATTCATAGACATGCTTTGCTTAGTGACAGCGTTCAGTTACCTAGCGACAATGAAGCGAGCCGTCAACGGATCATTGATAAACAAAATAAAACAAATTTAATTACCATCTATCAGAAATGTACCTACTTAGTTTGTCTATCAGTGCTTTTGAACTGCATCTGTTTACCGTTCTTGATGAGCTGTGAGGCAGATGATTTTCTAGATTGACTATATTTGGGTTTGACTTAGAGCTGTTGTCCACTAGAAACACCTACCTTATCTTTCCATTCACCTTTATGGCTACCTTATAGGTCCACTATGCAAACTATCTGCTTAAAAGTTTTTAATTAGTAGGCTGAGCTACTCTAAGATGCACTTAAGGCTGAGACAGGCGTTCAGTTGCATACACAGCTTTATAATCTCCATAGAATGGGGGACTCTGTAGCAGCTGCACAGGAACCCAAGGTCACCATGGTCAATGCTAAGTGTCAGCTAGTGGTGTGTAAAGCCCCAGCATTGATATCTAAAAATTTAAAAAATTGTGATTATCAATTATATTGATAATTGATTGTATTTACTCTACCGTCTTATAAAGGCCCCGTTATAACTCAGTGTTTTAAGGGTAAAAATTAATAATGCATTGTGTGAACAAATGATTTAATATTGTTTGTTAACCTTTTCCTGATGCTGTTTTTCCAGTCGTAGACATAAATCAGAGGAACTGTCTCTCTAGGGCTGAAGCTACTGCAGAGCTGCAGAGGGTCACACTGAAGTGAGCTGACGTTCGAAAGCATTTTTGGTTCTGTGAACTCGAGCTAAACTTAATGTGAAGTAAAGTAAGTAGAAGCTGAAGAGCCATGCGCTAGGTAAACATAGCATCACTGCATAGCAGAGAGAACAGACAGCTACTTAACAAACTCCTCCTTCTCTCTCTCTCTCTCTCTCTCTCTCTCTCTCTCTCATAAACATAAACAAGCTGTCAATTGGGGCCGCACACTTCTTAAAAAAACAGGAACCTTAATTCACAACATATTTACAAGCTGTTTAATGATAATGTCAGTCCTCTAAGGTTCTAACTAAGTTTTCTTTCCCAAAATGGTGATTGTTGCCATTTACACATCGCCATCAGTTTACCTGACAATGATCGGTAATATGTGATTACACTGTCCTGTCCCTCAGGCCATGTTTGCTGTTGGCCAGATATTATTTAAGTAGTGGACTATTCTCAGCACTGCAGTGAGAATGACATGGTTGTGGTGTGGTAGATTGTGCAGTGCTGGTAGGAGTGGTGTTGAGAGGGGCTACTACCCAAAAATATGCAGCTAAGAATGACTCTGTGGGAATAAACTGACCAGTGATGAAATTGTGCATTGAAACAGGGAGGAGGAGTGAACGACAACAGGTGGACTGCGCTTTCTAACTGTACATCAGCAAGGTTGAGCTATGAGGTGGGTATTTCTAATAAAGTGGCCAGTATGTGAGACCAACAGTGCTGTAAGATACAAATGTAAACAAAGTTTGATGAAAAATTTTGATTAGTAGATAAACTTGAGTCTGAATTGTTCACAGTGGTGATATGAACCAGATGTCTGAAGCACTTTTAGTCCTTCTCAAAGCTCCCTTTTCACATATTACATCAAATGGTTTCTAATGCGCTGCCTGATGCCTAGACATTGTTTTACATAAAGGTTTGGCCTAAAATATATATGTATATGCATTCATGGCGGAGGGGTACATGTGGGGCGTTGTAAGGCAAAATAATCCCCAAAGGAAGCACATTTTTTTCAGATCTTTCAGATGCTGGAGCATTTCACATTTTGAAAAATCAGTGGACCTCCCCTTTAAGGTGTAAAGAAAGTCATTCAGAGTAGTTTGAGGAAAAACGTCAGAATTGAAGTCAGAATTGTTCACAGCGGTGGTGAAATGAACCAGACGACAAAGCAGTTAGTGGACGTTATCACTGAATGAGACCAGGCTTGTAACATATTATTATATTACAATATCACCTCAGCACAGTTATTTAAGCTGACTGCAGTCATTTTCCACAGTCATTAGATTTCACTGTCATGTTATGTTGCAAACAAATAAAAAATGTAAATTGGCTGCGTTGAGGCAAAATGGAAGTAAAAGAAAGTAGTAAATGCGTTCATTGAGACATCCTGGAGCTTATTATGAAAAAAAGAAGTTTAAACTTCTAACTTGGTGATCTAACAGGTTTAGAGGGCAGCGCTGAGTAGTGTTTTTAACTGGTTAGCTATGTAGCTCATTTTCAGCTACACAGCTAACATTTTTAGCATGTATGCTAGCAGAATGAGTGCTTTTTCTTATATTTTCACGTTTGTAAAGAACGTGCAGCTTTGCTGAATTCTACCCATAATTCTCTGGAACTGTAGACATGTATGAGTTTGTACACACAACAGTATTGAATCCACAGTATTAGCTGCTAAATGTAGCTAGCAGGTCAGGTGGCTAATCAGCCAGTTTGGCCACTTTAGGATTGTATTTTAAAAGTTGCAAACAGCAAACAAGAAAATACAATTAAATCATTTATCATAATTACTTATAAGACAATTCATCTGTCTGAGACATTGTTTTATTACAGTTTTAAGATAAAGTGGCCTAAAACGTATGTTTTTATAGTCTTGTACGGTGGTGAGGTGCATACAGGCCATTGTACAGCGAAATAGTACACAAAGAGATGTATTTTTTTCAGGTTTACTGCTAGTTTTCTGTTGTCAACATTACATAACAAATCAGAAGACCTATGTAGACTCACTGGTTTACTGTGTTGTTGACATTGCGACTCCCAGTTCCTATCACCACCACTAGTGTAATATATATGGAATAATACAAGTCTGTCTGTAAAGCACCACTTCATCACACCAAATCACTCTGAGTGACTTTGTTTACATCTCAACAACTGAGTTATGCAGAAATTTTAAAATATCAGTGGACTTCCCCTTTAAGCGATTATAGCGCAGATGTAATAGTGTATTGTTTGTACTAAAGCAGGTGTAATGTGTAGCAGTGCAGGGTATATGTCAGTTTGTGTCACCATAATCGACCCCTCAGAGTAAAATATCTGGAAAACATGTTTTCTCTTCTTTAGATATGGAGTGTTTGAAAATTGCTTGGATTCAAAGCTCATATTTTCTCTAGTTTTCAAACTCGCCAAATAATTCGAGTGAATCACAGAGTCAAGGCGAACGCTCTCTC
Organism: Colossoma macropomum; assembly: GCF_904425465.1. Lineage (NCBI taxonomy): Eukaryota > Metazoa > Chordata > Actinopteri > Characiformes > Serrasalmidae > Colossoma > Colossoma macropomum. Next base: position 21,888,946 of record NW_023494802.1, on the reverse strand, counting down.
CTTTTTATTGAGCGCATGCATTCAGTCTTCGCAGTCTTTGTACCAGCGGCATTTCAAACTGTAGCTGCGTCTCTATCGCATCCTAATGAATGCGACGCCTACACGAAAAAAAGTGAAGTCGTCGCCGCTCACAGTTTGCAGATCACAAAGTGAAGGGAGGAATGTTTGTGGTAGGAAATCAGTTGTGATAGTTTAAAGTGGCTGCGGTCGTCTTCCTGCGCGCAGGCACACACCCACGCTCACATACACACGCGCACACACGCGCATGCTGAACTCTTGCTGTGCTGTCCCTTGTATCTGTGTCTCATCTCAGCTAAAGGCAGCACTAGTAGAGGGCTATTTTTAGCAAGAGGCTCTAAGATTTGAGAACAAATATTGTGCCTTTGGCTCGCTGGTGTAACACCGTTAGCTATTTTTACAACTTTCTTTCTTTCTTTCTTTCCAAAGCTGCACAGTGAGCGTGACAATGTCTAGAGCCTGAGAAGTGAGGATGTGGTCAGTGATATCGGTCTCACCTTACATTTCATGGGTATTTTATATGACTTACTGCGTAAATATGAAGTGGATTTCTCAACACTGTTACTTAATGCATCTGCAGCAGTTGTTGGAAATATGTTCACTTAAAGCTTAAAGCCTGTGTTGTGAAGGAGATGCTGCATTCATGCCTGTAGCAGCTGAAGTTGGTGCCGGAGCCTTTCTGAAGGCCGGAGCAGTTGAGGGTTGATTCCAGCGCTTTTCTTTGTCGAATTAATTTGTTCACTTATGCATGCACCTCCACTTGAAAGCACCTTGGGCTCCCCGGTGGAAGTGATAATTTGGGGGAGTTTTTTTCGGGTAAGCACAAATTCTCTCCGTCTCTTTCTCTTTGATTCTTCTATTCATCTTGTTCGCTTTTCTCCCCTCTGTCTTTCTCCTGCCTCCGCTCGGTTTATTTCCCTCTCAGATTTCTCCGTTATCCTGCTTCTGCTGGCTTCCAGGGTGAATGAGTGTGTTTTCTCTCGTATGACCCTACCGTGCCAATCGCAGTGCTCAGTCCTGTTGTATTGATTGCTCTGATCAATGGAGAAATGTGAGTTCTAATAAGATTGTCAGTAACCACATTAGCTGTGAAACCAGGCTTATGAATTATACAGTCAGTTCTGCTTCCCTACAACATCAATAACAACATAACGTTATTGCGTCTCTAGCACAGCTGTAAATAATGCTGTACAAGCTCTTCTTAGGACAGCTGTATGTGTTAATGTATGTAATTTGATTAGAAGTCATTACAACTCGTAGAGGGAAGTATGGCAAAAAATATGTTCTGGTACATCTGACAGTTTCAGTATATATCACACTGTATATATAATTTCAAGTAAATTTTTAGATGTTTAATTAGGCCTATTTGTGTAGGCTAGCAATAGCTTATTATTCTGGGATGTCCCGTCACTTTTTAGTAAGAGCTGTTTTCATCAGCCAAAGTAAATCTGAAATATTATGTGATTTTTCCATTCCACCCTAAATGGAGCAGCTGTTACATTTTGGCTCCTGTACAGGTACCAGAATGTAACTGATGCACCATTTAAGGTGGAACTGGGAATTCGAATAAGAACCCAACTTCACCTGCGCACCTGTGCCTCCAACTGTACCACGCTTCAGTACCGTCTGGTCCATGGCTTGTTACGTGGACGAAACCCCGAAACTGCAAAGTGGTCTGATGCAGGTGACCGCGCCAGGTGGTTTCTCAGGTGGTACGGGAGGAAACAACCACAGCAATTGGTCAGGTGTCCATGTTAGGCTAAGGCTAACCCAAAAGACCAGCCATTCCAAAGTGCACTACTTCAGATGCAACAAACTAGACGGTGGGAGGTGATCGAGGGACAGCTGAGCTTTCATTTTCATTTGAAACGCGACTCTGGCTATTGACCCAGCTAAACAGGCTAAGGTTAGAATGGTTTTCACATTGCGTTATCTGCACTTAATGGTTTTGACAGAACTCATGCCTATAGAAGAATTTCATACTGCATTAACTGGTAAACTTACTGGTCAGTATTTGACCACATGACAGTGAAATGGTAGTGATGTGGTAGTGTGCCCTATTGGTATTAGTGAATAAGGCACTAGGTGCTGCTGGGGTTTTCACACACATCAGTGTCACTGCTGCGTCGAGGGGCCCACCAGCTATGTAATATCTGATCATCCCTTTTATCATCTTTTTCATGTACAATTCGTCAGTCTGTAATTAACATCAGTGAAAATGTCAGTGATGAACTGGTTTGTAACCCAAGACTGCTATTATCTAGATGTGCTATGAGTGGTGAATCACTCTCATCCCAGTTTTGACACTGACATGTAAAATCTCCAGCAGCACTGCTGTGGCTGATACACAAGTGCTTAAGTGCCTATGCTACACACTACTGTACCACTACTGTATAACTACTACTACTACTGCTATCAGGATCTCAGATAAGTCCTGTGGTCAGAATCTGACCAGTGATGGATATAGAGGGTGTCTGACAAAGTGTGCAATGGATGGGCTGTCTGCAGTTGTACACTTACAATTGTATGCAAACTTAAAAATTACATATAAACTTAAATATGATGTTTTTCTGCAACTTTTACTGCACAATTTTTGTTTACTTGCTGAATTTAATGTATTGGAAAAAAACATAACATATAAAATGTGTTGTTTACTATATTTTAAATTCACCAAATAATCAGTAATCGCACTTAAAAGTGTGCACAGGTGTCTCTGGAGTGAATGTGTACTTACATTCAACAAAACCTGTCATTATAAATATATATATATATATATATATATATATATATATATATACATATATATATATATATATATATATATATATGTAGAGTATAAGGTAGGCGGAGCTCATAAAGTGGTCAGTGAGTGAAAGCACAAGGTAAGTGTTCCTAATAAAGTGAATTGTTAGTGTTTCATTAATTAGGCTAATTAGATTTGAATTAAGGGGATTAAAGCAATTAAGGGGCTTAATACAGTGATTCACAACATTATCTTCAGAAGCCAAATTGTGAGTTTGTCTATGTTGGATTACAGACGTGTCATTGGATTTTTTTATGGATGCTGTATGTGGTATGCAATAGCAAGGGAGTGTGAGAGAGAGAGAGAGAGAGAGAGAGAGAGAGAGAGAGAGAGAGAGAGAGAGAGAGGATGAGCCGTTGATCAAATTCACCTGGGATTACATTTTTTCATAACTCTGTCAGGCGTAAAGCTGCCGTGGCTTTTAAGCTGTCTAAAATCAATGAGTGTGCCATTAACCCACAGCTGAACCTTTGCAACCCATGTGCCGCCTCCTCTTGTCCATGGGAGCACATGCTTAGAGAAAGAGAAGGAGAGAGAGAGAGAGAGAGAGAGAGAGAGAGGGAGAGAGAGAGAAGAAAATGAAGTTGTACAGTCGTCAGTGCTGCATTCTTACTTACTGAACATCAGCATCAGAATTATTTTTGTCTTCGCCACACATGGAATTGTCTTGGTTCATTTGGTCATTTGGTTTCCCCCCCAGGGCCAAACTGTGTTCAGGCCAGAAATGTGTGTCCACCCAAACTTACACACACACACAATACTGTGCGAGTTACGGCACCTGAGCACATTGTTTAAGATCATTTATCTTGGCACTGATGGTGGTTTTGCTGGCAAAACACTAAATATCTTTAGGATAAATGTAAGTAAATAAATACAGGTAGTTGTCCTGTGAGCTAGTTAGATTTCTCCTGGATGCCCCAACCAATCAAATGTATTTGTCTAATTCCATCAGCAGCTCACCTGATTTAACATAATGAAGTATTGATTACAGATATTAGTTGATAACAACAAACAATAATGGGCTGCAATGAGTCGAGGTTTGGAAAGGGTTAAATGAACACAGAGACAAACATAAAAGCTCTGCTTATTGTTTTAATGTTATCTGTATTTATTGTAATTCTGTGTTTTTCTGGACACAAATAATTACGGCCCAGATTAATTCTAATTTTCTCAGGTTTCTCAGGTAAACATTGGATGGGCAGGTGTCTACACACTTTTGGACATGTAGTGTATATTGAAAGTGTTTCCAGAACAGCAGCAGCTGCTCAGTATGTGAATTAAACTCTCAGACAGACTTATGATCACCAGCACGAGAAACATTCGCAGACAGTGCGACTTTTTTAAACATACACAGCGTTGTGTTTAGGCTGCCTTGGGTGAGAGTTAAATAGGAAAATGTTGAAACAACACACGCAGACGTCTTATGCACCATACAGGGCTTTCCGAGTGCCTGGCTCACGCTTATTTTTTATTCATGCGAGCATTATGTAATCGCAGCGGTGGAGGCTAATGTCATATACAATCTGGGAGAGTTTGCATTGCGTCAACTGATACGGCTCGTCTCTCTGACTGAAGATGGAAACAACAGTTACACACTGCGACACAGCGTCTATCTGGTTATGACCCCTTATGGAACAAACTTGACATGAACCTTGAAAGGCCTTCTTCTGTGTGCATGTGTGTGTGTGTATGTGTGTAGAAACAACTTCCACCTTTGCAGTTGCAGCGAGAGACTGTGAGTCACCCTAATCTACACCACAGGAGTGGTGAGCTGTAGGCAGATCAGAGGACGTGCCTCTGCACCGCACCTACAGTACAACAACTGACATACGCATACACATTCACACATACATGAACACTCATACGGTGAGAGGATGTGGGGCTCACTGTCACACCTTAATAGGGTTGAGCATCGTCAGTAAAGATACTGTTATCAATGGTCATCTGTATTGGGCTGTTGGAGAGAACCTGATCACTTTCTATAACAAATCTATCCTGAAATGTGAAAACACTGGGTGATGTGATGTTGCCAGCTGTGTATTTCTTCCTGTGGGGTCGTAGTGTTTGAGTATTTTCCTCATGATCAACTTTAGATGATACATTTAAGTGAAGTGCTTCAATTAAAAGTAGCTCATTCTACTTACATGCAAACTCTGCAAAATTCACGGTTTCAAACGATGAACTTCAGTTTTGGGAAGGTGGTGGGTTTTGCTGTGAGCAGGTCATTCTGAAGGAGAATCCACACAGACAGTGTTTAATTGTAATTGTCCAATCAGAACTGTGATAACATCAGCCGTGTTTTGTGAGCGATGAAGTTATGAACTTTCATTTTTGTACATTCAGTTCTTTCTTCAGTAGCTTTTGAAAGGTGGGTGGAAAAAGGTTAATGTGTGTAAATTATTATTGTTATAAACCAAGATAGATTAGTTTGGTTTTCATGTAAGATTGATGGAGAACATACTGATTTCTGTGAACTGTGTTAATTGCTAGGAGAGCTTAGCAACTGTCTGCAAGTTACATTGCAGGTGGCAACTTTTGGGGTTAGCATGACGCATCATTGTGGAGCCAGTACAGCACAAATGATGCACTGCAGTTATCCCTGTGTTTTAGTCTCAGAAAGCACAAGAAACTTTCATGTTTAACTCACAAAACAGTTGTCTGAGAAACAGCACTGCCGGACTCGTCACAGGGGACTGGTTTCTGAACTGGTCAGCTTTGTCACTGTTCCTGAGTCCTCATGTCTAATTCATCTGTATTACTAGAGTAAATTACGATCACATTTCTGTTCACATTTTAGTTTCAAATTGTATCAAAACTGCAACAACATTGCTTGCAAAGTGACGTATTTCTGGAAAGTTGCGTATTTGCTTCTAGTGGCGCGACGCTTGTGATGAGCAGAAAAAATAGACTGGAATGATGTTGCCGGTATGAAAGGCGACACTCATCAGTGCGTTTGACACGGTTTCTTGGTGAAAGTTTAAGGCACCTTAGAAAATTCAGATTAAAAAGTAAGCATTTATTTGCTCAGAAACACTCATATTAGAATAAATACAAACATTATTAATACAGTAAGCAGTAATTTTACACGTCAATGTGTTCATTTAAGCATTTTCAAATCTGTCTTTTTGCAGCTCAGTTTTACTTTGGTTTTCACACAACACCTGTTTTAGCTGCTCAGTACTTCATTATGTTAAATCAGATGTGCTTCTGATGAAATTTAACAAATCCATGCAGCGGCTCACAGAGAAATCTAGAACCTTCAGGAAAAAACTTTGCTCTTCAAACTAGCTCACAAGTTATCCGCCACTTTTTTTCAAAATAAGTTCTTGGTACTTTTTACTGGATTTGTGTTTATTTGCATTTTCGTTAATGATATATGATGTTTTTACAAGTGAAAATACAAAAATACTCACTGCTGAGATAAATGGTTTAAACAGTTTGCCCAGGTGAACAGTACTGTATGACTGTCTATAACAATAATTTTCTAGTTTTAACCTTAATCAGGTAAAAAAGTGACAAATTAGAAAAATTAAATATGGCACTTTGCCTTTCAGGACCACTTTGCTTGCTGACAATATAGGTTAGCCCATCTTTCTCTGGGTTTCCTACAAAGTCAGGACATTTCTTATCCTGAGGATGAATAAAAACACTCACACACACACACACACACACACACACACACACACACACACACACGTTAGACACATCCATTTAAATCCATGATTTCCCCAGTGCTGAACATGGTCCATGCGGTTCATCAGCCTTTTAACCCTAATATTCCCTCGTTAAGCTGCTGGTGGCCGACTGCCAGAGTAATACACTGTACTGCAGGCTGCACAAACTATCTGGTCTGCACATATTATCACAAATCAAACCATTAGCTGATTTTCTCTATGTGCAATAAAATGTGATTTCTGCAAACTGCAAATAATTAAATTATTACTTTTACTATTGGTTTAACTCAGGGGCTCTTAACCTGTGGGCCGCCACCTCGTTTGTGGGTCCTGACGTGGTTCCGGGGGGGAAGGGAGGAGGTTGTAAGAGTGGTATCATAAAGATATACCCTGTATAAAACCTGGAGAAAATTTTGACCAGTGGCTGGTGAAAAAGCCACGTCACTGGAATGGGGAAGACTACAAGAACGCAAAAAATGAATTGTGTTTCATTTCACTCAACTTTAACCTCGTACCTCGAAAACATCAGCCAAACCATCAACATCAGCCACAGGCCAGCCTTTTCAAACCCTACAGAGGAGCACACTCTGAAACAGGTCAAAACCCTGGTGTAACCATTTCAGGTTTGAGCGGTTTTGGACCTTTTGGGCCAGATTTGGCCTCATATCAGGGCTAACCAGTGACTACTTGATCTTTCCATGCTCCGCCCACAAATGCATTCTTTAATAGCCGCTGTTAGGAGGTTGGACCAGCAGAACATTGGCCAAAATCATCCTGATATGAAATTGTAGGGCTTAATCTATTGGAAGGAAAACATTCTTAACGTTAACTTTAATGGACGTTAACGTAACAGGAATTACTCCCAAGTAACTTTGTACCATTTCTTTTGATCCGTTCATCATTACATTTTAACACCATGTAAAGGGAAACTAGAGTTTTCAAATTATGCAAAGTAGAAAACAACAGAAGTGGAGATGTAAGGTTGAGTCATGACAGTGTCGATATGCAGGGTGGGAGGTTCGTTGTTGTTCCCTGTTTAGTTTCGATTAACTACAACACAGAGTCAGTTTTGTTAGTGTAGCACTTTAAAGTGGAAACCCAACATTATGTAATTAATCTAAACTCCAGCCTAAATTCATTCGGTTGAATGACGTTTTTCTAATGTTTTTTTTCTAACAGTAACAGGAAAAGAGAAATGGCTGTCAGGCTCCTACTGTGGGCTCATCATCGTGAATTCCTATAGGACGACTTTGAAAACTCTCTTACCAGTAGGCTCTGCTTTTCCGATGGAGGTGGAATTGCATGCTGACGAGTGAGATGTGGCAGTGCGTTCTCGTATTTGCTTGGTGGACAAGTGGAAAAAACGAGGGCACATGTAGTGAGTGATTGCCGCTTGCTGCTTGGGTGTATGACTTTTACAGCTCAAATTGCTTTCCATAGTCTGAGCCCTCCTCTGGGAAATATGGAGCGGCGCTATCAGCGCATCAGGAGAGCCGAGAGATGGGCCGGGTCGAGAGAATCGAGTCTTTAGTTGTGTGTTTGTGTGAGCAGGGAGGTGGCATGGCAGAAGGTTCGCATTCTGGGTGTGTGTGTGTGTGTGTGTGTGTGTGTGTGTGTGTGTGTGTGTGTGTGTGTTTCTGACTGTGGTCAGAGAATGGAGTGTTTTTGTTTCTTGCAATGCATGTTTGCAACCCAACCTCAAAGACGTTCATTAGCAGTTATTCATTACCGGGGGACGGGGGACGGGGGGGGGGTCGGATGTTGTGCAGGAACACTGTTTGTTTTAGAAACACACACACACACAGATGCATGTACAAACTTACTGGGTTCGGGATAAAGGAGACTACCCTTCATTTGTATTTAATTTCCAGTGAAAACAGCCTTTAAATACAAGTTATTCATTTTCGAGGAGATTTCCAAGCAGATTACGTACAAGACAGTCCACTTGCATAAGAAATGTGAACGTCAAAGCAAAATAAGTGAAACACAGGAGAGTCCAAAACTGAAGTTCAAGAATTGTCAAAAGATATAGAGGAAATGAGACTCTTAGGCTGCGTTCACATTACCAGGCTGAAGTGGCACAAATCAGATTTTATGCCCTAAAGTGACTCAGATCTGATGTTTTCAGAGCTGTGTGGACACAAATCTGATCTTTTCAAATCCGACCTGAGCCACTTTCATATGTGGTCCTAGATCAGACACGCGTCCGATTTGTGGCCATGCGACCTTAATGTGACGCTCAGATCTGAATTCGTGTGCTTTTTTTCCACTGCGCCATCATTCAGCGTTACCATGGCAGCAGCGCCGAACAGAAGTTAAAGCCTGTAAACGGTGGAAAAGCAGCTCATCTGACCTTTTTCTCCTTCGTCTCGCTCTAATAATGAAGCTGAGAGCTGATCAGAGTTAATTATCTTCTCAGCGAAGCTCGTTCTGCTCGTTAGTTTGTGCTGATGATGAACGTGATTCATTCACGTGACGTTACTGAGTAGGATGAGCTCATGAGGGTCATTTCAGGACGCCAGGTCATCACACTAATGACAGATTTGAGTCACTTACCTAAACGAGTGTGAACCATTGTATCAGAGAGATTGGATTTGAGCCAAAAATTGGATTTGAGGAACGAGGCTGATGTGAATGTAGCCTTTGCAACCGTGCAAGTCCTGGTAGACACCACAGTTACAGATGTCAACCCAGTTAAACACCTATGGTAGATTTTGGAATACTCGTTTTCAATACTGCTCTTAAAAACAACATTTGTATTTCATATTTAGCTATGATTTTAAGTATGTTTGCTCAAATCAGTATTTTATAAGCTGTACTGTAATCCATCAGTGAATACTTTACTAGTAATTACACTGTTGTTGCATGTATTGTTAATGTGTAAGTACACAGTTATTAGAGAGACTTAGCATGAAGTGGAACTCAAATAGTTTTACATTCATATATAAATCCCTAAGTTCGTCCCTTTTTCTGATGGACGTCCCAAAGATGCTGTAATGTTTTCATAGTCAGTTTAGCTGGTTTACTGAATGGAAACCAGATTCAGGTTCCATTACTAACTTAGTGGTCAATGTTCAACTCCATCGCAACTGAAGTAACTTTGGCAGGTGAACATAAGTCACGTTCAGGATTGATTAATTGATTTACACTAAATTTGTATAGAGTTATGGGCATTCATGTCTTATAGGAATCAGCCATTTATCTAGCCTGGCAAGTGTTTGTGTAGCCTGGTAAACTGTTTGTGTCCGTCTCTCAGCTCCGTGGGGGCTAATCTGACTGAGCACGCTCTAAACTTCTTCACCTGAGTTTCGTTCAACACACAAAATTAGAGCCGTTTTAACGTTGTTCAAATGTTATTTGCCATTTTCCACTAAATTATCTTTGTTCAGCCTTTCAAATAAAATAGGTGACATTGTGAAAGTGTGGGGGGTGTCTGTGTTCAGCCTTTAGCTAAGATAACTTGGGTGTCACATGCCTAATGTCACACCCAGTTATAGTAAGTAATTTACTTTTGGTTTTCATCTGGTCAGCAATACATAAGAATATATTAGAATTATGTTGGAGTCTAAAGGATAAAAAGGTCCCCTTGAGGTCCACTTATAACATTTGTGTGGTTTTATGAACCAAAACCAGTCATAATTCATTTTTACATAACCATTTTCTAGCCTGTGCGTGTCACTTAGAATTAAACATGCTGTGTCTTTAAGACTGATGTATGTAAATGGTTTCTGTTTTGATTGATTCTTTTAGTGTGAATGGGCAGGACTAAACTGGTATGGGCTGAATATGCTGTGAAACTGTGAATTCAAAGTGGGCTGTTTTCACAGATTAGTTTTCATATTTGGCTGGTATGGATGGGGGAGTGAACATCAAACTCTATTTTTCTAAAAAAGAAGGGATAAGTCAGTTTCCCATGACCTTTAACAAAAGATGAAGCTTCCAATACTAAATAAGGAACCAAATACCAACGTAATGAATGAATACTCGAGTATTTGAATTATTCAGGCTACCCTGGAGTTCAGAGAAATGGACAGATCTTTCGGGGATGCCAGAGACCTGTCCTGTCCATCACACAAACCTCTAACACTCTATCTGCACCATTGCCCTCCTACACTGTGATGGATTGTCAGTCAGGTGCAGTTTAACATCTCTTTGAAATGACATGCAAAGGCAGCCGTATAACGATTCATAGCTTTTGGCTCAAGCGACAAACTGTGGAACACCGAAACACTGAGCACTTTCTGACCGCCTACCTGGATAAAATGGTCAAGATCCATTCAGACCGTCTGGTTGCGAAGTTGTGAATCTGTGCTGTTTTGGCCCTCAGCCTGGCTGCACTGGCCTCAAACAATCTAAACCAGCATCAGGTAAGATGGAGGACGCCGTCTGGACCCGACCACTCATCTTCCTCCTCCTCCTCCTCCTCTGCTGCGAGCGCAGGCTCTTGTCCTCTCTCAGGAGTTGTGAGTACAGCAAGGCGGCCATAAATTATTGAGTCGGCAGTGTTTGAGCAGAAATAGAAACATCCCCTTAGAAGTGTGGAAACACTGGCCGTCAGTGAAAAGTGCAACCCTACCATGTGCTGCAAAAATTATTTAGACTTTCTGTGCTATCAGGACTTCTCCTCTTTTGTCAAGTCAGCTGATCTGTAATGTTGCTCAGCTAACGCACACTGTCTGGCCAAAAGTATGTGGACACCCTTCCTAATTGTTGAGTTCAGGTGTTTTAGGCCCACCCGTTGCAAAGAGGTGTGTAAAATTAAGCACATAGCAATGCAGTCTCCATAGAAAAACACTGGCAGTAGAACGTGTTGCTGAGGAGCTCAGTGACTTTAAACATGACACTGTCATAGGATGCCACCTTTGCCATAAGTCAGTTCATGAAATTTCTACTCTGCTAGATCTGCCCCAGACAACTGTAAGTGCTATTATTGTTAAAATGGAAGTGTCAAGGGACAACACCAGTTTAGCCACACAGCAGTAGACCACACAAACTCACAGAGCGGGGCCACTGATTGTCTAGCGCATAAAAATCACCAGTTCTCTGTTGCATCACCCACCACAGAGTTCCAAACTGCTTCTGGAAGCAACGTCAGCACAACACCTATGGGTTTCCATGGCCGAGCAGCACCATGAGCAATGTCAATTATGGGCTAGAATGGTGGAATGAACACCGCCACACGTCTCTGGGGCAGTGGAAGTGTGTTCTCTCGAGTGATCAATAATGCTTCACTATCTGGCCACATGATGGACAAATCTGGGTTTGGCGGATGCCAGGAGGACGTCACTGGAAAGCTTAGTGCCATCAGTGAGGTTTGGGTATGTTAATTCTACAATATACAAAAACATTTTAGACAATTATGTGCTTCCAACTTTTTACTTCCAACCCCATTGAACACCTTTGGGATGAACTGGAACGTTGATTGTGAGCCAGACCTTCTCGTCCAACTTCAGCGTCTGACCTTACAAAAAAACGCTTTTGACTGAATGGGGACAAATTCCCACAGATTCACTGCTTGATCTTGTGAAAGCTTTCCCAGAAGAGTGGAGGCTGTTACAGCTTCAAAGGGGGGCACTTCCATGTTATGTCCGTGTTTTTTTAATGGGATGTTGAAGCTCGTTCAGCTGTGATGGTCAGGTGTCCACATACTTTTGGCCATATAGTGTAGCTAATAATACATTCTTAATGTCTACCTATACAAATTTGAGTTTCAACTTGAGTTTTGTGGTTTTGAAGGCAGCCAGGATATTTGCTTCTTGAGGAAACCAACAAACCTTTTTCGCACAGAAAACCTACTGTAGTTGCCAAATTGGGGCAGTTGTTCAGAGTGATTGTACTGAAACGCCAGTGAATTAGGTTACATTGCTGCACTGGCTAGATGGATCAACAGGCCTACAGAAAACTGGTTTTATGAATTATAATGAATTTACTTGCTCATGTTTTCTGTAAGTCCTCAAACACTCTTACACACCACAGTGGAGGTCTGTGGGGAGTTTACACTATGAATTCCAAATAGTGTAGCTGTAGTGTCTGTGGCCGGCTGCATAAAACATCTAAAGTAAAGATTCCCCTCAAGAAAACCCTTAAGGGACACTTAAAGTTAAGCGAGTTGCGTGAAAGACCTCAAGTTCCCCCTTAAGGGTTTTCTTAAATTATTTCCTTAAAGCAGTGCTGTCTAAGATTTCTGTTAACATTGAAAGAAGTAACGTTACTGAGTCAGGAGGAAAAACACTAAATATGGTGTGTGCGAGTGTGTGAGCGTGTGAGTGTGTGTGTGAGTGTGTGTGTGTGTGTGTGTGTGTGTGAGTGTGTGAGTGTGTGTGTGAGTGTGTGTGTGTGTGTGTGTGAGTGTGTGAGCGTGTGTGTGAGTGTGTGTGTGTGTGTGTGAGTGTGTGTGTGAGTATGTGTGTGTGTGTGAGTGTGTGAGTGTGTGTGTGAGTGTGTGTGTGTGTGTGTGAGTGTGTGAGCGTGTGTGAGTGTGTGTGAGCGTGTGAGTGTGTGTGTGTGTGTGTGTGAGTGTGTGAGTGTGTGAGCGTGTGTGTGTGTGTGTGTGTGTGCGTGTGTGTGTGTGTGTGTGTGTGTGTGTGTGTGCGTGTGTGTGTGTGTGTGTGCTGCATGTCGACCTGTAAAACCCAAAATAATAATCTAAAGGTCAGAGGCGTCGGGTCGGATTCCGTGTAAGTTTTTTGGGCCACATCATACGTCTTCATGTATTATGTCACTCACACAGAGTCAAAAAGAAAGTTCGGCCACCTTCATGTATTAAATGAAAAATCAACATCATACTGATGAAGATATGATGAAACAGTAGATAATTCACTCACATCCCTGGAAGATCCGTCCTTCACCAAGTTTAGACTGAGCTCTCTTTGAATGTCTTTCAGTGTTGTAACGCTGGATGGCTACAACAAGGGGAAGAAACAGACACGCTCCGGAAGAAAGAGGAAACCGTGACAAATGTGTTCGCAAACATCAGATTCATCTGCTCGGGGAGTCCGAAGCACAACCGACATGACAAAATGTTCCTTACGCTCGTTGTGTGCAGTTACACATTTCCACCAGAGAGCTCTCTCCAATCTTACATACTGCAGCTTTAATGCGTTACAGAAAAACTTTAAAACCAGTTACTGGTTACATAAAACACGTGAAGAGTTGTTGTTTAGGAAATTAAGACTAATTGATTGTATTTCATGTTCATAAATCTACATAAACACCAAACCCAAAGCATAGCAAAAAGCACTACCACTATTAGAGCAGAGAAGCCGTGGCCAGTGGGCGACAGACAGGAGGATGATATGATGTTCAAATAAAACAAAAGAAAAATATCAAACAGGCTGCTTTAGTTTTGTTTCATTAATGTGGCTTAACTGGAAGCAAACTAATAACACAAGTGAATGCAGCCAGTGGAAGAATAGTTTTGGCCCACAAGCCTCTCTTGAGCATGAATTTATGTCCAAATAGAACAAAAAAACGATAAATAATTTTGAACAGATCTATAAATCAGGTGTTTATTGTTTAAATAGAATTTAGACAAAGTGCAGAGCTTTACATTTGAAATTATTACACATGAGAATCAGCGCACAACATCTCAGTTTAATGTAGACACTGGCATTAATGAATTTCTGCGTCTGTTTCATATAAAATGCTGTTTTCTGAGTTGGGCTGTAATGATGCGCATGTTTAGATTCGCAGTGCGTACTGTCTCACTGCCCCTTATAGATAAAATTAATATTAACATGCGTATCCATGATATTCCCAAAAAATACAAAAAAAAAACGACCCCGGGACACAAAGTGGTGAGCTTACCGATGATATGCAGCAATATCTTGTTAATTCTTCAAGTTAAAACTCCTGAACTTTTAAAGATGTGACAGTGTGAACTTCAGACTGTTTTTTTAGCCTTGCAACTCTATATAAACTCTAATAACTATAATTCTAAATAAATTTCTTATTAGGCAGATAAAAACAGCTGCAGAGAAGTGTGTACACACAGATGTGCTTGTAGCCATTAAGAATGTAACTGACAAATTTCCAGTAGTTGTGTCCAGTTTCACCTTAAATGATGCAGCAGTTCCACCTGGAACCTGAGCAGAATTTGAGTAAAATACTGGGAAATAAGAAGTTTCTTCTTTAGCTGGAGAATGTGAGGAAGATGAGTCCTCATCCGCCTCTTATTGAACGCTTCAGTTTCCCAGAGTGACAGTCTGAACATTGACAAGTTATCAGACACCAATGCTGATACCTCAGATATGCTCACTCGTGTGAAGACGTCACCCAAATGTCTCAGTTACTGAAGTGAGGAGGAAACGCGAGTCGCAGCGGCTGCTTCTCCACACAGGATTCAAGCAGCCGCCAGGTGCTGATTCTGAACGGACGGAGCGAAGAACTCCACAGAGATCCTTATAGCGTCGGATTTGTGCTGCGAGTCAGTCGTACAGAGTCCTGGAATCCGCAGTTTGCTGAGCGATCGGACCGTATTAGAAAATCCCTCTAGCACTCATTTCAGCCAGAAGGTAAGAGACCACATTTCATAGAGAAAACAAGATCAGTAAATGAACTTTTAAAGCTTGGAGCCATAAAAACACACCTGTTTGCCAAACATGATATTGTTAATACTATTTTTATTTATTTTTATTTATGTCCTCTGAGAAGTTGATGTGCCATAAGTCATTATGTGCTATAAATAAATATATAAATCTAAATAAGTATATAAACATATAAATAAATGCAAAAGTCACTGGCATTTTCTATTTCTTTGAGAATGTGTCATAATGGCAATACGTAATATCATATATAGTCTCATGCAGCATAATTTGCATATTGTTCACCGCATTTTAACCTAGTCAAGCTAGTTAACTTTCAGTATTAGGATTTTGGACAAAGTCATTTTTCTGAGCCAATCCCAGCTCACGCTTGTGAAAATGAAAAGATATGGATGTTTTTACATTTTTACAAGTTTGTTGAAAGCAGAGGGATGTGTTAAACTACGAAATATAGAAAAAATAGACTTTTTGTGGATAAAAAAAAACCATTATGTTAATTTATAAATGAATATAGTTTATTAAAAAGGCTGTAAAATGTCCTGGTCTGGTTCGTCAGCACCTGCTTAATCAAATATTAATTTTACGTCAATGTCTTTGATACATAACTGTTATTGATGATTGCTGCCTTAAGGAATCGTCTTAAGGAAAGAACTTGCTGTCCAAGCGAGCGTGGACGTTTTTCTTTGTTATTTAGAATAATCTGTCAGTGAGTCGTGTAAAAACGTCCCCAGCAGCCAGGCTGCAGTGAGACGGTCAGAGATTAATGACAAATTAAAGGGATTCACACCCAGATGTGTCAGTCCTGCGCCGACTGTGTCACGGCTGTTGAGTGGAGGAAGCAGAAGAGAGAAACAGGCGGAAGCAGCTCTGCCCTGTCAGCAGCACCAGGCCGGAGTTAAGATGCTTTATTTGAAGTTAAGCACTGAAATCGTATTAATCTGCTGGAATATGGACTTACAGGGGCCCACATGCTGGAATCAAATCTCTCTGGATCGGTTCAAATCCTGTTGGGGTCGTTCCTTTCCATGGGAGGCTTCTCGATACACTGGCAGAAGCACCGAGGAAAAAGCCCTGTAAATCAGTTTTGTTGACATCCAATGAATATCGCTCCAAAAAGAATTACAGTGGGTTTATTTATAGGGCGGCATTTGAAGTGAAAGATTATTACATTGTTGTTTTCATGTCAAAACTTCTGTTTTATTTTTTACACCATTTGAAAATGCCACTTGCTCTTCATTGTGTGAACATTTCATGACGATTAGACCGAAGAACCAATGCAGATGTTTCAAAATGAATTGAGATTAAGCCTTGTTAAGAGTGGGGGGTGGGCCCGTCTCCTCTGAGGTGACGGGGCTGCTGTTGAAACTCCTACACCAGTTATTTTTAAACAGAGCTCAAGTGGCTTAAATCCGTTATTTGGCTGTCAGTTGTCAACGTTTAGCAATATATACAATATTTCTGAAGTGAATTGAGACTTTACACTGTATAACTGCTTAAAACGCTGAAATTATTCAGCTGAAATGTACAACACCATAAATATTTATAAGCCATGCACTGGGCTAAAGATGAACAGTCATAATAAATTCCACCAATGGAGGAGAACAATTAAGGGTTAGGGTTACAGTTCAGGAACTTTGAACACTGTAAAAAATAGTTTGTTAGTTACATTAAATAATATACTTCACAACAAGCAGTTTAATTTGTTTCATTCAAGTCAAAGTATATTTTTATTAAAAAGAAGCAAAGCAACATAACAGTAATCTAGTATACACTAATCTGGCTACAACTACTGGAATTTTGTCAGCAGCATTTTCATTGGATATGAGCAAATCCATGTGTACACGCTTCTCTGCACCTGTTTTTATCTGTCTAATAAGAAACAAACGTTTATTTAGAGTTATTGGAGTTTATATAGAGTTGCTAAGTTGAAAAAACAGTCTGTGAAGTTCACTCTATCAAATCTTTAAAAGTTCAGGAGTTTTACTTGAAGAATTAACAAGATATTGCTGAAAGAAATATATGTACACATTGTATGTTTGGCATTTCAGGGCTAAGGCATCACATATATTGACACATATTCCCCATATACTTAGAATGTGATGAAATATGTGTACCTATATTTCTGTTTCACATGGGTTAACGCACCAGATTTGTGCCAATAATATTCAGTGGCACTCATTTTTGCCCTATTTTGTTCTCATGCTAACGCGAATGCTTTATAAAGTTGTAGTGATGATGGATCTCTTCTCAGAATAGTTTGTTCCATCACAAGGTTGTTCAGCTATGTAGTTTAAGGATCTGCAGTAGCTGCACTGCAAGCTGTAGAAAGAGTTCTGTGTAAAACTCCCATAAATACACTGTAGAAGGATGGTTACAAGAGCCTGTGAGTGTGTGTGTGTGTGTGTGTGTGTGTGTGTGTGTGTGTGTGTGTGTGTGCTTTAACCAATTAACAGGAATATGTATGAGCAAGTAATTAGTCGTATTAAAGTGTATAATCTTATTGATATTTTGATGCTCATGTCTTGTACCCTTAGCCCCAAATTTGTGAAGCCTAATTAATATTCATTTGCTTTTGTTTACTGGAAAACTGCAGGGGTCAGCGTAAAAATACACAGTTAGCCTCATTAAAATAATGAGCATGCATTTCAGCCTCGTTATTGGAAAAGCAGGAAGGAAGGAGTGTGTTCACAAGCACACGGTGTGCAGAGCACACATGAACATAAAACCCCCTGTGCACAAAGGCAGTGAGCTAGCATGTTCTCGTTTCCGTCAAGCAATGCGTGATACGACATCATACTCCTCAGCACACGCAGCAGTTTCACTGACCGTATAAAGGTGCCCAGATCGCGCTGCTCTTTTAGGCCTGCACACGACCACAAGCTCTCGCCACCGCAACGGAGGCACTGTTGAAGAAAACAGGGGAAAAAAGACTCGTCACTGGGTTAAATGTCACGGTCAGACAGGGACCTTTAGCACTGCATGTTGGTGCAGAGAGAGAGAGATACAGGGTAAAAGAGACCGTAAGAGTGAGAGAGACAGTGAGAGACAGACTATCATAATGTGATTTCTCCTGAAGCTGAGCTGAGCTGTAATTTATGGAGACGGAGGGATGAGAGGATGAAGAGGACGAGTGTAGAAGGGGGCGGGGTTGGTGGGGGTTCGCTAAACTGCCCGGGACTCTCTTGATTCTCGCTGTTGAAGTATGCTAATGCCGACCGCGCTTGGGTTTAGCTGTCACATTAGCGAGGGGGCTGCCGCTTGCTCACTGATGCGTGGGGATTACTCACTACAGCTTCAATCTCCTCTGCACCCAAACAGCTGAGATGAGAGAGAGACATCCAGAGAGACAGAGAAAGGAGGAGAGGGAGAGAGACGGCCTTTTTCATTTTATAAGGCAGCAACTGACCATTCCTGCTAGCATCAAACCTCACTGTGGTGTTGCTTGTTTCTTTGCTCCTGGTGTAGCATCGCAAGCCAGACTTGGTCAGAGAGTCTGGTGGGTTTTGTCATTAGGCTACGTCTCAGATCTCATACACTGTACAAATACATACACTTCCTCTGATGCCAGTATAATTTTGAACATACTAATTAGAACAGTAGTTTGCGAATTGAGCATGTGTGTAAGGCAAAATTACGCTAAATGCTACAAAAGGTCAGTTAACCTGTTAAGTAATTAAATATGCGTCTTATGCGTTATTTGTCTTATTTGCCTAGAGGACACAGTAAATAAGTGATACGTTGTAAACGTCAATAAACGAAAGGCTGGAAAATGTGTCTGTACGGCACTTAAAGAGCAAAAACAATGACAAACTCTTTTAAAAACAAAAAAACATGCTGGAAAAGACAGAATGGGGGACATGATAAAAAAAACATATTGAAAGCTTGCTGGACACCCAGATTTACACCCACAGCGGGTTCAGGTCAGTGGAGCTCAGTAGGACAGCGTGATTGTGCATGTAAACAAGGTCCTCATAGGAAAGTTAAGTGTTGTGAGCGCCACATTCATATTTCAACCTGTCTCTGATGTAAATGTCTCTGAAGTAAACAGGGACTGTTTGTGCTGTTTGTTTGTGTCACCATGCAGATTACCATTCAGGAACAGAGACTGCTGCCAATGTACGAATCAACCACCAGTTAAACCGTAAACCAAAATACATTACAAAACCATCAGAAACCAAAACAAACATGTTTTTTTTTAGCAGAGATACGTTTAAAAAACTAAAGTTTGTTTTAGCCTAAAGTTTAATATTATGCTCAGTTTAAGCTGCTTAATGTAAAGTTTTATTCCTGTACATGTAATGTATGTTTACACATAAAGCCCCGTATTAAGGGTAAGTTATTGAGCTTTATGTCTACATAACCCGTTAGTTTACCAGGACCACACCAGCTGTAGTTTGTGTAATACTGACTCTGTGATTCTCTATGTGTTCAAAACAAATTTTGTTTTAGCCTGAAGCTTAAAATATAACATTTGCCCAACGCAAATTTATCACACATTTACTGGAAACCCACAAAAAAATGACTAAGAAAACGAAAGAAAAACAAAAACAAGCGTCAGTGCACACGCTGAACGCCACTGGCTTGAACCTGCTGTAGTGAAACTGCAGCTCTGCAGACAGAAATTATTGGTTCTTCTCCATGTGATGAAATTTTTTTCATCAATAGTCAGACGCCTAGAAGATATTTCCCATCAGACTGATAAAAAACGGTGTACAGTGCGTAGATGAAGCGCTGCTGATAGAAAATCAGGGTGTAACTTTTAACATGTTGGCATGCAGTAAATATCAGTCAGCCTGTACCTCTCAGGCTGAGATCGCCCCTCACTCAGACTCAACCAGAATTAACAGAATACTCCAGAATTTCTCAAGAAGATCTGGATGTGCTGTTTATGTTCGATTATCATGTATGATTAGTAGTATTAAATAGTTTCCCTGTGCATAGAAAATACTAGAAAACCTGTGGATTCAAAATTCACTCACATGAACTATATTCTCGCCTAAAGTGGTGGTGATTCAGTGTGGAACTAAATATCTTTGCATGAAGGAAATCGCAAAGCAGCAGAGCAACACCAATTAAATCTAAACTCTAATCCTGATCTCCAGCTAATGTTCTGAAAGGTCATTACAGCACATTAGGTAAGTCAGAGCGACCCTTTGTTGCTGAAAATGGGCCACGGCAGCGTAATCTGCGAGTAGATTTCTATTACTGTAATGCAGCAGGAAGTCTTAATGGCCTGGACGTCGTATCGGCTTGGCTCGGTCACGTCCAGCTCGTAAATTGCTGGCCACAATTAGGGAAATTGCAGCTTCTAATCCCACCCAGCAAGTTAAAAGAGGTTTTGGGCCTTTGTTATAAAACCTGGAAAGAGTCATGGGAAGTCAAACTCTGGCTTAATGTGTATGGAATGGCTCTGTGTGTGGCTTCATAGCAGTGTGACAGAGACGCGGTCGTCTGTGTTCAAAGGCTGATTGGTACAGAGGTAGTTTTATGAAAATACATGGTTATGACTTACTAAATGTGCCATGCCAGCAACTTTCAAACCTTTTGATTCTTTCTCAATCATGACACTCTACTGAAGCGGCTCTGCTTGCATGCTCGTGTGGAAAGCACACTGATGCTCTGGTATTTGTGGTACTTCGGGGAAAATGCACAGTGCCTGCACTTTGCAGCTTTGCCATTTCCTCCTTGCAAAGATTTTTACAGTTCCAGGCTGAATCACCGTCATGTATAGTGTCTTCATAATGAGTGTGTTTTAGTTTGCTTGTCTCATTTCAGTTTCACAGATTTGTGTCGTGCATTTGTGCTTTTCTTGAATGACTTTCAACACATTCATCTCGAAAACCTTCTCACTGGGAAATGTCTGGTAGTGGATGGGAACAGGTTGGCTGGGGGAGCAGCTGCTGTAGTGATGATGTGGCACTGCTGATGTGACCTGAGGTGACACACAAGTGAAACAACAGCATATCATGTGGTCCACGGCTTCATGATATGAACAGACTGTCACATTGTGATTGCATTGCTACTTATTGAGATTGCAACATGTGTTGAGATGTGAACAGCTTTACTGAATTAGTTCAAACCACAGTTCCACAGTAGCTATTAAAAAACATTTATACAAGTATATAGACTTTAGATATTTATATTGGAATAAGTTATGATCTATGTACACTCAAGGCAGTAATGTAGATAGTTTAACGCTATATTAAATCATTTATAAGGTACTTTCTATTGGAAGGTGTCTGTCCCAAACCCTAACTCCTAAATTTCAGCCTGTGACAAAACTATCTTTTGATTTCTTTTAACATGAAGTTTTCAGCTCTGACTTTGAGCTAATTCGGGTCAAATGATCCAGATATCAAAAACTCACTAACGTGGTTAAAGCTACACTTTGTAATGTTTGGGGGTTTGGAGATCTCTCTGGTGGAAATGAATAATTGGACGCAACGTGTGGAGGAACATTTTGTAATGTTGGTTGTGCTTCTGACTCCTTCACTGAGTGGATGAATTGAATGACTGCAACGTTAAAAGAGAACTCAGTAAAACCGTGGGACGGGTCTTACGAAGATGTGAGTGGATTATCTACAACTCTGATTCCAAAATTTTGAACGATTTGTAAAATGTAAATAAAAACAGGATACAATGATGCGCAAATTATTTGAATTGAAAATGTAATTAAATTTTTTAAATATTTAATATTAATATTTATGTTTTAAAAAGTAAAACTTTTACATGTTGATAGACTTTGTTTGTATTAAGATAGCTATGCTGGCTAGAAGCCATTGCTAACAGTAGCTATTATCCCAGACTGTTAGCGTCTAAGATAAAGCAGCTTTATGCAGCAGTATCAGCGAATTTTGTACTCATTTAAAAAAACAGACTAACGCTACAGGCAGAAAACCGCCAACGAAACAATTCTTATTCTTACACGATCAGCTTGGTATGAACAGCTAATGTTAGCGGTCACATTGTGTGAGACACTAAATGCTCTTCCAGATCACAAACAACTGTCTGTGTCAGAACATGGAAATCAGAATATCAGAGCGTGACCACTAATGCTGAGATACAAGTTAGCTGGGAGCCGTGATTTGATTGAGCAGTGAAAGGTGGACGTTTCTCCAAAGTACTGCTTCAAAAATGGCCATGAATCTAAGAGTGAAGCTGTTCGGCGCATCGCTAACACAGCCAGCCGGCTAGCTTTACAGTCTGCTGCTCATACGAAGCTGAGTTCCTCAAACTGCTAATGGCAGGTAGATAATTAGCGCCTGTGGCCTGCTAGCCCACCGTCAGCTGAAGGAGAGTTTAATCGAGGAGCAGACTTTACGTATGAAGGCTTTGGGTTCTTTAACAGCTCAGCAGCTAATGAAAGCTAGCTTCCATGTTTGGGAATACAGCTACAGTTAGCAATGGCTTCTAGCGTAGCTAACTACACTTAAAGAGCTACTAGTCTACCAAATTCACACCACATATAAAAGATCTTCTTTCCTTTGAAAACTGAAATATTACAGAAATCGCTGGCGTGTTGTTCAAAGACACAGAGACTGTTGATGTGAGCAGCTGCAGCAGCAGCAAACAGGGCTAAACCACACATTCAGCATTTTAGCTCTGTTTACAGTTAAATCAGAGCTTCCGTCCACTTCTCACTCTCACTGTTTGTCACGACAGTGCAGGAAAACTAACATATGTCTGTTGTAGCTCAGTGTTTAAGCGCTATGGTACGTTACAACATTTTGATATTAGTAGTTATGTGAAGCGGAAGTGAGTTTTACTCTGCTAACGCTAAAACCAGAAGAAATCGGGGGTCCAGAAAAGGGTCCATTAGTCGTGAGACGTTACACAATGGTTTTTTAGCATTACACATCTTTATTAGTCTTCTGTTGCCCCTGTCGCAACTTTACTAAAACATGTTGCTGGTATCAAATTCAAAATAGGCATATACATATATTTTTCCAGAAAACATGAAAGTGCCTCAGTTTTAACATTTGATATGTTGTCTTTGTGATATTTCCAATTAAATATGGGGGTTAAATGATTTGCATGTCATTACATTGTGTTTTTCTACATTTTGAACAGTGTCTCAAATTTTTTGGTGCCAGATTT
>NW_023494802.1:21823311-21860811 GCF_904425465.1 Colossoma macropomum | reverse complement strand
ACCCAGAGGAAAAGAATTCTTTCTTAAGATCGTCTCAGAGAAATAAAGCAGATCTCAGTATTATATTAATGAAGGATCACTGATTTCTGAACTGTTCCTCCTGAACCTCCTCAGGAGAAAAGAGGAGACTAACATCAGCGTCTCACTGTGAGACGTTCTGGTGATGAAGGAGAAAAGCGTGAGTTCTCCTTCTGCACTGACAGACTGCTGAGAGGGTTCTGTTATCTAGAACAGAGCTGTATAAGAGAACGATGAGATCTCATACTTTTCTTATGGAGATATTGTTCAGCTGAGGCTGGGCTGAAACGAGTCAGACAGAAAGAGTTAATCCACATATTTGACAACATTTTGATCAAAGTCTGAGTTTTATTTCTCAGGAGACCAATTTCAAGTCTCAGTCTGATTCAAACTGGACTTAACCGTGTGTAGAAGAAGCTGAGATCAAGAGGAGATCTCATTTAGAATATTTCTTTCCTCTGGGAAATTGTGCCTGTATGGCATGTGGACCTCATGAGTGTACAGGTATAAGTTAACTGTAGCTAATAAAGTGGCCAGTGAGTGTGTGTCCCATATGTGTTGTATAATAGCCAGTGTGTTTATGCGTTTTATGAGCTAATGTCTTTGGTTCGGCCTCCTCCTCGTTTCTCACAGGTGTTGGGGAGCGGTCGGAGTGCGTAGGAGTTGGAGTGTGTGTGCATGTGTGTTCCGCTGAGCCCTCGCCCTCCATGGATTTACTCAATCTCCCCTACACTAAAGTGCTGATCCTGGGCGCCATCGCCGCCGCCTCGGCCTTCGTCGTCACCATCCTCATCGTGCTGGTGTGTGTGGGCTGTCAGAGGTGAGTGAATGCTGATCACTGCTCTGCTGTACGGTTAAACGTACTGTACATAGAATTAAAGACGTAGCGCTCATGCTGCCTTTAGTGCTTTATAATCGTAAAACAAACGGTTCGATGTTTTATACCCCACTCTAATTTCATTCGAAGCCGAGAAGACGGGGAGTGTTATGATGCAATGGTTTGAAAACACTCAGATAAAACGTGAAGCTAGAGGGCAGTTTAGAGCATCTCTGAGTTTGCTTTGTGAGCTAGGATAATGGGAGAGTGCAGCAGTGCTGCAGGAAAAAGCAGTGTATGTGTGAGTGTGTGTGTGTGTGTGTGTGAGTGTGTGTGTGTGTGAGTGTGAGTGTGAGTGTGTGTGTGTGTGTGTGTGAGTGTGTGTGTGTGTGAGTGTGAGTGTGAGTGTGTGTGTGTGTGTGTGTGTGTGTGTGTGTGTGTGTGTGCATGAAGGTGCCCCTTAATTCCAGACACAGTGAATGTAGAGATGAACTTTCTCTAGAAGTGGTTTTCTGTGGTAGAGGTGACATTTACTGGTAAATGAGATCCTCCTTCCTTCTCATATGAGCCTTAATGATTATTAGGGTTTTGGCATTTATAGTCATGTAACTCGGGAGAAGAAGCCACCAGTTAATCACACCTGCACTGTGGTGTGTAGCACTGCCTGGATCTGTGCTGCTCAACCATTGAGCTGATCTCAGATCCAAAAACCACAGAACAGGTTTAATTCACCTCCCTGTCCCTCAGTGTCCAGTGCTCAACTTCACCCCCTCAGATTTGAAACAGTATCATCTAAACTCTGTTTTAGATGCCACAACATGATCTACGGTGAGCAGAGCTGTTATCATGCTTGCAAGCAGGCAGGCAAAGTTTATTTATATAGCGCTTTTTACAACAGGTGTTGTCACAAAGCAGCTTTACAAAAAAAAAAAATCAGTATTACAGAAAGAAATCCGGGTCTGAGCCCCCATGAGCGTCGCCAGAGGCGACAGTGACAAGGAAAAACTCCCCAAGAGAAACAGGAAGAAACCTTGAGAGGAAACAGGACTCAGAAGGGGAACCCATCCTCCTCTGGACCACACTGGATAGTAAACATTGTTAGTATAAAGTATTATAGTACAAAAACAGGGAAAACAGGTGGAGCAAATGATTAATTTGATTAGTTTAGTTTATGCAGCAACAGCAGCAGCATCAGTGGGGTCAGGATGTGAGGGTGAGGTTTGCACGGCGTTGTACAGCATGAAGCTCAATGTTGGTAAGCCGGTCCAGAGGGCTGGCAGCAGTGGCACCCGATCAAGGCAGAGGAGGCAGAGGCATCAGACGCACAGGATGGGCAGCTGTTCAACTCGGCAAAGAAAAGAAAGAAAGGAAAAACACACAGAGAGTCAGTTCTGTAATGGGTGACAGAACTGAGAGTCAGTTCTGTAATGGGTGTCAGTTCTGTAATGGGTGACCGATCACAGATTACAGTGTTAGCAGAGCAGCAGAGACTCCGGCAGGTATAGAACTGACAGGGAAAACTAATTACCAAAGACTATACAAGTAAGTTTTTAGCTTAGACTTAAACACTGAGGCTGTGTCTGAGTCCCGAACATATACAGGAAGACTATTCCAAAGCTGGGGGGCTTTGTATGAGAAGCTCTGCCCCCTGACGTAACTTCATTAATTCTAGGTACTAATAGTGAGCAGCACCTTGTGATCTAAGTAGGCGTGATGGTTCATAGTGAGAGAGAAGTTCACTCAGGTACTGAGGGGCGAGTCCGTTTAGAGCTTTATAGGTCAGTAAGAGAATTTTATAATCAATGCGAAATTTAACTGGTAACCAGTGTAAGGCTGATAAAACTGGGCTGATATGGTCAAACTTTCTGGTTCTAGTAAGAACTCTGGCTGCAGCGTTCTGGACCAGCTGAAGCTCGTTAAGGCTTTTGCTGGGACATCCAGCCAGCAGGGCATTACAGTAATCTAGCCTTGAAGTAATAAATGCATGAACTAACTTTTCTGCATCCTGTAGAGAGAATGCATTTCTCAACTTAGCAATATTGCGGAGATGCAGGAAGGCTGTTCTAGTAATATTAGTTATGTGTGTGTCGAAGGACGGATCAGGGTCTATAATGACACCAAGGCTTTTTACATATGAGCTTGATGCAGCTGAGAAATTGTTAAGTTTAAGTGTTAAATCAGTTTGTTTCTGGCTGCTTTTGGACCAAGAAGTAGAACCTCTGTTTTATCCGAGTTTAGAAGGAGAAAGTTACTCGACATCCAGTCTTTTACGTCTTTTATACAGTCCTCAATCTTAACAAGTTCAATTTTATCATCCGGGTCGCTTGCTAAATATAACTGAGTGTCATCGGCATAGCAGTGGAAGTTTATGTCATGTTTACTGATAATGGTGCCCAGTGGTAGCATATATAGTGTGAATAATACAGGTCCTAAAACGGAGCCTTGCGGAACACCATACTTTACTTTTGTGAGGGCGGATGATTCACCGTTTATATTTACAAACTGATAGCGATCAGTGAGGTAGGACCTGAACCAGGAAAGAGCTGTTCCTGTTACCCCTACAAGGTTTTCTAGTAAGACAGTGTGGTCTATTGTGTCAAATGCCGCACTAAGATCGAGAAGGACTAACAGAGACACATTTCCTTGGTCAGAAAATAATAATAGATCATTTACAATTTTTACTAGTGCTGTCTCTGTACTATGATGTGGCCTAAAGCCAGATTGAAATTTTTCGTGTACTTGATTACTATGCAGATAGGAGCTTAACTGTTTTGCTACAACTTTTTCCAAGATCTTTGATATAAAGGGGAGATTCGAGATGGGTCTATGATTTGATAGTTCGCATGGATCGAGGTTAGCTTTCTTAATCAGCGGTCTAATTACTGCTAGTTTAAGAGATTCTGGGATGTACCCAAGGCTAAGAGAGGAGTTTATTATTGACAGAACAGGCTTGGTTATTTCTGGCAAAATTTTCTCAAGTAAACCTGTAGGATTCGGATCTAACATACAGGTGGATGATTTTGCGGAAGAAACGATTTTAACTAGTTCATTTTCTTGGAGTAAGGTAAACGATTCCAGCCTCTCTGCAGGGATCATAATATTCTCAGGATTGGGGCTGGCATTAAGGGGAAGCAGGTTTGAGGAGTTTAACTGTGTTTCTGAATTTTCTGCCTAATTATTTCAATTTTATGTTCATAAAATCATTGCTGCTGGAGGCTGATGGCATCTGGGGTTCACTAACTGTTTTGTTCTCTGTTAGTTTAGAGATTGTGCTGAAAAGTAATCTAGGATTATTCTTATTGTTTTCTATGAGAGAGGAGAGAGAGGCTGAGCGTGCTGCAGTAAGTGCTCTTCTATAGTCTGTAAGGCTCTCCTTCCAGGCGGACTGGAACACTTCTAGCTTAGTGAGGCGCCATTTTCGCTCTAGTTGTCTGGTGGTCTGTTTTAAAGCCTGAGTGTGGTCATTATACCAAGGGGCAGTTTTTTCTGCCTTACTATTATACTTTTTAATGGGGCCACACTATCTAGAGTAGATCGAAAATGATCCTCTCAGAACTTGGTCATAATATCATAACTCGGTAGGATTAGTTGGACAGCTGACAGAAGGAAGGTTTCTAATAAAGCTACCAGCTGTGGAGGGAGTTATTGTCCGTTTAACACAATAACATGGTGATGAACGCACATTACCACTAAAGTGAATTTCATATGAGATTAAGTAATGGTCAGAGACTGCTGTGCTCTGGGGGAGAATGGCTAAGTTATCTATGTCTACACCAAAGGTCAGTATTAAGTCTAGAGTGTGGTTGTGGTAGTGTGTGGGCCCCTTTATGATTTGGGTGAAACCTATGGAGTCTATAATAGATATAAATGCCTTACTAAGTGCATCTTGAGGATTGTCAAAGTGGATGTTAAAATCTCCAACAACTATTATTTAATTTGAAAGCGTTATTAGACTTGATAGAAACTCAGAGAATTCCTGTAAGAATGAGAATACGGCCCTGGCGGCCTGTAAATTGTAATTAGTGAAAAGGAATTTTTATGTGTTCCTTGATCATTTATATTAAGAAAAAGAACTTCAAAAGAAGAAAATTTGTGTCGTACTTTCTGGCTCACGCCTAAAGCTTTAGCATGGATGGTTGCTATACCTCCACCTCACTTAGCTAATGCTAACCAGCTCCTCTGTCCTAGTTAGCAGCACTGTTCAACATTTAGCAGCTATTAGATCGATGGCTTGAGATTCACTGCATTCACTTATTTTGTGACCATTTATGCAAGTTTTTGATTTTTTTTTATTTTGAAATAATGCAGGACAAGACGGCACAAAAGCGGCATAGATGCTTTTATGTTACTTATGATGCTTTTTATGCTAAAATGTTGAAGTTTGACCTTTGGGGCAAGAAATCCTCAAAGGCAGAGGGCAGAACATTTTCACCATAAAAAACATAAAGTTATGGACTGGGGTTTCAAAGAAAATCATAAAAAAAACACAAGCAAAATATGAAGTACCAAAATGTCCAAATACAAAAAATAAGATTGCTACTCATTTTCACTCATTTTTTTTTAAATGTATTATTCATTTTTCCAGTCTTTGCTTTCATTTTTTTCTAATTGCTGATTTTATATATATATATATATATATATATATATATATATATATACGTATATATATGTGCTTCTGGAATCACTGTTTTGGCGGTGGGTCTTAGAAGAGGCCTTTCACCTGCACTCTATTGGTCAGTTGATTTTGAGTGACAGTTCCAAATCAGTTGACCAATAGTTGACCAGTTTTGTTTCTTTGAAACTTTCGGCACAAAAGTTTTGCTGCTCAGAAGCAACCATTGTTCTAACGCACTTACCAAGTAATGTTGAATGCTTGGTTTAAATTGTTATTGTTATGAATGTTGCCATAATACTACTACTACTAATAATAATAATAATAACAGTAATACTACAAAATTCATTAACAAAATCTAATGATGAACTTTGAAAAAAATATTCACCTGCTGTCATTTACTGCAGTGCCGTTCTCTCACAGCTAACGTTGGTGCCACGAGCGATATGACTTTAAATAATGAGTGTTTTGACGTGAACTTTGGTGAGAAAACTTTAAATCTGATGGACGTTAATAAAGTGCTACATGAAAAAAACATGAATTTTATAAGATAAGTTTTAAAAGCTGAGTAACACTGTAGTTTGGATAGCATACTAACTAGGCAGATGGCTAATCTTGCAAATGAAGTTAGTGAACTTCTAAACAATATTGATTTCACTTCTTTGTTTTTCATTTAGAAGTTTACTGAATAGTGAAAGTAAAAGTAACTAGCAAAACGTTGTTATGTCACGTCTACAAGCACACAGACAGGGGGCGTCCCAGACTGAAGGCTGTAACTGAGGCTACAAAACAAGACTGTATCCTCTACAGTGTGCATTGCAGTGCATTCCATGTAAATACTATTGCAAGTTTAGCTTTATTGCTATTAATAATTTGAGACTCAATTATATTTCTTAACTAAAGAGTCAAGAGTTTTGTGTAGTAACAGAGCTTTTTTTCCTCCTCTCAACACCCAGAAAACCAGACTGAAGAATCTCCTCCCAAACTGTAGATTATCACTTCATTGCTTTGCTCATTGCTGTCTCTGCACAGTTGTGTCATCACATAAAGTTCATTTGCAAAAACTGATTCCTACATTTTAATTCATTCTCATAAATCATGTTTTTTTTTTTGCACATTCCAGGTGATATCAGTCAAACTGTAGTTGGGTTGTTTTGATTAAGTAAAAAAACTCAATAAAATACAGGTAACTTTAAATTAAACTCTAAAATGAAACTTTATTGAGTTGAACAAAGTCATGTAATGAAATGTAAAGTAATATTTAACATCTTTAACATAAAACAAGTAGTTAAAGTGCTGAAAATTGCAACAAAAACAGCCTTTAATGGTCAACATTAAACATCTACAGTATCAGACCTCAGAAAATTCTAAGGCTGAATCTCAAACGGCTCACTGCTCCCTATTTACTGCACTGTGTGGGTTCTAAAATTTTGGCTTTAACACCCAAATATTGGTCTTTGTGTCCAGTATGACTCGTCTCTCATGGCTGAATCCAGAGTCGTTCTCTGTCAGACTCACTGAGCTCTGTTTAGATGGAGGAGCCGTTATTTTAAGACCTACATGCTGCACTTTGTAGGGAGAAGGGAGCCATTTGAGGTTCTGCCTAAAACAGTTTGTGGCTGTGTTGTGTCACCTGACCCTGAATACAGCACACTGATTCGCTGAATGGATTTAACAGGTTCTGCTCGAGAACAGCGCTGGCGTTTGACTCTGCTGTAATGTGAATTTTCAGTGGCTTGATGAAAGACAAAACGTATTTAGGGTTCAGAATGTGCTACGATTTAAGACTAAATCATGGCCATCAGCTTGTTTTTAAGAATGTTCGCAAATGCAGACCACGCCTTGGTAAATGGGATAATGAGAGGGGGCCTCTGAGGAATTTTAGGCTGGAGTTCAGTATGGCCTCTGTGGGTCACGAGAAGGACGACCCCCCTGTATATTAAAGATCAAGTGCAGGTGTGGACAAGGTGGAGAAGAAGGGGGAGGAGGTGGGGTGCGAAATTTTGGTATTTATAGGAAGCTGGAATTGAGAAGGAGGAGTTTTAGGTGTGGGCTTTCCTCAAACCTCAGGTGTGCCATAACTCCATTAATTGATCATTTTTGCAAACAAACTGTTCATTTAATAGTCCATTATAAAGGTGGCCAGGGGGTGGAGCTGCATTGAAATGATGGAAAAAATCGCTATAGTGGGAAATAACAGCTATTTTTAGGTTATTTAACATGAACATATATATCCAATTTGTAATTTCATAGGACCCTTGGCTGCCTTAGTGCACAGACCGCCTCTGTACTCACACCACAGCGTCAGGATTAAGACTAAAAAAACTTCAGCCTTGGCAGAAATATAAGTAAAAGCATCTCTCAGCTCTTGTTTATCAGGCCAAATGGCTTCAGAGAAGAAAGTAACAGGCTCAGCTAAGTGGCTACGAACTCTCAGACAGTAAAGTTCGCATTCGCAAACATTCACATTTCTATTCATTGAGGCCAAATCAAAGATGACGTTATACTACAACTGCAACTTTTACTGAACTGCGCTGTATTATGTCCTTTTATTGAGCTTCGACCCACACTATTACAGTATTTGCTTCCACGTCCGCTTCAGCGCAAGGGGCAAAATTACTGTCCGAAAAAGTAAAGAGGAAAAAAGTCTGGTTTAACCGTTAACCAGGGTCACTTTCCACTCGGACTCTCAGACTGGCAGGTCAGGACTCAGGACTGGATTCAGACTTTCATGAAGTGTCTAGTAAGTAGTAAGTAAGTAAGTAAAGTTTATTTATGTAGCGTTTTTTACAACAGGTGTTGTCACAAAGCAGCTTTACAAGGAAATCAGCATTACAGAAAGAAATCCGGGTCCGAGCCCCCATGAGCGTCGCCAGTGGCAACAGTGGCAAGGAAAAACTCCCTAAGAGAAACAGGAAGAAACCTTGAGAGGAACCAAGACTCAGAAGGGGAACCCATCCTCCTCTGAACCACACTGGATAGTAAACAGTGTTAGTATAAAGTATTATAGTACAAAAACAGGGAAAACAGGTGGAGCAATGATTAATTTGAATAGTTTTGTCTGAAGCTCTCTGGCTGCTTCTGTTCCGACACTCTCTGTTTGGTCACTGCATAATTCGTCACTGTTATTCTAAAATGTGGAAAACAGTGAAAGTAATAAAACCCTCTGTGGAACCTTTGACTGGTACTGAAGGTGCGTCAGCGAGCGCTGATGAAGTGGCAGTGTGTGGCTCACTATAGGCGCTAAAAGACCTCCTGCAGTGTTAGATGAGTTTTCTCTGTCCACTGTGGGTTTATATGTTCATGCAGTAGGAGTTCACTTAACGCTGGTGATTTCAGTGATGAGTAGGATGCAGTGTGACACAGCCAGTTTCTGATTGGCTGAACTTTCACCAGTGACATCACTGTCACCCACTTCTTGATAGAACATTCCGCCCTCTGGAATGCAAAAATATAAAGTACATTTCAGTTCAGTACAGTGTTAGTAATGTACAGTGTGCTGGGAACCAAACAAACCAACTTCATCTGAGTCGAATCCTTACAGTATAAAAAACGATCCCTGATCAAAACTGTGGTCTGCATGAATTTCTTGTAGGTACAGGGCTTTTTATCCTGAATTGATATTGTTTATAATGGTTTAGGATGTATTTGTTTATCAAACATCACATTTTGAATGTTTGTAGTGGTCTGTCAGGCATGGGCTTCATTTTTGTCAATAATTATGTCAGACAATCATTGAACATGACAGTTTTATGAGCCTAAATCTGCTGATATTATAATTCTACATTAAATATTACTACCTGCTACTGCAAAAACATCTCCATTGTATTTGGTCTATTTCATGTTGCTTTTCTTAGCACTGTTAATTATTGGTTAAGACTATTATAATTAGGCAAACTTAGCTACTGCTTTCTTGGTATACTAAAGGCTCAACCTCAAGGGTTGAAAGGTCACAGTACATAGAGGAAGTGTTGCTCTGTCGTGCTAAACACAGTTATGTTTTGTGGCCCATTCATTTATTGTCCATTTTTTTTTTTTTATTGAAAACATTTAAGGAATATTTTGAAGAAAAATCAAATGTTCACCTACCTCAGGTGATCAGTCATAACATGTTTTTGTGACCAAAGTTAGCTTCTTTAGTTTAGTGCTGAAATCAAATCACTAGAAATCAACAGTCACCTAAACCTTTTCTGTAAACACATCACAGACCTTCATGTGCAGGCTCATCACACAGGCATATGGACACTACATTACATAGATTATTTCTGTTTCCATTAATAAATAACCGTTGAGCTTGATTTTATTTAAACGAAGATACACGTTTTAAAATAGAAACAAACGAAAGGTTTGAGAGAAATTGGGATTTGTTTTTATGTTGAAGATTTGGGTGACTGTTGATGTCTAGCGTTTGATGAGAATATTAGGCTTGTAGCTCCAACAGTAAACAAAAGAAGCAAAATTCGACACCAAACATGCCTTGGCTGATCGACTACGCCTGGGATAACTATTTCTTAAATGTTTTTGTTAAAAAAAAATTGGAAATAGTTAATTTATGGAACCCAAGATATAGTTTCATTTACCAGAGCAAAGTAACACTCCTTTTACAGAATATTTCAAAATTAATTCTTTTTTTTAATGAATATTAACTATTGAATGAATTTTAAACTGAGCGGAGACCAGTTACGTGATTTTTTTCTTCCCCAGAAAAGCACAGTTGGTGAAAATGGGCTTGTCTGAATTGGAAAACATCGGCCAGCATTCCTGCTCGATCTGTTATGTAGATTGCAGTCTTCTCACAGTCTGAAAGCCCATCTTACTTAGGAGGAGTGGTCAGACCCCAGGGGGCTGCTTTATCCTTTTTCCATTTGACCCGTCTGGTTTAAGTGGTCGGTGTTTCTGTCCCTTTCTAAAGCTATTGAGTAAAGTGAGCTGAGCACCTCTGTTAAACAAGCGTTCTCGTACATTTAGCAGCAGCATTTCTGGGTGATTTGAAGTGGAAACCGTCTCGTCTCAGTCCTAAAAAACTGCTCTGCCAGTTTCAGGGATTTCTGATGGGGCCTACAGAGATCCTATCCTCTCCTCCCCATGTCCCCCTTTCTCCCTTTTTTCCTTCTCCTTTTTTCTTCATTCTAGCTCTTTTCTGTGTCTCCCTCTCCCCCCGGAGCGAGTGGAGTGGATGCGATGAATAATAAAATCATTCATCAGATGGGGAGTTGTGTGTAAGGAGTGATTTATAGTGAACTCTCCTCTCCAGGCTGGTCATTTGGGAAAAGTGCTGAGAAATCACAATAAATGAGTTTCATAATGATTCATAATGTTCATTTCTTTGTTTGTATTGTTTTATTGTTCTTATTTTTATTACGCATTTCATTATCCATAATTAGGCAAGGTGGTGGCCTGTTTTTTCAAGGTCATACTGGTCAGTACGAGGATGTACAATATGTTATAACACCCTTGGGCGTTATAACATTGGGTGACACAGTTTATCTGTATGGATTATGAGTTAATTAATATCTTTAAAACTGTATTCTATCATTGCTGAAAGAGCTCAAACCTCGTTTGCTTAATTTGTGGAAGAACATTTTTGAACATTATTGTAACGTCAGTTGTGCTGCACATTTCCAAGTGGATTCATTTGGGCTGCCGTTCTGAAGTGTCGTCCATGTTCAACAAGCCACTTACAGTAGTAGGAGAACACAGTGGAACTCTGACGGTAACAGTCGTGCTGTTGTGCCCGATGAGCTCCATTTTACCTCATTTGCATTTTTCCACAGTCGTCTCTGCCAGAGCTGTTCAATATTCTCACGTGTGCTAGAACTGAGCTTTGTGTGCGCGAAGTGTGTCTAACTCCATTCAAATATTTTGTCTAGTCTAAGCACTTGAGGAAGTTAATTATAGTTAATTATTCATGTATTATAGTTAATTATTCATGTAGTTATTTATGAGCTGTTCTAACTAAGCTGTAGTGTTTACAGTGGCTGTAGTCCATCAGGTAATCTGAACACTAGAGAATAGTGCTGGGCGATATGACCTCAAGGACACGAACCGAAGAAGTGACCGCGTCCTTTACGGCGAGCTGAACACATTCTGGGTGATGAGCCCAGCTGTCAGTCAGTGAAGCTTCATGATGGCTCCTGTGATGCTGGTGAAGATGAAGCTGATCCTCCGGGAGCGACTGGCATTTGTTGGTTGGTTGATTGTTTACCTCTGGATGAGCCGTGAAGCAGCGTGACGCTCTGTTCTTTAGAGCATGTGGGTCAGTTTAGGAGCTGATCTGTTCAGACTGATGTCGCATATAGATCACATTTAAAAGATAATCTGAACAGACAAACAAAAAATTCAGATTTGGGCCACTTTTACCTGCTGTGTGAACGTAGCCTTAGCTTCCATGTCGCAGACTGGACGTGGCGGAGTCACGTGATACACACATGGTAGTAAGTTTTAAGGGGACAGATCATGAACACACAGAGTCGGGAAAGGATTAACAGAATCAAAAAAATCAACATAACCAACATGGGCAAGATTACGTCAGTTAGAGGTTCTGAATGTCGGTTTCAGTTACTTTTCGATTAATCGCCCAGCTCTACTACAGAATGAATCCAAATGTTTGTAATCAAAACGTTGTTTCATTTGGAGCTGTAATATCATACGTAAAGCAGGCAATTCGCTTATATGATTCTGCATGAAAACGAGGCTGTGGTGGGAGAAATATCAGAAGTGCTGTATGAACAGTCGGAGCAAATAAAGCAGAAAAGCAAGTTTAACCAGTGATGCTAGTATGGAATATTGCTGTTTACCAGGCTGGTCATCTTATCAAAGACGAGAATGTGATCATGGCTTGTTTTTCCATCAGTTGAACCCAGACACCCGTCGCCAGTGGATTGCCAAGATATAGAGATGCTGGTTCTTAAGATTAGTTTACACGTCGGCCCTCACATTAACACACCTCTCACATCTTTAGTTAAATTTTTATGCTGATATGCAAATGAATTGGCTGATGTCAGATGGCAGCAACCTCTGGATGTGTTGTATTGTCCATTTGCTCCTAAGCTGACACCACATAAACGAAGATGGCAAATTCCCGTTTTTTTCAGTTTGTCCAAATCGGTGATTTTACTATCCAGTGCTTGGAAACGTGTTTGGAGCACACTTCTGTATTACCTGTGATCTGAGATGGTAGATGTGTTGATATGAGTGATAACATGTAAGTACAGGGTGATTCAAAAAGATTCATCTGATTTCAAAATGATTTATTTCACCTGTAAATCGTCACAGATCAATGCAGTGAACTGTAAATGGTTTAAATGAGCATAAAGTTTATTATGTAATTGTAGAAGGTCTCAGTATGAACCTCCTCCAGCTGTACAGACAACATCAACACCATAGTCAAACTCATCCCATACTGGATTGAGCGTGTCGGGTGTCGCTGCACTCACGGCTCTTTCAGTGCGATTTCGGAGATCATCCAGTGTTGTGGAACCAACGACGAACGCTCTGAGCTGTTGGAGCTTCACTGCCCACGAAAATCACTCTGCACAGTTATGATGGATTCACTCTTATTGAAGTGGAGAACGCAGAACGCTTTCTGCTCAGGGGTCTCATCTCCTCTCAGACTGAAGGGAGCCGTCTTCCACTGACAGTCAGAAACGCTTTGAAATCGGATTAATCTTTTTGCATCATGCTTTACATTACCTGAAAATAAGGTCCAACATCTCTGTTTATCTTGGCAGTCCACTGGCGATGGGTATCTGGTTTACTTGAAAATCAATGCAAAGACAAGCCATGATCACATTCTTGTTACGCTTTTTGAGATGAATGCTTTTTAAAATCAATTTGTCTTTTTATTATTTCTAAACAAGTTTCATTTGTGCTACAGCACTTGCAGCATGTATAGCACCAAAGCTAAATGCCGTAAAAGTTTGTATCTGTACTGTATAAAAAGTTTATGTAACATTAGATGGGAAACACAAGCATTGTCTTTTCCAATTGCCAGTTAATCGATAAGAAGATTCATTGCCAACAATTTTTTTATGAACAGTGTTAGCAATTTTTTAAATAGATTTGTTGTTGAAGCCCTAATTCATACTAGCGCTGTGATCTACGCCCCTCACTCCTAGGGTCTCCAGCCAGTCATCCAAATGGAGTGTCCTTTAAGCCTAAGCTTGTGGCGTCAAGCTCTGAGTTCAGTATGAAGATTTTAGGCTTTACAGAGTGAAACAGAATGGAATTTAAATGTGGTTGTCATTTTAGCCACAATAGAAATATAGAGGTAAAGAAAACTGGTCTTTTTGGCAGTGATCAGTCTGAGAGAATCAGCAGATGCAGACAGATCCCAATCACACAGAGATGATGACACTGATGTTCTTCTGCACTGTGACTCAGCTGAAACCAAGGTAAACTGTCTGAATGTCATTTTCTGTTCAAAGATGCCTCAACAATCCTAATACAGCAAACATGTAATCACTGTCCAAAAAAAAGGTCAAGTGAAAAGATTTATTTTTCATCATTTGAACACGGTGACTGTCCTTTACATTGCATGGAAATTTCATGATGAATGGACCAATAAAAATGCTCCACTGTCTCTTTACATTAACTTACATTAAAGGTTTTTGCCTCCTCCTGTAAAGGTACTATTTTGGAGATGCATGTCAACGTCACTTCAGATACCATGAGAGTGACACAGTAACACTGAGATACATGTGGAAGTTCACTTCTTCCTATAGGACTGGAATTCAGATCTCTTTTACAGAGCAGTGGCTGTTCCTGCACACATCACTGTTGTTTTGTTCGAAGCGTGTGTGATATACGCAGCATGTGTTGGACGGGTGATTTAGCTGCAGGGTCACTGAGCCTCAGGTGCGTCCATGTCCGTTGTCTCCCCTGGGCCTGTCTTAGCCTCTCTGGGGA
Source organism: Colossoma macropomum (assembly GCF_904425465.1). Taxonomy (NCBI): domain Eukaryota; kingdom Metazoa; phylum Chordata; class Actinopteri; order Characiformes; family Serrasalmidae; genus Colossoma; species Colossoma macropomum. The sequence goes on along the minus strand of NW_023494802.1, from coordinate 21,846,457 downwards.
ACCAACCATGGAGAACCATAAACAACCAAAAGCTTTTGCATCATAACTACAGAGGAACACCAGTGTGGAGCAGCTTAGTGCTGCAGCTGAATGTGCTGTGTTCACAAGCTCGTTATCGGTCTAATCTGATCTTTCTGCCCTGAGGAATCCTGTGTTTAAGTGTCTAGATGTTGAGTGAATTTGATTTTAGACTAGTTTCAAATAAAAATACCACCCCACAAAAAAAGCTAAGTGTGTTATTTTATTTCCTATATTCTACTATTTTATCCTATTCTACTATTCTATTTTATTTCCTCTACTGTGTGAATAGGGTTAGGGTTAGGGTGCATAGAGTGTAAGTTTTAAAAGATTTTTGAATCATACCAAAATTCATATCTTTTAATTCATATTTTGGTGTGAATTATGGTCTGACTATCCTATTTATGGCGTATCTGCTCTAGGAGCACAAATCAGGTATATATCTGATCAAGGACCACATACAAAAATGATCAAGATCTGATTTGAAAAGATCAGATTTGCGTGTCCACACTGGTCTAAAGAAATCAGATCTGTGTCACATTAAGAGAAATCTTGAATTTGTGCCACTTCAGCCTGGAAATGTGAACATAGTCAGTAAATCTGTTTTAGACGCGAGTCTCCACATTAACAAGTGACCAAACAACTGACCAATTTTGATTTGTATGGTCAGACTCAGGTCATACGGGTCACATTTACTTGTTTATCTATGTTGGTTACTATAGCAACAACAGTTGTTTGTATGCTGAAAGGAAGGAGCCAGTGTGATTTTCTTGTTGCACATTCTGACGCCAAGAAGCGCCGCACAGTAAAGAAAAAACACCTGAAATCCGATCTGACACGTCAGAATTCAAACTGAGTTACCTGTCCAGAGATCCAATCTGAATCGGATTTGAAACAACATCAAATGTGCTTAAATTGGACTAGAAAATGTTGGCTTTCATGCAGCTTTTGTGCTGCTCATGTTGTGGAAAGTCTTTGCTAGTCAAATCGGATATTCTGAAAGATCAGATCTTACCTGCTGATTGTGAAGAGAAGTGAATGTAACTGCATGGAAGTCAGTTTAAAAATAAGGCAGGTGAGCTTGTCTGGGGAACCTTGATGAAGCAGTCAGAGATATAAAGAGTGAAGGAGAGAGAGAGAGAGAGAGAGAGAGAGAGACAGAGACAGGGAGAAGGTGAAGAATCCCCCTCGTGCCCACAGGCCTGCGTAGTGTGAGAGATGCACGTAGGTGCAGATGTTAAAAATGGAGCGAGAGTGGGAAAGACGTGGAGAGTGGTAGTGTGAGGGAAGAGAAAAAAGAACGTGCGAGTGTGATGAGAGGCCTGTCGGAGGTGTGTGAGAATGCCAGAGGCGGCGATCGCTGTCACAGAGTGTGTGTGTGTGAAAGTGTGATGGTGTGTGTGGGACGGAGTGTGTATGGGAGAGACGGAGATAATGAGAGAAATAGAGTGAGACCTCCACTCTGCTCCTTCTCCACCCTCACACCTGCGTGTCGTCTCGTCTCCTGGTTACAGCGCTCCAGAAAAACCAGCGCAGCCGCAGATAAGTAGTAAAATAATAAATAATACTGAAATATCCACATTTGAAATTAAGCTTTCCTTTTACTCCAAATGCAGTCATTTGGCTGAGACAGTGTCGGAGCTTTGCTTCTTTATTTTTTTGTTTCTTTATTATTGCTGAAATGTTCATCTTTGGTGGTTCAGGAGACTTAATAGTGTTTCCTTATGAGGAATATAGCATTAGACAAGAAAGAGAGATGACATACAGGAGAGATAGAGGAGAGAAAAAGGAGAGATCAGAGTTTAGTTGCAGATAAAGATGAACGTTGTTTTCTTGGCATCAATCTGTGTGACCTTATTGAGATCTGTACTAAAACTCCAGAGGAGACACACCTGAGTTTACTGGGGTCGTTTGCTGAAGAGAAACGTCTGAGCAGCAGGAAACTTCTTTGTCTGTCTCACTGAGTCGTTGCTGTCTGAGAGAAACTACAGAGATACTAAAGAGACCTCGTTTTTATTTTTCTTTCCTATTGGAGCTCCGAGGCTAATCGCAGCTATCTATCAAGTAATGCAGGAGCAGCTAATCTTATCCTCAAAGGGCCGGTTTGGCTTCTGGGTTTCATTCTAACTAAGCAGGAGCACAGCTTACATAACTAATCAATGGTTTGGAGACTGAGACCAACTGATTAAAGAAGCAGAATCAGATGTGCTGCTGCTTTGTTGGAATGAAAATCTGCAGACCTTTGTGGATGATATTGGGCAGCCCTGAATAATGGAAGCTCATAGCCCACCAATTATCTCTGTGCAAACTGCATACCTGAAGTGGCAAAACATGACTATCAGAGTTAAACTCCACTTCAGGCCATAAACAGCAGCACACATGAACTTTCCTAGATCAAACGTGGGCATTGGAAGACTGTAAAAGACATTCCATGTTTTATTTGAAGTTTGTGACAGACGTATTGTAGCGTTTACCGCTATTAAAGAAGGTTCAGGTCATTGTGCTTTATTAAAGGGCTGTATTTGGCCACAGCCACACCGCATGGACGGAGAGTTTTGTTTAACAGTTTGCTCTAAACTTTGCTTTGTCTTTCTTCCTCTGAGATCAGCATTAGACTCTCTCAGTACTTCCTAGCCTAAACAGGACACAGCCACAGCTGGCCCCGCCTTCAGAATAACAGTCCTTATAGAAAAAGCTATATAATAAATGCTGCCGAACAATTACCCACAAATTTACATTATTTTTTTGCATTATTATTGTCCACGTCATCATTTTCAGAACAAAACCTCATATTTTCAAAATGGAGGAGGAGAAGGAAAAACCTATTTTATGGTTTTAAGGCGTAGTTCACTAATGTCAGGGAAATGAAGGTGTAATATAAGTTAATGTAAACTGATTTTATCCTAGGTCATTTTGGACCATATCTACTGGTTATTATTGGCTATTGAAATTTTAACAGGTGCAGCTGGGAACTAGTTTTCAAATTATGAAAAAAGTAAAATGACAAAAATGATGGAGAATTTTACAGGGATTCCTTTAGTAAAGAGCCCTGACACAGTTTTCCGTTTCTAACCACTGACTACAACATACGACCAGGGTTCAATATTAATGATTGCCCAAAAGCCCAGGGTGAATAAAATATTCATTCAGAACAGTGTTGAAAATCACTTGCCCAGTCGGGCCAGTTGATATTGAATTTGATGTGCGGGCGAGTTTGTGGAGCCCAGAGGGTTAAATATGACATTTTAACACACACACATGTATATATATATCATATAGGGTACTTTGGATAGTGAACAACTGTACTTGATGGTGCCTTAATTTGCTTTTATATCCAGTCGCCCCCTCACTGCCACAAAGGTTTAATCCAGTTGTGTTAAGCTGAGTTAAACTTAGCCGGTCAAGGCCTGAATCACTATGTTGGTGAAAATGGAGAATTCTATAAAGCGAGTGAAAACCTTTATTCCCTCACTGAAAAATCTGTTTGGTGGGTAAATATAATAAGTATACATTAGATTCTTACATCAGTTCACATTCTTAAAGAACATTAGACCCTTTCGCACTTTTGGAGCACAGAGCTCATCTAGTACTCCACCTGCACGACTTGCAATTTACCAACAACGGCCACAAAGCCAACGACAGTCGACGAGGTGTTTCGCTTCACTATGATGTAAATGCAGCCCTGTGAAACATCTCTCTGTGATCTGGCCTATATGAGCAAAAAAGACCGCTCCCTCATCTCTGGCGCTGGACACATACAAAACAGTTCTAAATAACAGTACAGAAGAACTCTGAGAGTCTTTTTGCACCAAACAGTAAATGTGCATATTTTTTATATGTATAATAGCAAAAATACCTTTCATTTCAAGGATAAATTAATAGTATATGTGCACATTTATATTTGAAAAACATTTTTTAAAGCAAAGAACTGTTTGAGACAGTATAAACTCTCTTTGTACTTTCAGTTCACAAGCTGAATCCTGTATCTTTCCTGTTCACACTCAGTGACGTGTCTTTGAGAAGACCCAGAGGGATGTTTATTTACATTTACGGCTTTTGGCAGACAGTCTTATCCAGAGTGACTTACAGTGTGATCATTTTACACAGGAAGGTGAAGGTGGTGTTGGGAGTCTTGCCCAAGGACTCTTGGTATAGTGTAGGCTGTTTACCCAGGTGGAGGATTGAACCCCAGTCTACAGTGTAGAAGGCAGAGGTGTTACACACTACACCGTAACAACCATGAATATTCTCACTATGTTAGTGTTTAATCTGACAGTTTATGTCTTCAGTTTAGCTCCTGAAGTCCTAACCGATGGGAGAGCTTGCTTGGCTGTGTTTACCCAGATACAGAGAAAATCCAGAGAAACGGTAAAAAATCCTGAATGGATACTTTTCTGTTGACCATTTCAAGGATTTATCTCTTTTATTTCCAACCAAAACAATGAAATTACTGCAACGCTTGCAGAGCTTAAATACAACAAGTATGATGAAAAATTACAGATGTTTTTTTGCATTTCACAGAGATCATTAGGCCTTCACTGAAGGTCTTTGAAGGTTCCTCATTGCCAAAGTCATGAGACAGCTGCCTCAAAACGTGTTGGGCTGTGAGATAATCTCAAATAATCATGCTTATGAGTGATGAGGTGCATAAAAATGAGCAAACGCACAGACGAAATGTGGTATATTTTGATTAAATCAGGGTATCATGGAGGGTCTCCGAGCTAGCAGACTGTTTTGCTTGGTGATGAGGGGGTGGTGGGAAGAGAAGATGAAACGTGATAATATTGATTAATATTATCTTCCCTGCCCGCTGGTCCACAGTGATGTATTTAAAATCAGAAGTTGTTTTAGAAGCGGGCAAATGTCGTTACGTTTTCGTGGAAGATTATGAGAAAACAAGAAATTGCGTGATATGATGTGATGAATCGTGTTTAGTATGACCAGAGACCTGAGCTAACGAGGTAAAAAGGTCAGTTTAGATTTCAGGTTGGCTTTTTTCATTTCCATTACCTGTTCGATACATTAGCCTCGCAGCTTCAGTGCAAACCTGTGAAAGTGAACTTTGAACACCAGACTGCTCTGAGGTAACGGGACAATTGTGTAAAAGTGATTTTTTTTGACAGGCTCTGCCTGTAACCTTGTTAAACGACACACAGAGGAGCAGACATTACAGGCTGCAGTGGAGACGCACACTGAGATGTACTGCGTGATAGATGAACCAATGATATGCCTGACCAGGATTCCAATCCTCTAGAGGACGTTCACTCACTGGTCAGCCTTGTGTGCCGTTTGTGGCTAATTGTGTGTGTAATTTTGGTCTTTTGTTTGCAGGAAAGGCAAAAGTAAACATGCCCAGTCCAACGGAGGGAGTCACAAGGTGGATACGGTGAGTGCAAATGGTCTTATAATGAAAAAGAACAGGCACATTCTTCTGACACCACTGTTCAGTTTAGTAAAAACATTCGGTGTGGAAGCAGAGGCGGGGGGTCTGGGGTCTGAAGTGAAATGTATAGATGAAATGAAAATATGAAAATTAATACAGTCTCATGCAAAAAAACACCATGGTCAATTTACATGTTTTGTAAATTTCTAAGTGAAATTGAGTTAAAAATGCCCACAGGGACACACTGAAATATGGAATTTAACATATTGGAAAAAAATAAAACAGAAAATATAAAATGTGCCATAACTTTTGCACAGGCCACATTTTGTTATGTTTTATTTTTTCCTCAATATGTTAAATTCAGCAAATTAACAGTAGTTGTGCATTAGAATGTGTAGAAATGTGTTCTTATCACTTAGGCTATGTTCACATTACAAGCCTCGTTGCTCAAATCTGATTTTTGGCTCAAATCCGATCTCTCTGACACGATGGTTCACACTCGTTTAGGTAAGTGACTCAAATCTGTCATTAGTGTGACGAACCGGCGTCCTGAAATGACCCTCATGAGCTCATCCTACTCAGTAACGTCACGTGAATGAATCACGTTCATCATCAGCACAAACTAACGAGCAGAACGAGCTTCGCTGAGAAGATAATTAACTCTGATCAGCTCTCAGCTTCATTATTAGAGCGAGACGAAGGAGAAAAAGGTGAGATGAGCTGCTTTTCCACCGTTTACAGGCTTTAACTTCTGTTCGGCGCTGCTGCCATGGTAACGCTGAATGATGGTCACGCGCAGTGGAGAAAAAGCACATGAATTCCGATCTGAGCGTCACATTAAGGTCGCACAGCCACGAATCGGATATGTATCCGATCTAGGACCACATACGAAAGTGGCTCAGGTCGGATTTGAAAAGATCAGATTTGTGTCCACACAGCTCTGAAAACATCAGATCTGAGTCACATTAGGGCAAAAAATCAGATTTGCTCCACTTCAGCCTGATAATGTGAACGCAGCCTTAGAAAATCAACAAAACATAATGTGCCCAAACTTTTTCATTCTATTGAATCTTCATTGGCAATAAATGTTTTAGATGAAAATGGTGAGTTATAATAGGAATCTTAAGCAATAATAAAGACCTTGAGTTGTCGTTTTAACATTTTAATGACTTTAATCTGAAAGGACAAAGAGAGGAGCAGGCCCAGTTGTGTGGGGGGAGCACAAGCATGCATTGCACCCTCAGTTGAGCTTTGAGGGAAATGCATTTATAGACAGCCTGCCTTGGACCTTAGACCAGCGCTGTGGCAGGCAGTAAACACACAGGACAGCTCTGCTAGTGTTCCAAGAAGACTAAATGAGCTACATAGAGCTTATAAAACTGATACAGCCTGAAACATTTGTATGATCTCTATTGTTAGCCTGGTCCTCTAATGTCAGGGAAATTAATCAAACATAGCAATCGGCTTCCTGTCATGGACATGCACTGACTTTTTAGATGAATAGTATTTAAATATCCAAGAGAACCCTCACCATTATATTGTGTTATTCATGTGAAGCACCTCTCTCTCATAGCATCCCTGGTGCTTTTTTGCTGCCGGTGATCTCCACAAATGAATAATTAAAGTGTGGGATATTCCAGTAAATTACATTTTACATTTTAATTTGTAAGAAATCATGAAGAAATGCCAGCCATGCATTTGCTTTATATGTTTTAATAACCATGCGCTGTCCTAGTGTGTAATTAGTACAGTTTTCGAAGAGGGATTAATTTTTTCATTTTATTTTGATAGAATATCCCCCTCTGTGTTGGGTTAGATACTCAAGAACTGCAATACAAATTACCAAATACTTCTTGCAAAATGTAATTGGATTACTTTACTTATAAGCTAAAAAGGAATCTCACCTCTCATTACGTTACTTATACATTAGTACAATGGAAAACTCAGTAGTTTGTGGTTAGCAAGACAGAAGTAACCACCATGTAATATCATTTAAAAAGCATTTCACTGTCCCTGCTTTTGAAATAGACACAGCCAGTTATGCTTGATTAGAATTCTGAATGGCTAAAGCTGTTTAAAAACTAGCCAGTAGAAACAGTCCAAAAACAGCTGCTGTCTCAAAATAAAATCTTTAAGAATGAGAAGTAAAGTTTACGTAGCTGTTCATGGACACACATCTAACCCGGTCTCTTTGGGTGAGTTAGAGGTTCTGTATTCTTCAGCAATGGGATCGTCAGTCAGGACTCACAAGAGCTTATTACACACAAGGACAGGCACAGATAATATATGTAGAGGAAATTCATGTTTTATATGCATTGTGTATAATTAATATTACTCTGTTAGAAGATGTAACAACCTTCCTATTAGGTCACTGACTGTAATGTGATTATAAGAATTTAAACTGCAGTGTGTTACATTACTGCTTCATCATATCACGTTACTTTGTACCACATCAGCCCCAACTCTGATCACCCTGCATCTCATTTCATTCACACACACACACACACACACACACACACTCAGGGGGTGTTCCACCAAATTCTCTAAAATGATTGAAAAGACTGCGAGTAAACAAAGTCATCCAGAGTGGTTTGATGAGAAGTAGATCACTGTATCAACAAGTCAAGGTTTTTTTGAGTTGGTGGTGACGGGAACCAGAGGTATACAATGCAATGTATACAATGCAAATATAGCCATTTTATTTACTATCCAAAATTGTGTTTAAGGGCATTAAACGCCTCTGATGTCTGTAAAGTGAAATAGTGGTAAATCTGAAAAAATACGTTTTCTTTCAGCACTATTTCGCCTTACAATGTCCTGAATGAATCTATGTGCCATGGACGTATTTTTAAAAAAGTATGTTTTAGGCCAAAACCTGCTCAAAACTACCATAAAACAATGTCTCAACAACGAGGCAGTAACCATTTTGTATGACAACTCATGCTTTTAAAGGCATCGAACACTTCAGACATCTGGTTCTTATCACCACCACTGAGCACAGTTCTCGGCAAGTCTCTCCAAAATGGGGCATTTCACTACAAACCGCTCTGAATGACTGAACTGTTTTCATGCTAACAGCTGAATTATGATGAAATGTAGAAAGATCAGTGGGATTCCTCTGGTAAAGGCTTGGCGTGTGTTTCAGGGAGTTCTCCGGCAGTCCAAGCTGAACTCCATGAGCAAGTCGGACACCCGCCTGCACGAAATGCACCGAGTGCCCTGCAACGCTAATGGTGAGTGCAGTGTCAATGAGAGAGAGAGAGAGAGAGAGAGAGAGAGAGGAACTCCAGCTTTAAGTCCAGCTAATTTAACCGCACACACTGCTGGCCGCACACACAGGCACGCAAACACATTCATTAAAACACACATTCACACAGGCTCTCTCGTGTGCGTGCTGAGGCCGATGTCTCCAGCGTCCTGTCAGCATTGGTGGATTTCTGGTTCAGTGCTCAGCTGCCGCCAGTGTGTGGTAGACTGAGCTAAAAGCAAAGCTACAGCATCGTTCTTGTGAGCCAGTCTGACAGAGTCTGCTTGAACACAGTGCACCCCCCCACCCACCCACAGACACCCTCGGCAGTAATAATGTGGAGGATAGGAGAATCTAGAGAAACACAGTCTAATCCATGTTTATCAGTTCGTCTCGTACTCTTACAGCACTTATTACTCTCACTGGATGCAGATGCAATATTCCTGTGCACTGATAACCAGAACACCGCCCTGTATCTGTGGGTATAGTGTCTCCAAACCAGATTACAGTTTAGATTATGTGCAGATTAAGGACTATGTGCATTATATGATGAAATTGGATGACATACTGTAGCTTAGCTGTGCCCCCTTGTGTTTGCCTGCAGCAACTGCAGATAAAGTATCATATTATGCTGGTGCATTGACCCTACCTACACTTATTCAGTCTGGCCTTCTGTTATTGATTATGTTTAATCTGAATATACATTCACTGGCCACTTTATTAGAAACACCTCATTTGCAGGGTGTAGCGCAGAGTTTGTGTTAGCCATCTAGCCCTAGTGAGTGACTGAGGTGTATAAGAGCTCCAGCAATGCCACTGTGTCTGACACACCTGTACAAGCACCACACACACTACCACACCACGACCATGTCAGTGTCAGTGCTAAGAACAGTCCACCGCTGACCTGTTGTTAGAAAATGGCCAATGATGAATGATCCAATCCTGTAACAACTCTAGCCTGAAACAGAGCACACTCGCACTGTGATGATGTGATTGTTAGCTGTGTATTTCTTCCTGTGGGACAGTAGAGTGATTGAGTAGTTTGAGCTACTTGTAGATGCTCACAATGAAGCACTTTATTTAAAAATAGCTCTTTTTAAAGTTTAGTTGTTTTTAAAAAAGTAAAATCAAACCAGCATCAGTGTCAGCCGATACTCAAGGTTGTGCTGAACTGTAGCTTGTGATCTGTTGTCATGTGTGACCTGGTATATTGTGCACCTGTATAGTGGATCCATAAGGCAGCTGAACCACTGAAATTGTACAGTGAATAAACGTAAAAAAGTAGATGTTCTCAATGAAGTGCGTGCTGTTTACAATAAAGGGAAACTCCACTGATTTTTCAAAATGCATAAATACATGGTTGAGATGCAAACAAAGTCATTTAGCATGGCTTAATGTCGAATGCTTTGTTCTAAAGAAACTTTAGTCAGAATTCTTCACAGTGGTGGTGATAGGAACCAAACGTCTACCTTTAAAAGCTCCCTCACAGAAAGTTACTACATTGTAAAACAATTAAGGTTTAACTTAAAAAGTTAGTGAGGTTTTTGAATATTAAATAATAAGTTGACAGGGCATAAAACACGAATTCTTGCTCCATTAACTTACTGTTCGAAATTCAGTTAACTCAAAATTTGAAGGCAGCCCAAACACTAACTTTTTAAAATCAAAACAATATTTTTTGTGAAGTGTATATGAAATGGTTGCGAATTTGCTGCCTGATATGTGAGATGTTTTATGGTAGAGAAAAATATTTTTAAAAGTCCATTTATGGTGGAAAGATTAATGCAAGACATTGAAAGGCAAAATAGATCCCAAAGAAAATGTATTTTTCCAGATTTACTGCTCCACTCAGAGGACACTTGGAGGATCAGTGGCCTCTGATAAATGATAAATAAAATGGCTGTATTTGTGTTGTAAACATTGTGACCTCTGGTTCCTATCACCACCACTGTAAAGAAATCCAAGTTGGTAAATTTTCTACAATTTCACTTTACAGCTCTGAATTATGCAGAAATTTTGAAAGATCAGTGGAATTGCCCTGCAGCTGTTTAGAATTCTGATTCTTTTCAGCAATAGAATACAGAGGGAGTGTGTTATCACCAATAACATCACGGCTGTGATTTGGTCGCCGTAGATCATCACAGCCGTGATGTTATTGGCGATAACACACTCCTCGAGTGTTCTACTGCTTTAATACAACAGTTAAATAAATACAGTAATAAATTAATAAACTGGGCTGTGAACGCGGCGTTTAATATGTTTTAATGTTCGCAGTTCCTTCACCAAATTATAGTTCCTTAACGAGCAGCTTGTTGCTACGTCAGAGTAACAAGCTCCGCCCACTCGCTGCACAGCCGGCAGTTCGTTCTCCAGCTCCACACAGACCAACTGACAGTTTGGGAATTTAGTGTCGTTTCATCTTCAGAGTCTGACCAAATCGGCTGTCGCTCAAATGTGATCTTAAGTGTCCATTTTCTGTTTGTGGCAAAGTAAGAAGTAAAAACGTTCAAATGTCTTGAGCGTCTCCCACAGCTGTCAGAGTTGTTGCTTAGCAACGGCGTCTCAGCAGAGTGATGTTATCGTGAAAACCTGTGATGTTATGGTGAAATAACAGCACAGTTACATTAGCAATCTTTGTTGTTGGTGTTATAGGAGCCCCCAAGAATCGTCCAGCCAGCATGGACCTGCTGCTCCTGCACAGCCGCCGCTCGACCTCTGACCTCCGTCCTCCGAGCTCGGGCCGGCAGCTACCGCGCATCCCCACCAGCCCTGAGGGGGAGGAGCGGGAGCACACATACTCAGAGGTGGGCCGCCGCTCCTCTCCGACACCCCGTTGCCTGGACGACGGCCTGTATGAGAGCGTAGGCGTGAAAAGACCACCTCCAGACCCGTCTGCCTCATCCCTGGCTCCGCCCCCAACTTCAGCTAACGCTTCGGCGCAGGGCCACACCCACAGCCCGTCCACCAACGGGGACGGCCGCGGAGGAGGAGGGAGGGCAGGACCAAACGAGGCAATGCAGGAGGCGGTGACGGCCGAGTACGCCACCATCAGGAAGGTGAGGAAGCTGGACAGAGGACGAAGGGTGAACGGATCGGAGGAGGGCGAGAGCGTGTCTAGTACGGAGTCGTCCACTGGGAACCTGCACCGGAAAACAGTGGAACCATTCCACATGCCCAACTTCCCCAAGGTAAACACACATGTCCGAAACTCCAGTCACTATATGGACCAAAGTAGTTTAAACTACAACAAACGATTAAAAATAACAATTAAGTTTTCAGATCTTAGATATATACAAGGACCATGTTATGATCGATTTAAACCCAAGGCAATAACTGTGATAGAATTAAGCTAAATATATACAACACCATCATTCTTAGGGTTCTTCCTATTGGGAGGTGTCTGTCACAAACCCTATCCCCTAAATTTCAGCTTGTGAAAATAATAAAATATAATACATTTTTTTGATTTCCTTTTTTGATTTCTTTTTAAGTGAAAGATTTAGATTAGTCAGGTTTTGAGTTTAATTTTTTAAATTAGAAAAATTGGTCTCACTTTATTTGGATAGTCCACTACAGTCCCCTATAGATTCTCTACAGATGTTCAGTTTTTAACAAACTATCTGTTGAAACTCAAAACTTGATTCTGTGGTGGGGTCAGGATTTGGACCAGGGTGGGGGTTGGGTTTAGGTTTGGGCTGAGGTTAAGGTTACGGTTAGGATTAGAGCAGGTTTAGAGTTAATTATTAGTTATTAATTGAGTAGATATTTAGTTGAGTATAAGTTGAAAGTAAATTAAGTATCTACAAAGCGTCTAAAATGGACGATCCAAATACACTGTTACCAAAACTTTATTTGAAAAATGTTGTCCCACATTTTCATGTCACTACTGGAACACAAAGAGTTTTAGTCCGTAGGTGGAGCATTTCAAAGCAGGAAATGAGGCTGAGTCCCTGTCTCTCGTGCCACATGGTGAGCAGATAGATGCTGTTATTCTGAAGTAAATTTGTCCCAAAGTCAGAAAATCAGTGCATATCATTAAGGATTGTCACTACCGAAACGCATATTTTCTGCAATTAAGTAAACAGTTTTAATAAAAGCTATTATAATTTTATGCGTTCAACACTGTTCAAGGTTTCAAGCTGTTCTGGATAGCAAATTTGAGTTACGCTTTAAATTATTTGAACTTGTCACAACTGTTAAAGTCATTGGTTTTAATAAAATAAACATAATTAAGCAAAAATAAAAGCAAAATAATTTTAGTCTAAATTCAAAGTCAGTTAAATGTCAGAAATGTGTTTTGAACTCTGGACAAATTCAGTAAAATGATCTATATTGAAAACATAGTGGAGAATATCCAGTGCAGACTAGCCAACCACAGTGCACTACAGTAGGTGGTGTACAAACCGTGAAATATTTTACCTAAAGCTTTTTCAGTTGAACAGAAGTAGCGTTACTGAGTCAGGAGAAAAACATGCTAAATTATGGTGCACATATGCTGCTGCGAGTCACCCTGTAAAGCCTGAAATAATCATGTAAAGCTCAGAGGTGTCAGGTCGGATTTCATGGTACTACATCATACGTCTTCACGTATTAACATCACGCGCAGGATCCAAAACAGGGTCTGGCTCGATGTTTAGGTCTCAAATGCAACATCAGTATTATACTGATGAAAATGGCAATAGTAGATAATTTACTCACATCCTCAGACGACGCGTCCTTCACCAAGTTCTGACTGAGTTCTCGTTCATTCGTCTCTTAACATCATCAGATTCATCCATATGAGTGAGATGATAAGGGTTACCAACTGATGTTACAGAACGTTCTTCTGCACATTATATGCAATTACACATTTCCACCAGAGAGGTCTCCAAATCCCCAAACCTTACATAGTGTAGCTTTAAATAATGAATTTATTTCCCTTTAATAGTGTTATATACAGTATTCCTGTTTTTTCAGTGTATTGGAGTTGTGACTAAGGGACCTTTCTGAAGACACAGATCGAGTGACGACTTGGACTTTAGACTAAAATTCTTTCGCTTTGAGTCTCCCAATACCTTAATTATGTTTATTATATTAAACCTAATGACTTTAACAAATGTTTCCGATGTGACAAGTTTAACTAATTTTCAGCATAACTCAAAAATGCTACCTAGTACATGACGTAAACAGCTTTGAACACAGAATCAGTACATTTTCTATTGAAACAGTTCTATTTAATTGCAGAAAATATGTGTTTTGGTAGTGACAATTCTTAATGATACGCACTGATTTTCAGACTTTGGGATACATTTACTTTAAAACAATGCGATCTAACTGCTCACCATGTGGCCATGAGGGACAGGGATGGAGTCTTTACTTTTAGGCCTCAGGATTATGGTGATAATATTTCTATGGTTATGATTGTGAATATAGAACTAAAAATTTCCCAAATTCTGTAACAGTAATCTGCCCTCCGTTTGGCAGAGTATCAAGAACATATGAATCCATGTACGAAAGACTCCTGTCTCCTCTAATCCTGTGCTTACTTGTCATTTGGACCCTTCTGCATCCTTAACGTGCAGTTAGATATCTTCACCACTAGAGTGCAGTGTATTATATGTAAAAATTCTTTCCCTGTGTTAGAAGCATCCAAGTGTCTGGGTGCTTTTGAAAAATGGGAAATACCAATTTTCCCACTTGTAAATTTCACATGAATAGCTGGTGAAGCTGTATCACCATTTAACCCAGTGAAAGATGGTTAACCCTGCAGTGAATGTGAGAAATATGCCTAATATTCTTCTCTATGATCTATCTTTGTTTATTTATTATGTTCTCTATCACCCTATAGAGTGAACTAACCATCTAGTCTGCATGACCTTTTGCACCTGAATGCAGCATCAGAGCAGGACCTATTAGATTACATATAGATTAGGGATAGATTAGATTAGATGTGTTAGGTAGATTAGATTAGAGATGTTGAAGAAGATTATTCTGTCTCTTTCATGCTCATGTGAGACTTTGCTGTCTAACAGCAGGTGCACGTTTAGTCTGATTAGTGTGGGGAGGCTATAGCCTACATACAGCAATGTAAACATTAAACTAGGAGAACAAAATACGACTACAGTTACAGTTACTATATTATCATAACAGCTGATGCTCCATATGTTTATATTATTAACAGGAATAACACACATTTTTCACACTTTAAAAAGGGTTTTGCCATAAAATAAAAACACAGAGACTGCAATAACACAAAAAAGCCAAAAGTTTATTTCTGCTATGATCCCTGTTCACATTCAGTTTTATAGCCTATTACAGTGGCAGTTTTCTTTCTGTTGTATGTAACTGAAGTTCTTGAATGTCTGATCTGCACGTAGATACAAATGTGTTAATGTATAAATAATAATGAACATGATAATAACTAAGCAGAAAAAGGAAAGTCTGGGGTAGCAGTTTTTAAAAAAAAATCTTTTTGTTTTGCTGTAACTGCATATAAGAACATTTAGTACAGAACACACAGTTAACTATGAAAAAGCATTCTATTCTGTGTGTGTGTGTGTGTGTGTTTGTAAGTGTTTCAGTGTGTGTATGTGTGTACATGTGTGTGTGTAAGTGTGTGAAAGTGTGTGTGTGTAAGTGTGTAAGTGTGTGTGTGTGTGTGTATATGTGTGTGTAAGTGTGTGAAAGTGTGTGTGTGTGTATGTGTGTGTAAGTGTGTGTATATGTGTGTATATGTGTGTGTGTGTGTGTGTAAGTGTGTGTATGTGTGTGTGTGTATGTGTGTGTAAGTGTGTGTATGTGTGTGTGAGTGTGTGTATGTGTGTGTGAGTGTGTATGTGTGTGTAAGTGTGTGTATATGTGTGTATATGTGTGTGTGTGTGTGAAAGTGTGTGTAAGTGTGTACGTGTGTGTGTGTGTGTGTGTGAAAGTGTGTGTGTACATGTGTGTGTGTGTGTAAGTGTGTGTATGTGTGTGTGTGTGTATGTGTGTGTAAGTGTGTGTATGTGTGTGTGAGTGTGTGTATGTGTGTGTGAGTGTGTATGTGTGTGTAAGTGTGTGTATATGTGTGTATATGTGTGTGTGTGTGTGTGTGTGTGTACATTAAGCTTTCAGACACGTTTTGTGTTGTATATAAGCTTCCAGTGCACATATCCATTCAAATATACACACATAATGTTTTTTTACTTGGTCTAAATGTGAAAAGTGTTCATCAGTATAAACAAGGATACGTTAAAAAACCAAATTGATAGCAATTGATAATTGACAGAGACTCTATTAAAAATATGTAAATATAAATGTAACATAAAAAAATCAAGTTCTAAATATTAATGCTGCAAAAAATGATCTCATGCAAATCACACCTGGTGTCATTGTAAAAGATGTTGCCATTGGTTGAGAAGGTTTCCCACAACAAGTAGCAATCATGTTGAAGGTGTAGGAGCTTCCTAAAGTCCTCATGGACAAAATTATTAAACAGCACTCAAATAAAAGCTGCTGAGCCTCAGCAAAGACCTTAAACATCTCTGTGAGGACAGCTGGTTCAATGATATGCAAGTGGAAAGTTCATGGAACCACAGCTAATCTTGTCTGGACCGGTGTGCTGTGCAGGATTTCATAATGAGCTCTCAGACTAATGGTACGGATGGTGAGAGAGAAGAAAAGAGTTCGGAAAGAGTTTTAAGCCTTTTGACCTGAAAGCAGCAGAAACGACAGTTACACAGAGCAACAATAAGCAGTGAACTGCACCACAGTCATCTTTGCTCTTAAACTGCTGAAAAACACTCACCCGTCTAAAAGTTGCATACAAACGTTTAGACAAATGAGAACTCTAGTGGAACAATGTACCGTGTCAGATGAAACAAAATTAGAAAGCTTTAGCAGAAGTTCATCTCGATATTTTTGAAAAAAGAAAAGTTGTGCATATGATCCCAGGAGCACCATCCCGACAGTGAAGTATGGAGGTGGGAGTATCATGATACACGGCTGCCTTTCTGCAAACAGTACTGGGCCTTACACTTCATCGATGGATACATGAAGCAATATACATAGTTTAACAGGATAACGACCCCAAAATAACTTAAGACTGGTTTCTAAAAAGGTAAAAGTGCTTGCAGTGTGTAGTCAATCTCCTGATTTGAATCCCTTTAAGAAATTATGGAGATATTTTAAATTAGCTTTCAGTGGGATCCTCTGGGGAACTGAAGATGGCTGCCAAGAGGAATGGGCCAAAACTGAACTTCTAACCGTAGAAGATAAGAGGCTGTAACTGCCAACAACGGCTTTTAAACAAAGTACAAATATAATTAGTACAGTAATTTGTGCTGTCTGAAGACTTTGTTCTTATCAGTGTTTTAAATGTATCTTTGTTGCTTATGAATACATTATATTAATATTTAACATACACTATATTAATGCATTATGTTAATATTTATAAGCACAAAGTCCAAAGACATTATTTGTGTAAATGTGAAGTTGATATATATATTTAATATACATGGAAGTATATTAAATAACAAAAACAAAAGTGTCTGAATACTTGTTTCTCCTCCTGTGAATCACTACACCATATGACCTTATCATGGTACTTAAGCCATGACACGATTTTATTCTTATTTTAAAGAATGTGTGATATTTGAGATATGGCATTATATTTAAGCAATATGATACGAGAGGGAGTGTGTGATTATTAGAAACACCACAGCTGTGATTTGGTGTTTGGTGCTGTGGCTCATCACAGTGATGACGTTTTTCACTATTACGCACAACCTTGACTGCTCTACTGATTTTATATAGTAGCTCTGCAAAATAAGCAAAAAAGGAAAGCAAAGAAGCCCTGAATAATGTATCAAATGTTCTTTAATATGGGCGACTCCTTCTGCCAAAAATAGACTTGTTTTACAGAAAGAGTCTTAAAACTGTCACAATATCAGGTTCAGCTCAGTTTTTCAACACATGGTCATTTTGCTCCAGACGGTCTGTAAAGCATTTCACAGCCCATTTTGTTTGACAAATTGTAGTCTGTTCATTTGTGGCTATTTCTAGTTTGTTTAGTTATTCTGCCGTCACAGCTGCCAACCAGAAAGCTTCCTCAGGGCAACAACAGGTTCAGAATTTAGCCTGCTGTTACACTCTGCTTCAGAATCTGACCAAACGAGCTGCAGGTCAGACATAATCTTTTAAAAGTTATAAGATAATCTAACGTCCGTTTTATGTTTTTATATACACTGAAGCAGAAACGCAGTAACAGCTGCAGCGTCAGAGTCATTGTTTAGCAACTGGTGTTCAGCAGAATAATAAAGCATTTGTGAAGAAACAGTGCTGTTGTCTCATAACATCACGGGTAGAACACATCTTAACCAATCAGATTGAGCTATTGAACTGCTGTATAATTAGATTTTTAACGTTTGAATAGAAAGTTACTCCAAAAAGTTTTTTAACCATGGACACTTTCCCTCCTGGTCACCAACTGTTCCATCTCCTGCCGTCTGACAGACGGTACAGGTGCATTAAAAGCTGGACAAACAGATTTAAGTGTAGGTTCTTTCCGTTTCGTCAGAACTCTACATTCCACACATACTACGTTCTAAGAGCAGTAACGCTGGAATAAGCACTCCTGCCATCTGCTGAGCTCAGTTTATTAGTAAAAGCACTTTTTTAAAATGTTTATTTTACTTATTTATTATTATTATTTACTTTTTTAATAATTTTATATTATTATTACACTTTAGTGCAGTATTGTATTCTCTTAAATTATTTTAGATGTTTTTACATTTCTTAACTTGTTTGTTTTGGCGTGTTTCTGTCTGTCTGTCTTGATTTGCTCTTAATTTCGTTGTATATTTTACACAATGACAATAAAGGCATTCTGTTCTGTTCTGTTCTATTCTGGACGACTACATTCCTCAGATTTTCATTTTGTCACTTCAACTTTTCAGCAATGTTGCATGTCTTTATTGAGTTACTGATCAAATTAAAACACCTGTGTTGGAGGTTGCATCATTAAATATGGGCGTGATCCACGAATCAAACCAGCATGAAATAGTTTTTTTTGTAGAACAAAAACAGGATGATTACAACTCATTAATCTTCATTTTACCGTCTAACAAGGCGACCTCAAGGTCTTCCTAGGCATCCGTTCAAAAAAGCAAACACAGGCTCATGTTTTGTTAAAGTAGCACTACCTGTGTTATATAAGTGCACTGGTCACTAATATGTCTTTAATGTAGTTTCTCTCCACAAATGCTGTCTGGTAAACAGCCTTGCTCAGAGAAATTACAGTGTAGACAGTATACACAATAATAAAGTCATTGAAATAGAAGCTGAAACGTAGCCAGTGATCAAACACTTATAACCATGTTCAACACTTCATATCACTTCATCTGCTAGTTGTTTGTGTCGTGAGTGGGTTTTGCTGTTAGATGAGGCTTTGGGGAAAAACAGCATATTAAGAGTGCAGGTGTGTGTGTGTGTGTGTGTGTGTGTGTGTGTGTGTGTGCCCTGACCAGTGTGTGTTTAGCATTGAAAACACAAGGACATTCATCTGCCTTCCTGTTTTTTTAGCAAGCTGCTCTACCTGTCTTTGAGTATGTGAGCATGTTTGTCACAGGATTGTATCTGATTGAGGGCTTGTTTACACAAGCGCAGCGTCTGTTTGCTCGTCTGTGTGTGTTTTTACCGAGTCTCATACAGTATATACCACTACACCCCGTAACCTCGCATCTACAGTCATTGTCCTTTTTGTCAGGTCTGTTTAGCGTTTGGGGACATTTTGTAACTCTACGGTTTCAGATTGTAGCCCGTCTCTTTATCTGAACACTTTTTTAGCCCCTTTACTACGTTTATCAGTGGTCAGGACCCCCACAGGACCAGGGATGGATTACTGACTGGACCAGTGGTTCCACTGCCAAGAGCCACTATCTGCCGGGACCTCAGGGGGCCTCAGACCACATGGAATTTATATTGTTATGAACACTTTAAAAGAATTAAAATCCCCCTAACAACATACAAATGTGAAATATAACAGGCTATTGCACATTCACTGATTTCCAGCATTTTCCTTTCTTCTAGTATTTCAGTGTTTGTTTTTGCAGATGCATTATTGCCTGTGTGGGGGATGGGGGTGGTCCACAATCTGTCCCTGCACAGGACCACCGCTGATCAGGTACTATTTGGGTGTTGGATCATTCTCAACACTGCAGTAACACTGATGTGGAAGCTACATGTTAGTGAGTGTTTTTAAATGCTGTGTCCACCCACTGTCCACTGTATTAGACACTCCTACCTTGTAGGTCCACCTTGTAGATGTAAAGTCAGAGTTCATCTGTGACTGCATATTTTGGTCATCCTCTAGTCCTTTATCAGCAGCCAGTTTCTGCCCACAGGATGCTGCTGGCTATTCTCAGTCCAGAAGCGACACTGAGGTGTTTAAAAACTCCAGCAGCACTGCTGCTGTGTCTGATCCACTTTGTGCAGCACATGCAAACGTCGCTACCCTGTCAGTGTGAGAATAATCTATTCAAGTCAAGTCAAAGTTTATTTATACAGCGCTTTTTACAACAGGTGTTGTCACAAAGCAGCTTTACAGAAAGGAAAAAACAAACAAAAAAATCTACATAATACCTGCTGTGGTCCAGTAGGGATCCTGCTTATTGATAACTAATGAATCAGAGATGGACTGCAGTCTGTAACTGTAGAACTACAAAGTGAGCTGACATAAATGGCCAGTGAGGCAGATATATAAGTTATTTATATACAGGGGTATATATTTACGCCATTGGAACCTTGTATTTGTAACACCTTGTATATCCAAAAAGAAGAGTACATTCTTACATGCTAATGTAAGTTAATGTAACTAGACAGTATTCAGAGTCATTTTGGACCATTTCTATTGGTCTGTTGGTCATGAAATGTTTCACCGTGTAAAGGACGGCTGGGATATACACACATTCAGAAAACACTACACACATTTAGCAGATTGACCCATTTTTACACTGCAGAGAGAAACTGAGAATGTGGCGAATTTGCTGTGTTTGGACTAAAGAAAATGCAGACATGTAGACAATAAAAACAAACATATACATTTACTGAATTATACATTAATGCCTGTATTATTTGTGTTTTTTAGCATTTACATAAAACACAAATTTTGAGTGGTATGAAATATACACCAACCTGTCAAGAACGGCAGAACAGCAGACAAAAGGAGGCTTATTCAAAACATTTACAGTATGTTGTTTTTAGTAATTATATATATATATATATACAGTATATTGTTTTTAGTAGAATAAATAACTTTCATCACATCCTCTAATTATTCTAATTATGAAGAATATTTTTTTAACACTTGAATGCAAATCCTTTGTGGTCAAAGACTGCCTGTGGTCAGGCGACTTCAGACTGATCTAAGAACATCCATTTCTTTGCCTTGGTTTGCTTTTTGGGTATGTTTTGGGTCATTATTCATCTGTACTGTGAAGCGCTGTCCTATCAGTTTTGCAGCATTAGACTGAATCTGAGCAGAACGTGTAGCTCTGTGCACTTCAGAATCATAATAAACAGCAGTCACCCAGTTCCACTGGCAGCCATACGTGCCCATAACACTACCTCCACCATGCTCGACAGATAATGTGGTGCTTCAGATCATGAGCCCTTCCTCTTCTCGTCCCATCATTCTGGTAGAGGTAACTCTTGGTTTAATCTGTCCAATAAATCTTGTTCCAGAACTGGGCAAGCTATTAAGTCTAATCTGGCCTTTCTGTTCTTGAGTGCTACCAGTATTCTAATATTTTATACTAATGCAGTTTGCTATCCGGTGTGGTCCAGAGGAGGATGGGCTCCCCTTCTGAGTCTTGGTTCCTCTCAAGGTTTCTTCCTGTTGCTCTTAGGGAGTTTTGTCTGTAAAGCTGCTTTGTGAAAACACCTGTTGTAAAAAGCACTACATAAATAAACTTTGACCAGTGGTTGCATCTTGAGTTAAAGTCAGTATTTACATTAATGGATTGGAGACTTAAACAATGATACGCCGACCTTCTCTAGAATGTCCTTGGTTTGACTAGAAGTCGTGAAGGGGTTTTTCTTCACCACAGAGAGAATTCGGTGATGATCCACTTTAGTTGTCCTCTGTGGTCTTCCAGGGGTTTTGGTGCTGCTTAGTTTGCCAGTTCATTCCTTCTTTTTAAAAAATGTGCCAAGTTGTTGATTCGGCCACTAATAAAGTTTCTGCTGTCTCTCTATAGGTTTGTTTTGTTCTTTTACTTTAAGGATGACCCCCTTCACTTCATAGACACCTCTTTGGAATGAATATTGAAAGTTCCCATGAACAGCTACCAAATGCATATTCAACACTTTGAATCAACTCCAGATCTTTCAGCTCTTTAGTGTGTCATGAAATACGAGGGAACAGGACACACCTGGCCATGAAACAGCTTATCAGTCAACTTTCCAGCTACTTTTGAGCCTGTGAAGATGGAGGGACTATGTAAAAATGTCTGTAATTCCTAAACGGTTAACACCTTGAATTGGAGTTGAAAGTCTACATGTAAATCACATCTTAAAGCAAAATTACAAAAGTTATGTCACTGTCCAAATTCTTATGGACCTGACTGTACATGTTCTTTGTTTTTAATTTTTCTGAATTTGTGTGGATTTTCAGTGAGGTGTTAGACTGTGTCATCTGTCTATCGTATGTAACTGAACTCAACAGCGTGGTGTGTGTTTTAGTAATCAGATGATTACGAGTCTGAGCGTGAAAATGTGGAAATATGCCGTCTCTGCTCTTTGTGTATTTAATTGGTGTGTGTTTGCTGGTGTGTGTGTGGTTCTGTACTGAGCTGTGAGCTGTGTGTTGAGTCAAGTGTTGCTTCTGCTGCAAGAGCCTATCAGTTGAGTACGTGCAAGGCATGTGTGTGTGTGTGCAGGCGCGTGTGTGTCTGTGTGTGCAGGCGCGTGTGTGTGTGTGTGTCTGTGTGTGCAGGCGCGCGTGTGTGTGTGTGTCTGTGTGTGCAGGCGCGCGTGTGTGTGTGTGTCTGTGTGTGTGTGTGTGTGTGTGTGTGTGTGTGTGTGTGTCTGTGTGTGCAGGCGCGTGTGTGTCTGTGTGTGCAGGCGCGTGTGTGTGTGTGTGTGTGTGTGTGTGTGTGTGTGTGTGTGTGTCTGTGTGTGCAGGCGCGTGTGTGTCTGTGTGTGCAGGCGCGTGTGTGTGTGTGTGTCTGTGTGTGCAGGCGCGCGTGTGTGTGTGTGTGTGTGTCTGTGTGTGCAGGCGCGTGTGTGTGTGTGTCTGTGTGTGCAGGCGCGTGTGTGTGTGTGTGTGTGTGTGTGTGTGTGTGTCTGTGTGTGCAGGCGCGTGTGTGTGTGTGTCTGTGTGTGCAGGCGCGTGTGTGTGTGTGTGTGCGTGTGTGTGTGTGTCTGTGTGTGCAGGCGCGTGTGTGTGTGTGTCTGTGTGTGCAGGCGTGTGTGTGTGTGCTCAGGCGAATGTGGCAGCGCTGCACAGAGGGGGTGATTATGTAAGAGGCCTGGTGCTGCTA
>NW_023494802.1:21813311-21818311 GCF_904425465.1 Colossoma macropomum | reverse complement strand
GCCGTACGGCTTTGCTCATTACGCTGTAGCCGTCATACCACCTATCCACTGTAACCGCTCAGTTTGACTGCACACATCAGAAGAGCTCGCTTACACCTATCCGCTATGGTACATCAGTTGTACACTACTTATTGTGGTGCACAGTGGGATTGTTTGAACACACTGGATCGTCTGCACTTTTCGGACACCACTGCAAAATGGTGGAACCCCACAGTAGTGCGCTGTACAGTGAACAGGGCCCAGTGATTATCTGCTTTATACTGCATATTCATGAAGTTTGAATTCAGCTGCCCCTCCCACATTACTGTACTGGACCATCTTCATTAGAGTTTGCAGATACTCAGTTTTAGGATGGATGAGAGAGTTACGGTCACTGTCTCTGCTCAATTCCAAATAAAGAGGCCAAATTAAAATGGCAGTAATTTCTTTGTTGGTGTGTAGTGACCGTTTGTTTTTTTGACCGTTGGTGCTTTTTGCCTTCTTGCTTTTTTATTTTTTGTTATATAATCATATAACCAGCCATGTGGTTTCATACTGAAAACTTTTCTTTGTGAGTATCTTCTGTTTATACCTCTAACTCTGGTAGCATAATGCTAATTTCTGAAGCTGGGCCGACACCAGGGGTCTAACTAGGACATTATAGGTCCCCTCCCCTGAGGACAAACATGATTTTCAATTAATAAAAAAGTGCCCACATTAATAACTTTACATAGCATTTTCTCAGAGACATTTACACAGTAGTGTGTAGTTATTAGAGTACTGTTGTATAATTACAGTAAGTATGAGTCCAAACTTTACAGTGTAAAGCTGTATTACATTCCACAGGCCCCAAAGCAGTGCTGTTATATTCCCTACACGCTTCAGCTCTGGATGTCAGTTAAGAGAACTGCAGTTGATAATTTTGGACATCATAATAGATGTTGAGTTTAGTTTGTCTTTAACACAACTGGCCTGAATGGACCAACTAACAGGTCAGGTTCCCAGCCAGAAAATCTTTCAGTTCTCCTGATGTTCTCCAGTTTGAGTCTGGAGAGCCCATTAAAAATTTGGGTGAGTGGTTGCCACGGGCCCCCTATACAGTGGGCCCAAGGGCCACTGCCCCCTCTACTCCCCCAGACGTTACGACACTGGCCTACACTACACAATATTTAGCCCGATTTTAACCTCAATTTGCCTTTTCCAGCAAAAGTGATTTTTCATGTTGGGAGAAATAAGTTGATATGTATCCTTCTGATCGAGATCCGGAGTGACTGGAGGCCTTCCTGATTCCTTTAGTGTGAGACGGTCAGCTATGTTACTCCATGAGTGAGTCAGGCATCAGCCAATGAGAGAGCTAGTAGAGAGCACTAAGCTAGAGGAGCTGTTTGTAAACACAGGCGAATAAGAGTCTTTATCATGTTTTTGAATTATGAATTCAGACGTCTTTACAATTTCAAGTCAGCTGCCGGTTTGTAGTGAAATAGTCTCTCACAGTGATCACTGCGTTTCTCAACCACATACTCATCCTCAGTTTGTGTGGTTGCTACACATAAACGCACAAACAGATCCCGTCCAGTTCAGCTTTGTTTGTGTCACATGATAACGGGGCAGCTCTGGGTTCTTTTTGTAGCGATAAGTCATTACATGCCTTAATGTCTAATGTGAGCTCCCTCACGACAAAGAGACAAGAAATTCTCTGAAAGACTGACATTAAATTTGTGATGCTCTCTATTTTAGAAGTCTGTTCAGATTTGAAAAGTTGTGTATTTTACACACAGCTTAAGATGTGTTCAGTACGGTGGAGTCAAATAAACAAGCTCATCGTTAGTCCGTGTTCTGGATTGTTGTTCTTTTCAGACGAGTGTGTAATTTTGTCTGCAGCTTACTCAAAACTAAACTGACACAGAGGCTGTATGTCAAGAGGAGGTCATGAATATGCATGAATATGTTAGGGTTCACACCCACACTGCCAAATAGAAAAAGGTCAACAGAGAAAACTGAAAGTGATAAACACTCGTTTTAATTCGCTTTTCGGGAAAAATTCTGGACGGTGACTGAAATGTATGAAATGAGTTTGCTGAAATCTTTTTGCCAGAAATTAAAAACCGACAGGTCTTTAAAAAGATTCAGACCAGTTACAGAGAGCCTGTAAACCACATGAAACAAGCAGCTGATTTTCATTTTCAGAGCCTTTTTTAACTCCTTTCCACAGTGACCTTATGCAGTTTCCACCTGTTACGGAGGAGGTCTCAGTCCCTAGATGAGCTGTGCTTTTTTCATCAATAATATTAAAGGGGAACTCCATCGATTTTGCACAATTAATTAATCATTTAATGGTTTAGATGTAAACAAAATCATTCAGAGTAGTTTGGTGCAAAATGCACTTTTCTAGGGAAATTTAAGTCAAAATTGTTCACCATTGTAGTGATAGGAACCACACGTTCGTATGTCTACTCTTCAAACATCACCATTTTATCTGCCACCCAGAATGACCAGTGAACTTACATGTGTCTTAAACGTTTTATATGATAATGGTAAAATACTGCTAAACTTCTTTGGGTACTATTTTTCCTTACAACGCCCTGAATGTACTTCTCCGCCCTGCACGCGTTTTGGGGAAGGGTCTGACTGCAGAGCCGCAGATTTACACACCCACAGATTCACTCCAGCAGAAACTGGAATCAAAGTAAAAAACGTTTTTTGAGAGAAATAAATTTGTCATTGTTTGCCGTTAGCTTACAACAGACTGTCTAAAGTAGGCTATAAAAAAATAATAAATAAATAAAATAACTTCCTACCTCACTATCCTACCCCGTAAACTGGTAAGTGGAGTAGCAGTTTGTTGTTGACACCACCAATTTCCATTCGCTCTGGGTTGCTCTGCGTCGGCGCCGGCGGGTTCAGTCTCTCTTGTTTGTGTGTTCTGGGTCAAATCGATTTGGCTCTACGACATTTTCTAAACAGCCTCTTCAAAGTCCTCCGTATACTCTGCGTATTCTGAAATAGGTGAGAAAATTAAACTGTAAATAGAAGCTGCTGCTGGCGTTAGCCGTGTTGAGTGGCTGTAGCTACAGGCCCACTCCAAAGCACGTTGCGCTAACGTTGAGAATGTGGTTTTGAGAGGAAACACAGAAATTATCCTGGAGTAAAAGTTTGTACTTAAAATACATTTTAGGTCAAAACTTTGTGTCAAAACTATCACAAAACAAAGTCTCAGGTATCAAGCAAAGCATTCATAGCCATTTTGTGTAATAACTTAAGGGGACGTAGCTATTAGACCCATTAAATGCTTCAGATGTCTGGTTCCTATTACTATAATGGTGAACAATTCTGGTACATTTCTCTGGAAAGGTGCATTTCACACCGAACCACTCTGAACGATTTTGTTCACATCTAAACCATTTAATGATTAAGTAATTTTGCAAAATCGGTGGACTTCCCCTTTAATTTCCTTGTTTGTGCTCGTCTTTAAAAAGCTAATGCAGGCAGAAAACCGTCAACGAAACAATTCTTATTCTTACACGATCAGCTTGGTATGAACAGTTAATGTTAGCGGTCACATTGTGTGTCAATAATAGGTGTCAATAATGACTTTCTGATTCTAGCAGTATCTGAGCTCAGGACTGACTTTCTCTCTAACCTGTTGGTAACCAGCAAAGATACTTTCTCTGGATAGACAAAGCACTTTGTGTAAGTCGCTCTGGATAAGAGCGTCTGCTAAATGCTGTAAATATAAATATGAATGTGTGAGACACTACATGCTCTTCCAGATCACAAACAACTGTCTGTGTCAGAACATGGAAATCAGAATATCAGAGCGTGACCACTAATGCTGAGATACAAGTTAGCTGGGAGCCGTGTTTTGATCGAGCAGTGAAAGGTGGACGTTTCTCCAAAGTACTGCTTCAAAAATGGCCATGAATCTAAGAGTGAAGCTGTTCGGCGCATCGCTAACACAGCCAGCCAGCTAGCTTTACAGTCTGCTGCTCATACGAAGCTGAGTTCCTCAAACTGCTAATGGCAGGTAGATAATTAGCGCCTGTGGCCTGCTAGCCCACCGTCAGCTGAAGGAGAGTTTAATCGAGGAGCAGACTTTACGTATGAAGGCTTTGGGTTCTTTAACAGCTCAGCAGCTAATGAAAGCTAGCTTCCATGTTTGGGAATACAGCTACAGTTAGCAATGGCTTCTAGCGTAGCTAACTGCACTTAAAGAGCTACTAGTCTACCAAATTCACACCACATATAAAAGATCTTCTTTCCTTTGAAAACAGAAATATTACAGAAATCGCTGGCGTGTTGTTCAAAGACACAGAGACTGTTGATGTGAGCAGCTGCAGCAGCAGCAAACAGGGCTAAACCACACATTCAGCATTTTAGCTCTGTTTACAGTTAAATCAGAGCTTCCGTCCACTTCTCACTCTCACTGTTTGTCGTGACTGCAGGAAAACTAACATATGTCTGCTGTAGCTCAGTGTTTGAGCATTATAGTTCACTACTATAACATTTTCACATCACTTCTGCAGTAGCTATACGGAGCAGAAGTGGGATTTACCCTGCTAACGCTAAAACCAGAAGTAACTGTGACTCTTTATGAAAAAAAGGGCCCATTTCCATTCCTCTTTGTGAAAATGGCCACTAGGGGGCTAAATGTGGCACCACTGTTTTGCTGGTGCAATTTATCTATTGCAACTTCTTGATACATATAACATGTATGTATATCATGGTACAAATATGATATATTGCTCACCTTTAACACTATTATTTACGCCTTTTTACATTGACATTTTACATTGATTTTAGGGGTGCAGTTAAGTGCGCACATCTAATGTCTGTCATGGGTTTAAACATTAATAACTTCAGTAAGGTTTAGGCTCAGATGTAATCTATTGGGCCGAGGCTGTAAATGGGTGCTTACAGTGGTAAACACTTCAGCATTGTGACTCCTGACCTAGATTTATGACTCCTCCTCTCTTTCTATCTTTACTCTTTCATTATCCTACACAGACACGCCCAGCCTAATG
>NW_023494802.1:21768311-21810811 GCF_904425465.1 Colossoma macropomum | reverse complement strand
GTCTTGTGACTTCCCCTCTCTCTATCTCTCTCGCTCTCTCTCTCTCTCTCTCTCTCTCTCTCTCGCTCTCTCTCTCTCGCTTGCTAGCTCTCGCTGCAAAACACTGCACAGCTCTCAACACAAAGCATGGTGGAGCGCGATTAGTGCAGAGGGAGAAGAGAGACAGAGGGGGAGGTAATAAGATATAAACAGCTCTGTGAGCAGCGGCTGAGGCTGGGTCAAACTTTAGGCTGGTACAGCATAAATCTATGCATTATCCGTAGGCTTTTCTCTCCCAGAGCCTTCCTTACACTCCTCATGCATTGACACATGAAGGCTATAAAGATCATTGAATCTTCTGCACATTCTACCCATGCCATTTGCCATCTGCGTCATTCTCTCCTACGAATATTTATGACATGTTTGTGTGCATGCAAACTGCAGCACTTCTCCTGGATCACTCAGTAACTTTATTCTCTCTCTGGCTGTGCTGAGCTTCGTTCCCCAGCTAGATATGTGTTGGCTCTGTGGGCTCTAGTGGTAAAAGTTTAACAGGATTATCTGGGAGTTAGGTAACTCTGCAGCTAACTCCGGCCAGACTTCAGAGATAAGTGCGTTTACACTGGCTCTGCCTACCCGGGTCAAAGTGGGTCATATTTTTGCTGTGTGCAAGCAAATTTGGTTACCATCCACACCTCTGCAAGCTCAAACCGCACTGACACACATGCACACACACAAACCACAGTATATGTTTAGACATGTTTAGACTGAAGGTCGTGGCTGAAGGAATACTTTAAACCAAAAAGCTAACAGTGAATGACTAACAGTGAATGAAAGCTAACAGTGAATGAAAGGTAGTCAGCCTAACTAGTTAGACCACTAACCAGCACAGCCAGTAAGTGAGCTCTTGTTTACTTTTGATACTTACCAGCTTTAGTTTGGGATTTTTGGGCGAAGTGCTTTTTTAACCCTCTGTTTTTGTTTCCTTTTTCTTTTCTTATTCTATTTCTAATCCTGCTAATCCTGCAGCCACTCTCACTAGAAAAAGACTTTTCTGATAACGTTTTAAACATCCTCCTCCAAGTCTAGAAGAATCTGGAATTAGTGTGTGTTTTGTGAATACAGCTGGCAGCCTTTATTTCCTCCCTTCACGACTCCAACTGTAACATGAGCGCCTTGCTCCTTGGGACGGTTTTATTACGAAATCCATTTTGACAGCCTGGTTTCTGGCAGGGACCCACTGTGTTTCTCAGTCTGTGGTTTTTCTTTCCCCAGATCTCTGAGATGTACTCCACCGTGTGTAAAACCCTGAAGAAGAAACATCAACAGCAGCAGCAGCAGCAACAGCAGCAACAGCAGGGCTTAAGCCAGCAGGCCAGTGGGCAGACGGGCTCGGCTCCATCCCTGGGGGGAGAGGAAGGCTCTGGGGCTTCTCAGTCTTGGCCACCAGGGGGAGCTCCTGAGGAGGAAGCACGGGGCAGAATGTGCCCCCCGGAGGAGCACTGCTACGAGGCGGTGGGTGAGAAGACGTGGCCAAAAGCCATCGAGTCAGACCCTGCGTACGCTACCATCGACTCGCACCGCAAGAGAGATAGGCCGGTGAGCAACACACTCAAGCCCAAGAAGAAGCCCTCTGGTCAGCCTCAGGGGCCGGGAAGGGCCCTAACCTGCGAGAACTTCTACGAGGCCATCGGGGATGCAAAGCAAGGGGCGAACGCCATGAGTACCACCACCATCTTCACCTTCAATGATGGCATGGAAATGTACGTCACAGGGCTGTAGAGATGTGGGCCGGGACTCCTTGAAGACTTCAGTATGGAAGTTGACCCACATAAGCACACATACACATATACACACGTTCCATTTGCGGTAAAACAGCAGACAGCATATACATCTGCACTGTAAGCATGGATGTGTCTGAGACCCGAAAGATGCTGAGACACACACATGCTAACACACAGACCTTTCCGTACTAAATTACCAGACAAAAAGATTCACTATGTTCCCTAATAAAGGGTTTGGGTTACACCAGGGTACTTCAACACTGACTGTAAAAATCATTCCGTCATAATGCTGAGTGACTTCAAAAGCTGTGGTCAAGCACATTCTTCTCTTTGTCCAGCTCACACTGTCCCTGCGGAAAGGTTCTTTAGTTCAGTTATGTGTGCATTTGTTAGATGGTGTAGATAGGTATGTTCATTCCTCTTGGTGTTTTCATCACTCTAGGCGAACTTAAAATCCGTAAAAGGATATAACTCTCAAATACCGTGGAAGTTTTTTTTGTTTTTTTAATGAGATGGCATGCATCCTCCACCCTTTCTTTGGCAGGCGAAATGGCTCGAGCAACAGGGTTCGAAGACATGGCATGCTTTTTCCCACAGAGAGAAAGAGCCCGGCTGCTTTTTATGTCACGGGCCGGACGACTGACTCTGACTAACTTTGACTTTCCAAGAAAAGAGAGAAAAGAAATATGAAAAAGAGAGCGCGCCGTTAGCGAGGGAAGCCTCAGTGCAGGTAGTTACAAAGTCATTTCTTAGGGGTGTTGTTAACATTTGGGTTTATGAGGCCTGCACTGTCAGTATGCTGGACCTCTGAGGTCTGGATGGTTTGTACAGAGCTGAGGCCAGTAAAGGCTATGAGTCTGGCAGGGTCTGTACACTTTCTCCACAGGTCACAGAACTAGGCCAGCTCCTCCGGCTTCCTGGGCCTCCGCCTGGTTGGCCTATCTGCGGCGTTTAGCGGCGGCAGAGGCGAAGGAAAACAAAGCCTGAGGCTTAAAGTCGTTAGAAAGCGTCTTTTGGAAGGAAGCCTCCAGCTCTGGTCCGTCTGCGTGGCTCGACTCTACTGTAAACAATGGCTTTTCCCACATGCCCTGCAGGAGACAGGATTTCGGATTTTTGAGAGCAATGGCACCACTGAACGAAAAAAGAAGAAAGGGAACAGAAAGATGACCCGACCTATTTGACCCCACTCCTCCCCCTTAAAGCCTCGACCAGCTAAACAAGCTCCATAGGGGGCCTTGGTTACGCCAACATGGGTTCTAGCATACATGACCATATCAGGGTCAATAGAATGGTCAAAGTTGGGGATTGAGTGAATGAAAAGACCATAATATCAGCTCAGGGATAGAGAAGGGATTATATGTATAGGAAAAAACGTCCATTTCTTCTCCAACCTGGGGAGTTTTGCATTTAAATATGTTGGGTTATGTCGAATATTTGTTATGCCACATATACTGTAAATCAAGAGTAAAGATAAGATTTTTATTGCACTCTATTTTCTTAAAAAAATAAAATTGTATCGTTGGTTTGTTTTCACACGTAGCTTTGTTATTAAGGATGCTAACATCACTGCCATGCACACGTGTTTCAATATTCTCTAGGTGGTTGTCACGTCCTTGCTTGCAAATGCATGCGTTTTAGAAAAAGTAGTAGTGCGCCCCCCCCCGCTTGATATTTCTTATTAATTAGAATAAATATTCATTATTCTTGTAACAGACTGGGCCCAGAAATGGCCTTTGCCTCATACTGCAAATATCAGTATGAATTAGAAATAAAAAAGAAAAAAAAAAAACAGAAAAAAGAGCAAGCAGGGAGGAGACATCATGGTAATGGGTCGTCTCATGGATTACACAATACATATCACCAGGAGTCGTTCAAAGCTGCACGGCTGCACACTCCCAGAGCAAGCCCAAACCCTTCCCAGCATTATTAATCTGCGTCCTTGAGACTCAGCGGTTGCCAGATTGAAGGAGGAAATGTGCTCCCCTTAGCTTTGGCTCTGCTTGGGTTCCTCCCACTCTAGAAGCTGTCCGGCAAAGCACAGGGCTTGCTTTGTGCCGTGCAGCAGATCAGGCCTTTTGAAGTTAAAAGCACACAGAGCAAGAGGAGTTTTCGGGGGGGCACAATGGTCATGCCAAACTACGGTTTCAGTGAAAAGGTCGGAACGAGCTCTACCAGAGTGTGACTTGTACAAGCGTACACAAGTCTGTTTTTGTGTTTAAACACAGTATTTGTGGATTTAAGACGGCAGCCTGGGACTTACATGCTCAAAAATAAAGACATACACAATTAGAGAGTCTTAGTCTTAGTCTTAATACATTCTACCACTCCCACCAGTCTCACACAGCAGGAGCCGCGATGCTTTACAGTGCATTGCATTATCTACAGTTTAACACAACAGGGCACAGCAGGACACAGAAACAGACCAAGTTGCATGTATATATACCTTACTGATACAAAACAAAAAAAGTGAAATAAAGGTATAGTATTAATGTTTTATGAGCTTAACAGAAGTTTAAGAAGTTTATATTTTGTTCGTTTGGGCTCTTGGCTGTGAATTTCAATCATGTGTAAGTGCTAAACTTTTCTGTCAGGTATTCTGCTACCCATGCAAATGTCTAGGCTCAACTTACTGTAACTGCGTGTAGGTTTCGTCTGTTCAGATGTAACAGGGTTTGGTGTGTAAAAAATCAGCTTAGTAATATAATTCTGTGAAACAGATTGTAATGTTTTCTATCAGAATCATTCATTAAAATGGTTGAATTTTTACTTTTGTAATAAAGTTGCACCTTAAAGCAGTTTGTGTGTTTGCTGATCACTTTTATTTTTTAGATTATGATTTTAGAAGATGTTTTTACAGAGATAAACAGGTTTAGCTTAATGCATGAATTCACCCTAAGCCTGTTTACATTATATACAGGAGTGGGTATGAAGTTAAATCATTTTATGGTACCGACAGGATTACTTTAATACTTCCGAGCACTGAAAAATTCCTTATTGCTCAAGACTAAATTCAATAACTAAGCAGTCAGTCACTGAGCCAATAAGCATTTTTGTTCCAAAATCTAGACTGCTGATTGGCTGTCTAAATTACATTCTGTTTGCACTTATTAATTTAAGACTTCTTGTCTGTAATCTGTTGTGGTCAGTAAAAAATTCCCATTTCCAGCACACAAACCTCTGGTTCAAGCCCACTTTTGCTTGGCGATGTGAAGTAGAGTACACTCTTAAAAAGACGGTTCTTCGAGGGTTCTTTTGCACAGAGCCCTGCTGGTGACATCCTGTGTAAATAAAAATAATGCGTGGCCACAACTTAGTAAGGCATGATTTCGTTCCCACACCTTACTAAGTCGTGGCAACGACTGAAACATCTCTTTCCCATGCCTTACTAAGATGTGGCCACACAATCAGATCTCATTCCCACGCATTAATAAGGCGTGGCCACGCATTGTTTTTATTCATACGGGATGTCACCAGCAGGGCTCCGTGCTTTTGTGAAGAAAATGAGTCTACTTAGTTATATGTAGAACAGTTTAATGCTTTAATGGTTCTCTGTGTGGTGAAATGGATCTTACAATGGAGGGAGAATGTGTTGTACACGGTTTCATATAGAACCTTTTTGAAAAGGGTTCTATATAGCACCAAGAAGGGTTCTTCTATTGTTACAATGTCAAGCACATATATACAACACATTCTCCATCAGTCTGAAGAACGCTTTCACAATGCAGAGAACCCTATACTCATGCAAAAGGTTCTTTGAGTGTTCATGGTGGTAAATTGAACCATTTTCTTTACTAATCAACCCCTGGAAATCATCATTTTTAAGTGTGTAAGTTCAGAAGAACCTTTTTTGGTGCCATATAGAACCATATACAACACTCCTTCCATCTGAGGAAACTATTTCATCATGCAAAGAACTATTTAAGCATTAAATAATTCCATACAGAACTCGTGATTCTATATAGAACCCTTCCCTTTACTAAAGAAGCCTTAACCTTTTTAACTCCTTGAGACCACCGGTGGTTCCAAAACGCACTTCGTCATATTCTTCATAACTATCATATTTCATAAGCTACATTCTAAAGGTGAGTGTTGTATGAGAGCTGTAACTGTCTTCTCTCCAGTCAAATAGATGGGTGATGTAATTTTAAACCCATATAATAAAAGAAGCTGAAAAAAGATTTTTTTTTGTTCTACTGAAAGTCGACCCATTTTTCCACAAATCTGGGCTATAAACTATAAACAGATGGCGTCTCTTCAGTGATCTGCTCTGTAAAATTTTTTATAAAATAATACAAAGAGTGTCTAAGATTTTTGGCTTTCAGCAGTGAATTGTAAGCATATAGCAATATGTGTATCATAAAACACATGTTCTGTTAATTGGAGGGGAACTTTTACCAACAAAAAATTAATAATAATAAAATAAGAATTTACATTTATTTCATGCAGTTACTGAATAATTTGCCTTACGATTTGGTCATGTGAATTCAGATGGAAAAAACTAAATATACCCAGACGAACCATCCTCTTTAAGAGGTTAGTTATATTGCATATCAGTGTTTATACGGCTTAGGAATCATGGACAAGCCATTCAGAAGCCTGGAGACCCCAACAGAAGGCAAGTGATTCGAGAGGAACGCTGTCCACATGGAAAACGTCTTGACGCGAACTCGGTTTGCCCCAGGCCTGCTAAACAGGGTGTAGTTGGACCATAAAACCTACAAATACTGAGCCGAGACATTTTGGAAAGCTTGAAGACTTGGCCCAGTCCCATTTCACCCCTCGCCCCTACCACTGAGCCCTTAGCCCTCGGTTTTGCACTTCACGTCTAGGGGTAGGGGGTCCCGATTCTTGTTGAGATAGAGGGGGAGGGTGCAGTGTTGGGGCTACATTACCCTCCAAACGGAGGTTTTTCAGAGACTCCAAACAGAGAGTTTTGAGAAAAAAAGAAAAACCGACGAGACGGAGAACAAGAGACCAAAGAAACCCACAAATGTGAGAATTTTCTCTGTTAAAAATCACAATATCCACTGTTTTATCTTAGTTTAATGTTGTTTCAGTGTATTTTGGTCGTTTTCTTCATAACAAGCATAAAAAATCGCTAATAGCATGCTAATGTCTCGGTAGGTGACTATCTGATTTTCCCGTTCCACCTTAAATAGTCCAGCAGTTCTGACGCCTGAAGCGCCAGAATATAACTGGAACGGGAAAATTCGAATAAGAATCTGGTGAATATCTGACTTCAGCTTCAGGCTGTCACTGCAGACTGGCAGGGTCGCCTACAGAGCAGCGCTGGTAGCTGTTAATGAAGTAATGCTGTTTTTATTTGAGTCCCATTTCAGAGGGAAGATTTCAGCCACTACCCTGTAACTCAGTTCCTAAGGGGTTAAGCTGACACTCGAAAAGAAGGGGTAGGGGTAGAAAGAGGGAATGGGACAGGGCCCTGGTCTGCCTGCTGTGAGACACAGCGCTGAGCGGAGCCTTTCAGAGCGGTCTGCGAGCCGCGGCTGCCTGAAGAGCGAATCTGCGCCGAGGCTTGTTTTCCTCCTTCAGTCTGAACCGGCCGGCAAATGGAGGAGACACACCTCCACAGGTCGCTGAAAAAACAGCCTGACATTTTCGAAACCGTCCAATCAGCGGGCGAGTCTCAGTGGCCGCGTGCCAAAATAGAATGTTTATGTCCTCGGACGGCCAATCGGAATCAATGAGGGGCGGAGCTTCGCTGAGCTTGCCCGGCTGCACGCGCGGCGAAGAGTGGGCGTGGCGTCGGTCTCGGAGAGAAAAGCAAAACAATCGTTTATTCCTATAACCGGCCGCTTTCCGGGGCTTCGGAGCAGCAGTGGACCCGCCGTGTCAGCGCAGCGCCGCGGCTTTGTGGTCAGCACACTCGTATTAAATGTATCTGTGCCCAGTCCGCTCCGCGACCCGCCGAGAGCTCGTCTTCTGCCTTTAGCGCCGCTCGTCACGTTTAAAATGACTTCCAAGCGCCTGCTCGACAGGTCTCCGCCCGGCGTCAGAGCGAGCTGCGCCGGCGGCATCATCACGCACGCAGGCCACGGCGAGGGGGTCGCGGCCGTGGACTACGGGGTCTTTTGGGCGAGGAAGAAAGGACCCGTACCGGTCAATGGCTTTAACACGAAACTGCTGGACAAGGGGTCCCTGCACGAGCCGAGCAAGGAGAACTCTCTCAATGGAAACCACTTCGCCTCGGGGAGGGAGAAGCTCCACAGCAGGAAGAAGGTAAGCAGCGGTACAGCGGTCGTTTAGGAGCGGTGTGTGTGTGTGAGAGTGTGTGTGTGTGTGTGTGTGTGTGTGTGTGTGTGTGTGTGTGCAGCATGCTCGTGTCGAGGGCGTTCGGCGTTTATCTCAAAGCTACGTGTTGAACTCGTGAAACGCAGGAAAAGTAAAGCCCTGCTTTTTCTGCCCGGAGTGAAATCTACGCGTTTCCCCGGTTCCGTTCCGGTACAGCCCGTTTGTAAGTGTGATGCGTTTATTTTAAGATGGCGACTAACGCATGTTGAAAGTTTAAGGGGAAAAGAGGGCCGGACTGACTCCCCCTCCCCCATCGAGCCGAGCCGAGCCGAGCCGGCCACCGAGAGACAGCCTGTCTGCGCACAGGAAGGGCAGACAGGCGATCAGTCTCCGGCTGCAGTGCAGTGTGGGGTGTCGAGCTCGCACCGCGACATAAACCCCGTTAAAGCGCCGCTCTGCTTATTAAAGTTCGAGGCGCTGTTTCGTAACGTGAGGCTGCGGCGCTGTGGGCGTCACGCCCCCTCACTGCAGCTCCGCTCCACGGTCCGTCCAGCTGAAACTCAGGACTTTAGCGCCGCGGAAACCTCAGCTGTTCATGTTTTATCGAAATACTCTCCTCAGTGTTGTTTTAATTCAGTGTTTTTCGTTTTTAGATGTGTGTTCAGTTTGCACTGCGGCCAAAAAACGATTTTACATGACACACTACTGACATCACAGCACGCGTTTCTGAGGTTTTGACAAGTTTAATCAGAGAAAAAATAAAGAGTAGCGCCACATTTGAAAAGCTGGGGCTGTAATGTTTTATTACACGTTTTATGTACGGCACTAAATCCACATAGACAGGGCTAACTGTGCTGTAATGAAACGTCTGTAGGTCAGTGAGCCATAGATGTCCACATGCTCAGAATAGCACATTGTGACGTAACGTGACGTAATCCATCGCCGTTCATAGTATTTGCTTGCGTCGGTAATACGATGAGTCTCCATGTTGGTAGGTGAGCTGTAACTCCAGCAGAGCTCAACTCATCACTGGTACTGCAGATACAGCCCTGCAGGAGGATAAACACCAACAACAGAGACCAGAATGACCACTAAACACCAACAACACAGACCCCGAATGACCACAAAACACCAACACAGACCAGAATGACCACTAAACACCAACAAAACAGACCAGAATGACCATTAAATACCAACACAACAGACCAGAATGACCACTAAAACCAACAAAACAGACTAAAATGACAACAAACTCCAACAACACAGACCAGAATGATGACTAAACTCCAACAACACAGACCAGAATGACCACAAACACCAACAGCACAGACCAGAATGACCACAAACACCAACAAAACAGACTTAAATGACCACAAAACACCAACAACACAGGCAAGAATGACCACAAAACACCAACAGCACAGACCAGAATGACCACTAAACACCAACAGAACAGACTAAATGACCACAAAACACCAACAACAAAGACTAGAATGACCACAAACACCAACAACACAGACCAGAATGACCACTAAAAAGGTGCAGAGATATGTAGATGCTTTAGATGCGTCTCCAGAAAACGCAGCGAGGACGTTGACGTTAGCTGGACTGGTGGACTGTGTCCGTATAACCTGCATATCTCCGAGTTCAGAACTTTACAGTCTGCGATTTTACAACAACTAACACAGTGGATACCAGAGCTCTTCAACAATAAACTCATACATGTATATAAAGCTGAAGCTTCTTATCATCCAGCTTCTCGTTTGAATTCACCGTTCCACCTTAAGTGGCGCTGCGTTACACTGATTTAAAAGTAGAATGAATTATGAAAGTTGGCGAATAAGAAGCCTCACCTCAGTAAATGCATTGATTGGCCTCAGTATAATCATGTTTAATCAACAAATACCTAAAACCAGGGCTGCCTGGAGGGCCGGTGTCCAGCACAGTTTGGTGGTTTACCTGCTCCGACACATCTAATTACACTTGTCTGTTAATTGCCAGGTTAAGTGGGTGTGTTTGTTTAGGGAAACCTCCAAACTGTGCTGGACACCAGCCCTCCAGGATCGGAGCTGTGCACCCCTGCCTTAAACGTTCACTTGGAAATGTTTAATGAGCAAAATTAAAGTTAACACGGTTTAAAAATGAGATTTAAAAGTGATCCAGAAAACGTCTTTAACCACCTCAGTTGGATCAGTTTTGGCTTTAGTATCTCATTACAAACCACATCAGCGTGTTGCCTGCCAAAATGGTGGCAGCGTGATTGTTACATCATCGGAATATTATCTACAGCCATAACTATCGTCGTATTGCCCACCCCTTGCTAAGAGGGGTCCACAGATGTCTGCACTGGGGCGTGTCTGTCTACCAGAGGCTTTACTAGGATGCCGTCTTTGGGTGGGCATTTGAATGATTTGGGTGGGCAACAACAACAGTTGTCACCTGGCTTGGTGATAATGTGAAGGAGGAGCTCTGACTAAACACACCCACACCTTCAAAACGGCCAATAGGAAAGCAGCGCATTTTAGATGAGCAATAACAAAATGATCTACTATGAACACTCAAAAACCAGCTATAACAGTGATTTTATTCAGGGTTTTATTGGATGGGCGGAGGATTCCTCTCAGTGGGCAACACCCACCCCAGCCCACCTGTAGACACCCCCCCGCTGTCTACTGACCACATTTTCAGTCAGAAGCTGGAGGTTCAGATGCCGTTCTCCAACTAGCAGTCAGTACCTTAAATATCTATATTAACGAATATTGAAAGACTGACCCAGGGCCTGGTCTTTGGGCCACGCCTCCTTGTCAGAATGTAGGTGAGCCAGTCCAGGGCTCGTGTGTGAACGGTAGTGCAGTGTGATGACTGACGCTTTACCACAGACGTTTTTTAACCCTAGATGGGCTGCGCTGGTGAGGAGGATGGGAGAGAGATGGCCTCCTCCGGTGGTGTCCTCAAACGAGGCAGCCCGACTCATCTCCTGGTGTTAAATGGACAGAGGCCAGAGGACCACATACATGTGGAGGCCATGACTCCAGTGAGGAGGCCCCAGGAGCCAAGATGTGTCCTGCCGTTGCGTGTTACGGACCCTTCCCCTGAGGACCCCGATGCTTCCTCTCATATCCCCGTCCCCCGCAACAGGTACGTTTGGATAAGCTTCACTATGTTGCCCTAAATGAGCTCATTCACTGAAATGGAACGGTGTATGAAGTGTATGGTGTGCATTGAATGGTATAGTTTTAGTTGTATAGTAATGGAAAAAATCTTGATATGTATCATGATATGTAGTTTTTCTAAGTTTAAGAACAAGTTGGAACAGATAAAATACAAACAAAAAGTTGATGAAAAATGGCGTAACAGACT
Source organism: Colossoma macropomum (assembly GCF_904425465.1). Classification (NCBI taxonomy): domain Eukaryota; kingdom Metazoa; phylum Chordata; class Actinopteri; order Characiformes; family Serrasalmidae; genus Colossoma; species Colossoma macropomum. The sequence goes on along the minus strand of NW_023494802.1, from coordinate 21,799,439 downwards.
GACATCCATTCAGCTAATTATTTCTATGTTGCTGTTTAATTTAATCTTCATAATTAGTATTAATCTGCCTTTTTTGTCATAAATGCAGTTGTTTTGTGTTATATTACTGAAGATACCCATGATAAACTCCTGTATTGTGATGATAATACATCATATTATATTGCCCATCCCTACTGGACAGCATAATAAGGTATACAGCAAAAGTGCAATTAAAAAGTCCCACATGCAAATTCAGAAAAATTAGAAGTAGCTTGTATCTCTAAGAATTGCACTGAACTCTGATTGGTTTATAGGGCCCTGTTCATGCTGTGTGATACACTATAGGATGCTAAGGTTGTGTATGAGTGTATGAGTCATACAGTTCATGGTGTGGTGAATGAGTCACGTAGAGGGGGACTGTATTATACAGTGTTCAGAAAAGCATCTGCTTGGTTTAAAGATGGTTAATCTCACTTATACTGTAGTTGGTTGGTCTCCAAGCCTGCAGGAAATATCTTACATGTGTCATTATTACCCTGAGCTTGACCCACACTTAGAGATTCCTCTGCCAAGTGTTTGAAAGCCTGATGAGGTGAGATGCAGTTTAACTAGTGGTTTGATGTTGGACTTGAACAAACATGCTTTTCTCCCAGCCCAATTAACTGGCCAGCCTGGTAAGTGCTGCTGTGGTTATATGAGCATAGTTTTCACTCCAGCTTTCACTGCGTCAGTTCATTTTCATAAACTATTCTTAATGCATACTTAATGCAACATGCTTGTAGATGCTGTTTAAGACAGTGACATTGGTAGGTAAGGATGACCGTTAGAGTCAAGCTTGATATTCAAATTAGTAAGGCATTATTCTAAAATACAACCCCCTCAAAAAAACTCTTAAGGCTGCAGGCTGCCACACCTTAGACACCACCAGAGACAGTGACTCCACTCAGCAGCTTAGCCCTGCATAGAGATTAATACAGAGAAAGGTCTGAGTCTAAAGTTTTTTAAGATGAAAAGACACAAACTGATCAGCTGATAACAAGTGTGATAAATTCACTCATATAAATTCACTACATCAGTCAATCAATCAATAAATCTTTATTTAAGCTCGCAATACATTGAGGGAGACCCCCATTTACAATGCAGCCGATCAATACAGAAATCAGGGACTGAGAACTTGGGTAGTACAAAGAAATCAGATGTTATAATAAAGCAATAAAAATCATAATATTAAAATTTTATAAGAAGAAGATACAAATAAATCAATAAATACAGTATAACAATACAGTAACCTAACGAGTAACAGAACAGATAAGGATAAAATAAATAAAGATGTAAATGAATGAAATAAAAACAAACAGAAGATGTAAGACAATAAATTGACAGTAATAAAATAGAATAAAATAAATAAAAATAATGCTCATGAAATAAATAAAAGGAATAAAAAGAATAATAAAAAGTAAATCAGTAGCTAAAATCATATTAAAAGGTAAGTAAAATCAAATATAAGAGTTACAGGCTGTGTGGAGGTGAATCTGTTAAATGTATATGAGTAGAGCTCCTCCTCTGGTGTGCAGCCTTTAGACGGCTGCAGTAATCTTTCTTAAACAGATTGGAACCACCACAACATTATACACAGGTTCTGCGCTGCCCTCTGGTGGAGCATTAAGCTCAGACGTTTCTTATTCTTAAACATGAGAATGTCTTACGTGTGATAGGAACTAATTTGCATATCAAAAATCCTAACTCACTATTCATTTTTTTAACCTTTCATGACTAATTGCTGATAACTGCAGAAATCTGATTATGATCGGATTATTGAGTGCATGTAAACACACTCAATGTTAGCTACTAAGTAAACATACCTAGTAAGTAGTGTGGCTGACCAGCCAGTGTGGCCGCTTTAGGCTTGTGTTGCAAATAATGAACAAGACAATTCAGTGCATAGTTAATATTGATTATTTATATCTCAGTTAATTGTCAGGTTAAATTAAACGATCATGACAGCTCAGCGTTACTATATTACAGTGTTGAACTGGATCCTTTTCCTTGTCGCTTGATTGATATTAGACAACTTGTGGATGAATAACAGGCATCCTAGAATATATCTGAGAACGAGCCAAGGTGTCAGTTCCACCAGTCTTTCCGCTGCATGATCACAGAATCCGAAACTAACAAACCAAAATAAAACATTCCTAATTATTGGCCTAATTAAAAAGAAATCTAGTATTTAGCGCCACAGAGCATCACTGTACCCACAACTCTCTGTTCTCCTAACCACAGATTGAATGATTCTGTATTCAGACTATTTATAGCAGCTGAATCTCATCATCATATGTGTGGACAGAAATGTCTGTGTCGGTATTTAATTATTATTTGTGGAAAATGAAACCGAGGGTGCGAGTGGTGCCTCTGGCAGACGAGCTGACTCCTTGTTTACTTCCTGTCTCGTGTTTATCTCGTACAGTCACTCTAGTTTGATAGATGTGAGTTTGTGAATTACCTGGCCTGGTGACTGTTTGATCTACAGTGACCTGGCGGGTCTGTAAAATGGAGCGTCTGTTTGTGTTTAATGTGTGCGTCTCTGTGTGGGAGGAAGGAGGCGGGGCAGCCAGCAGTAGCTTTTGTGGCGCATCTTCAGCCTCGCTGAGTCGTCTGATCAGATGAAGCTGTGTCATTCTTCCCTCTTTGCTCTCTTTTTCCCTTTGCTCATCTGAGCGATAACCTGCTGCCCTTTCGCTCCCACCAGCATCGCCGTCACCACCGTGAGAGACGCAGCTCTGAGAGAGAAAGGCTGCTTCGGTGATGTGACACTGTTTAGGCTCTGGAGGAGAGAAAAGCTCCAACCATTCTAAAACATGACTTGATCTTTTTGTTTTTACAACCATCAGTTGTTAAGATTGTTAAGGAGATTACAGCCCAGACGTGGTGGGGCGGGGGGGGGGTGCTGAATGAGTGGACTATCTGTGTTTGTGGTTGTGTGGTTGCGCATCGCAGGACAGATTACTTATTAACCAGATCTCACTGAAATAGCAAGTTCAGACACATGAAGCCTGAAACAACCTCTCTGAGGTGGGGTTTGACAGTGGGCTGAGTTAATGCATCACCTTTATTACCTCAGGTCGTCTCTGGAGCCCCTTACCTGACAAATTTCATAACTCATATCTGACCAGTTTCTCATAATGCTTTGAACTTTCAGGGATCAGTTTGTGTGGTTATGTATGAGCATTAACTAATATGTGAAGGTTATTGCTGTCACGGTCATGAAAGACTAGCTGACGATTAATTGTCATAAATAATTGCGATTTAATTGTCTTGTCTTGTTTATTGTTTGCAACTGTTAAAATACAAGCCTAAAGTGGCTGTTTGGCTGATCAGCCACCTTACATGCTGGCTATGTTTCCTAGTAGCTAACATGATAAATAAATAAATGAACATTTTTTGTTTTCTTGAGCCCCATGATGTCCCAAATAATGCATTCAATGCTTTTTTTATTTACATTTATTTGCCTACACACCAATTCACATATTGCTTGTTGCAGTTTAGCACTAAAGGTTTAGTATAAACGACTGCAGGCAGCTTAAATAATTGCAATTAACTCCAATAATTCTCTTTTGCTGTGAAAATTACATTCACATAGTTTTCCATTCAATTGGCCAAGATATGTTTGGAATCCATGTTTTTTTCTTCAGCTTTGCATTGAACTAGCCTGTTACTTCAAAGCTTGTTCAGGTGATTGATGTCCTGATTGATACCTTGTAACTTATAACTTATACGCTCCAAAATGTACAGTAATACCTGAAGCTTTTTTTACCCTGAAACTTGACTTGGGATGCCCTAATGGTTGGAAAAAGCTTCCAGAAAGGTAAGCTAATTCACACTCTACACTCTTGTACTCAGACAGACCACTGAAACAGAGAAAACACATCTTACATCTTTCACCTGTGTTTTACGCCTGCTAGACATCTCTCACTTTTTCTTTTTTATTACCCAACATATTTTCATACATCTGTCTCTTAGTGTGCAGTTCAAGCTTACAGTATTAGGCTACATTCACACCGATCTCTCTGACACGATGGTTCACACTCATTTAGGTAAGTGACTCAAATCTGTCATTAATGTGACAAAGCGGCGTCCTGAAATGACCCTCATGAGCTCATCCTACTCAGTAACGTCACGTGAATGAATCACGTTCATCATCAGCACAAACTAACGAGCAGAACGAGCTTCGCTGAGAAGGTAATTAACTCTGATCAGCTCTCAGCTTCATTATTAGAGCGAGACGAAGGAGAAAAAGGTGAGATGAGCTGCTTTTCCACCGTTTACAGGCTTTAACTTCTGTTCTGCGCTGCTGCCATGGTAACGCTGAATGATGGAGCACGCACAGTGGGACAAAAGGACATGAATTCAGATCTGAGTGTCACATTAAGGTCGCATGGCAACGAATCGGACACGTGTCTGATCTAGGACCACATATGAAAGTGATTCAGATCAGATTTGAAAAGATCAGATTTGTGTCCACACAGCTCTGAAAACATCAGATCTGAGTCACATTAGGGTAAAAAATCAGATTTGCTCCACTTCAGCCTGATAATGTGAACGCAGCTTTGGAGCATTGTTTCAATATCTGATCATTCGATTAGCATGATTGACAGCCATTGGGCTTGAAGTCAGTGTCTCAATTGAGTGATCTTGGTATAAAGCCATTTCCTACAGTGTCCATCTGCGTCCTCAGAGTGGGCCGTTCTTTCTACTAATGCCAACTTTTTGGACCAGCAAACAAGCTCAGGTGACCCTGCAGCACCTTAACCCATTGCATCTGTTTGGACCATGAGTTCCTCAGAGTTCCTCGGGCTTCTCACACAAATGCATGTAATTCAGCGTTAGACATTAACGCTTACACAAGCTCATGTGTGGTCAGAAGATCAGCGCTGGTGATCTTGTTGTTCATGAGGACATTGGCTTTTATTAGCCTTGCTGACAAGTTCAGACATGCCTGTGGAAGCAGAACCGGTAAAGGCTCACTTTGCCTTGGCTGACAGCTCCCAAGGCTGCATGTCTGCGCCTGAATCTGTTGTCCTTTTATCTGATCTTAAGTAAACAGAGAGGCAGAAAGGAAGGTATAAGACTGTAAGTCCAGGAGTGTGAAGCCCTCCTGTTTTCCTTTACAGTATCATCATTAAGGACCGTAGAGGGCTGATATTTTAGTGACAATTATCGTTCCACATTTTCTCCTAGTGTCAACTTTTCCTGGTCTCCATTTATGGATGATTTCCTCCACTATAGGAGACGAAGGCCGTCACATGGTTTTGCACCACTGAATATGCAGCACTGTCAACATGTGCTGCACACCTAATGCACCTGTGGCTTCTAAACCTATATGGTTCTCCTCTGAACTGTTATGCAGTGCTTTTATTGTTCCATGTGATGGTTATGCTTTCAGATTTTCTGAGCGTATAGAGTAAGTCCAAATGGATATGAATATAAAAGAGAAGGAACCGCGGGTCTTGGAGACACTCTTCAAACCGATTTTACCTCCGTCTGAGACCATTACGGAATAAGGATCCTGCAAAGTGTCCCTCCCAGGAGAGAAACCCTTCATTCATGATGAATTGTGATACGCTGTGATGCTTAAGGGTCAATGGACCCTCCCCCAGCTTCCCTCTCTCAATCTGGAACTCATTCTTCTCGCACAGTGAAAAACCCAGCCCCCCTTACACCATGAAGAGCTCAGCTCAGAGTCCTCCACCTCAGCGCTGTTCGTATGAATTTAACTTACAGCCTCTGACTGCAGCGTCCATCATATGTGTCAATAAAGTCTATTTGTACATGTATATGCATACATATCATAGTCGGTTGAAATCTTCCTCTGAAATGGGACCCTCAAATAAAAAGAGCATCACTTCATTAACAGCTACCAGCGCAAAACAGAGGGCTGAGGGCTCAGTGGTAGGGGCGAGGGGTGAAATGGGACTGGTCCCAAGACCTTGAGGTTGCAGGTCATATGAAATAACTCATGTTACTATGGCAACTAGAGCTGGGTGCACACCTTGACCTGTCAGCAAAATACATATCTAAATGAGATCTCAACAGTAGCAGCACTTTCTTGTTTGACTGCTAGCAAATGTTCTACAAACAAGAGCGTATAGATTTCAGTGAAACTGCATAAGATTCCGATCCAGTTTTTGATGGTTTTACTCTGATTACCATTTGCTTTGTTGTTATGACTTCAAGAATCCAAACAGAATCCAAACTCTGCACTTTTCACCACTCATATGTAGCTCAGGATGAGTCATTCTTGAAGCTGAGTATAGGAACTGAAAGTTTCATAACCCGTATTTTAGGAGACGCTGTTTTATGTTTACAGTCTAATGGCTGTGTTAATCCCCAGTACCGAAAAGTTTCACAATCCAAACAAGGAGCCAGATCAATTGAGCACCTCCTCGTCCTGGTCAGGCATCATATTAGCTCTTGAAAACCATCTCTGCTGATGTAGCACTTGGTAGTAAAGGTAGATTTCTAGTGGTGTTTTTACAGGAACGTCAATGCAAATGAACACAGGTGCAACTTCATAATTAACATATAACCAGCACAACATGACCGTGTGTTTGGCTCACATGCTTTTTGCATTAAAGCCCGTTTCCACAAGATCAGAGAGTTTTTTCTCTGAATCTGGTTCAAATCGTAACTCATTAGGTCAAAAGAATTACTTTCTTTAGATGTCGACTTAGTAACACAAAATAATGATGTGGAAATAAATTGTTATTACTTGTTCAAGAGGAACCCAATCACTTCTATATTGATTATTTGTATAAGTAATTACTTTTGAGAAAATATGACATTATTTTGGCAGAATACATCAGACATTTAAGAAATTAAGTAATTATTTTTTACTTCCTGTTTTGAAACATGTTTATTTTTAGCTGGAGGTCCTTTACCAAGTGCACAGTTCAGAAGCGCTATTGTAAAATCCCTGTTCAGTGTCACTGTGCACATCTTGCTCGTTTGGAAACGGTTGTATTTTGAACTCTTGGTGAGTGTGTCCTGCTCCATGCAGAGCATTAAAGGATGACTGCTACCACAGCACACATGGAGCTTTAATGCTAATGAAGTAATGAAATAACCAGTAGCTTTATTAAAGCAGGGCCAGAGCAGTTTTGTTTGGAAAAGAAAACTCACATTATTATTTGGTCTAAACCTGCTCGTAAGACACTTTAATAGTCTTGTAAAATGTACCAGAAGTATCATTGTTTGTTTTTCTAAAACCAGTGTTTGTTTTTTTATTTCATTCATCAAATTAAGCATAATGTGATGTGACAGGCGTTTACAAATGTTATTTTCTTGATCAAATATAAATAAACAGGCACCAATAAGGCCATTTTTTCACAGGTGTTAAATGACGCACTTACTGTCAGTCTTGATAAATTGGAGTAGGTGATTTATTAATAATATCCTAGTATTTTGTGTTTTGAGCATGAAACTCCTATAAATGCGTATACAGTGAGGCAGAAGAGCAGCGATGGCACTTGTTATTGTGGGCGGTAAAGGCAGATTTAGTAAATCGTGACAGCCAATTTTTAATGTTCCACAAGCCCATTTCCATTTCCAAAAATGGGATGCTGCACAAAATGTAAATAAAAAACTGAATCCCAAAACATATATTTAATTGAAAATAGTAGAAAGACAATGGGCTTCGGGCTTGTTTCAAAAAAGTTGGGACGGGGGCCTGTTTACCACAGTGTTACATCACCTCTTCTTTAACAGCACTCTGTAAGCGTTCGGGAACTGAAACAAACAATTGCTGTAGTTTTGAAAGTGAAATGTTTCCCATTCTTGTTTGATACAGGATTTCAGCTGCTCAACATTTGGTGTCTCCTTTTGTTGTATTTTTCATTTTATAGTCCGCCAGATGTTTTCAGTGGTGACAGGTCTGGACCGCAGGCAGGTCAGTTTAGCACCTGGACTCTTTTAATACGGAGCAGTGCTGCTGTAATACATGCAGAATGTTGTTTTACATTGTCTTGCTGAAATAATCAAGGCCTTCCCTGAAAAAGACGTCGTCTGGATGGCAGCATACGTTGCTCAAAAACTTGTAGATATCATTCAGCATTAAAGGAGCCTTCACAGATGTGTACATCACCCATGCCATGTGCACTAATGCCCCCCCAGACCATCACAGATGTTGGCTTTTGAACTGTGTGCTGATAACAAGCCAGATGGTCCCTCTTATTTTTAGCCCAGAGGATGCGGCATCCATGATCTCCAAAAAGAATTTCAAATGTTGATTCATCAGACCACAGAACACATTTCCACTTCCCCTCAGTCCATCTTAAATGAGTTCAAGCCCAGAGAAGGCGGCGGTGTTTCTGGATCCAATTTTTAGTATAAGTTTTACAATTTTAAAAAGTAAAGTTTTAACTGCCGTTTGTAGATGCATTGATGAACTGTGTTCACTGACAGTGGTTTTTGGTTTGTGGAGCCCACACAGTGATTTCCTCTACAGAATCATGTCTGTTTTTAATGCAGTGCTGCCTGAGGACCCAAAGATCACAGCAATCCAGTATTGGTTTTCCGCCTCGTCTCTTACATACAGAGATTTCTCCAGACTCTCTGAATCTTTTAATGATATTATGAACCGTAGATGATGAAAAGCAGAAGTTCTTTGCTGTTTTATGTTGAGAAACGTTATTCTTGAACTGTTGCACTATTTGATGGTGCAGTCTTTCCCAGAGTGGTGAACCCCTCCTCATCTTTACTTCTGAAAGACTCCGCCTCTCTGAGACACTCTTTTATACCCAATCATGTTTCTGACCTGTTGCCCATTAACCTAATTACATCTTTACTGGTCTTTTATTGCCCCTGTCCCAACCTGTCCAATTTAAATCCAATTTAAAATGGCCATTTATTTAAAAAAAACAACAGAATTTCTCAGTTGCAACATTTAATATGTTGTCTTGTGCTACTTTCTGTTAAATATAGATTTAGATGACTCGCACATCATTTGCATTCTGTTTCTATTTACATTTTGCAGAGCATCCAAATTTTTGGAAATGCGGTTGTTTTACTGCATACTTGTATCTAAACCAACATTTTTTGGGGAAATGGTTCCTATAAAGATGAGAAGACAGACAAAACATCCACATACATTTAAACCTCAAATAAAATGAAACCACGCTATTTAGCGTTAAAAACTATATAATGAAAAGAAACCCTCACGCAGTATTAGCTGTTTTTCTCATTGTCGGCAGTGTTTAGTGCCACACAGAGGAGGCAGACTACAGACTTCATTTACACTCACCGAGTCAAAAAGTCTCTCATTGTTGTTTAGTAGTCTCTTCAGAGAAGTCTAATTCAGGTTTCCACACGTTGCAGCTTATACAGAATGTAAAGGCAATACTGAGATTAACGAACAGTAAATTTAATGACAGCACTAAAATGTGCATTATATCCAATTATCCCATTAATTTTGTCATCTCCTTTGCTGTAATGATTCTTAATAATGGTCTGTTTGAGATTTTATTGTAAACGCGGTGTATAAAATGTGGGTGTGGGTTCTTTGACAGGAACATTAAAGATGGAGAAAACCTTTCTCCGCTCTGTGAAGCCTGCAGAACATACTGATATATCAATGAAACTAATCTGCTGGGTGGGTGGCATCAGAAGTGACCTCAGACATCAACATCAGTGTGGTCTCGTGTGCTTGGAAATGAGAAAAGTGGGAAAGAGACTGAGAAACGAGTGTGTTGTGTAACAGATCCAGAGTCTTATATGGGGATTCTGGCGTGTATTTGGTTGTTTGTGTCGAAGGAGCGTGTTTTCTTTGGCTTCTCAGCCTCGTTCACTCTGAGCTGTTTCTCATAACTCTCTTGATTATGTCTGCATTTATTATTTTGCTCATATTGTTATTTAACAAACCAACACAAACCAACCTGATGCTTTAAAGACTCACTGAAACGTGGTGTGTTTGTCCAATACTGCCCTGCTGGATTGATTTTGCTCTCCGTTCCACAGTCTGTACATTTGTATTTGAGTGTTTAGCTCTCTGGGCAGTCAGTGGTCACCTTAAAAAGATTTTGTAGCTCTCCTTTGGTCACTCCTTCAAACAGAGTTCACATAATGAATTAGTGTCAGCCTATATGTGTCAGTAATACAGGTCCACGATGAGGCTACTCACGACAGCGACGCTCAAAGCGCTGATCTGATGCCAGGTACCAGTGCAAGTTTGACAGCAGCAGAAAATGCTAAATTGGAAATCTGTAACAGATCAAGCCTGAAATATTGCACAATTGTTTATAGTACTATATAATGTACAGCACAGTAGGTCACAGCAGTGGCCACTTGTAATCCAGTGTTAACATAAGAACAACGAGTAGCTTGCTGTCCCTTAGAAACCTAAAATGTTGGTATTTTTTGGGTCAATTACAATCACAGCTGCAAGTATAAAGTATTTACATGACACAGTCACACATGCCATATGTTGTTATTTTCAGGAGACCCTGGGCTACTCAGATACGCCATTGTTTGACACGTAAATGCTAACAGAAATTGGATATCAATATGAATTTGGGTTATATCTGATCAACAATTTACCTAGCACCTGCTAAATTTTGTATTTTTTTAATTATAGAGATCTTGAAAACAAGTGCAGTCGTAGTTATCTTTTCAGAAATTGTTAGTCTGAAGCTGAAAGTGCTATCATTTTGATGGTGATTAATTTTATTGGTAATTATGAGTAAAAATAAACAATTATAAGTATAAGTCGGACATGTTTTTATATTGATTTTCTGTACTCTTGGATTCAGACTCAGTGCTAAAACTCTTATACACAGCAAGACAGGCTTTATTTTTAATTACAAATTGAGTTTCATATTTAATATCAGATGTTTTTAAAACTCAAATTCAATGTAAACTGAAAGCCCTTTGTTTATAATATGAAGGCTAAAAGCAGAGGTGTAGTATAACAGTAGCGAGTGGGTTTGGGTGATTTTGGAGCTGATCTCTGGCTGATTGATGGTCACAGGTGGGTGAAATCGCTCTGGATGGTGAGGCGGAGTCTGATGAGTGATCTGATGTGTGAATCATGTCGCTGTTTTAGCCCTTTGTTGGAATATGAAGGCCAAACAGCAGAGCAATAATATCAGGATTTTAGGTGATTTTCCGAGCTGAATGACTCACTGATGCTGACGTTGCAGCTCGATGACATCAGGCTTTAGTTAGGGGCGAATCTGCTGAATGTCCTGATATGTTGATCATGTTTGTATCTTAAACCGTTCTGAAGTTCAGAAGACTAGAAGTGACCTACCGTTTTGCCTGCAAATTGCGTCTCCGGGTCCTAAATATTACAGTGGACTTACAGTTCCTTTATTTTAAATAGTGAACACACATTTGGTGATCTCAGATAGGGATGCACCGACATCGGAATTTTGGGATGCGGCTCCATAAACATGTCCAATGCTGACTATTTTTTAAAGCAATTATCTGCTGATAGCCATGTGATTCTGATATCCTTGAGCATCCCTACCCTCAGATGACCATCTTGTGTGATTTGTTTTTAATTAAAATAGCTCATTTTAAAGCTTAGTAATTTTTTTAAGAAAAGAAAGTTTAATTAGACTTGGTATAGGCCGATACTCAAAGTTTCAGTGTCAGTATTGGAAAAGAAACGGAGGTATCCCTCCCTGTCCGTAACGAGATGTTAGTGCTCACTGTTCTGTCAACGAAACAGACAGAAGGCTACATAATCTCTGCCCAGTGTGCACACAGCAAGTCTAGATTAGCAGCATGATGACCACATGGGCATCACTTCAAGGTGTCCCTGTCAGGGCTGCCAGCTGGGCTTTGCCTCGCACCATTGTGAATATTTACCACCTAGATGTCACTGAGCTGTCTTGCACGTTGTGTCCTAAGAGCTGGTGAAGAGCATAGTGGTCTGCATGACTCTCGTCTCTGTTTCTGGGTTGCCTGGATGTAAAGTGCCATATATATATATCTATGGCATGGCATATGTATGTATGTACTGTGTGAATCATATAACATAGCCCCTCTTCATATATGATTGCACTTTTAGGATAAAAACTTTAATTGTTTACAAAATTCTTAACAGTAAAAATAATAAATACTTGTTAAATAACTATTAGCTACAAAACTTCTGTCGAATATTAAACATGAAGTACTTGCTCACAGTCCTGTGCGACACGTAGACATCATCACATCGACATCTCCCCTCATGTAGTGGAGCTTTTCCCTTTCTTGCTTGTTTGAGATCTTCAGTGAGTGAAATGTCTGCTAAATGAGGTTTGTGACTAACTTGGCCAGTGAAGAACGTTCCACAGAGCCAAAGCAGCAGAAAACAGGTCACTGTGCAGTCGGGGTGGGAGTTACGGCAAAAATATAACATCACGGTACTCAATATACATCATAACGTTTTGTTTTCTAAGGTATTGATATTGATATTGACATATTGATATGTTTGAACAGCACAAAAAGAACCTGTAGCGCCATATTTAAAACCACAAAAAGTATGAATTCAGTGATTTATATTCAAATTAAAAGATTTGATTTCAAATTAAACAGGGCTAATTATGGTCTTTTTCTGGTGAAACATGCAGTTAGTACTCTTTATATTGACAGTATCAACAATATGCTCAGAGAAGTACATTGTGATGCTGAAGTGGGCGATATAGCCATACATTTATATCACAGCATGATTAATATTCGTGCTGCTCCTTCAACAACAGACTGAATTAATTTACTTCAGACTGCAACTTACTGCCTGGTGTGAAAGGTGAGGGAGCTGCACTGTGGTTTTCTCTGTATGTATGTTGTGTTTTCTGCACTCATTTCAGGCATAAATGCCTCAAACCTCAGCAGATGGTGCTTCGCTTCGCAGAAAGATAGTTATATAAATATACGACTGTATCACTACTGTATAATACTATATCACTTATTGTCACTCTGGTTACACAAATACCATTTTAAAAGCACTAGCTAGCCTCACTAGCTGTCTGAGACTCATCTATTGTTGCTGCTCTTCTTCTCACTAGCCTGTGATAAATCTGACCACCACACAGCCATGTGGTGAGAGAGCCCAGCCTACGTCCACAGGTGCTGTGGTGCGATGGGAAATACAAAAACACAGATACTCAACCAGGGTACAGAAGGTTCTGGGTTTGGATTACGGTGCCGCACCGTTCTGCTCAGTGGAAAAACCTATTAAATGCACATTTCACTTACTCAAAACTGATATGAGGACAAAAAGCCCCCAAAAACCAGCAGGAACTGAAAATGACTGGATAACTCACCTGCATGAGAGTCACCAGGGGAGATTCCCTCCATATGATCTATGAGTCATCGACGCTAAAGAATCTGCAACCAAGCACTGAACATGACTTTCAGATTATGTTAAATTGTCCAATTACTTGTTTTCCCTCGGTAAAAGGAGGCTGTTTTTGATTTCTGAAAGGGTCCCCCAATAGAAATGAAAATGCCCTTTAATTAAGCCACTTAAACCTCAGCCAACATCAAAATCATGTCACTGTCCGATTACTTATGGACTGAACCTACGTATTATGAGTGGGCAGTGTTGAGACTGGGACAGCTGCTGCTGTCTGAAGGCCTGATTGGACAGCGTTTCATCAAATTACATGGAAATTCTTAGACACCCACTCAGGAGCTGTGATTTCGCTCGGTTCTTTGAGAAACCCATGGTTTTAATGTGGAACCGGCTGATTTGTTCAAGTATTACTTAACAGTCTTTCTGTGAATATACAGTACAGAGAAGAGTCTCAGAGTCTCTGTTTGGTATGATTGTGTATATTATACATCTGGACATGAAGAACCTTCATGAGCTCCTCTATCCAAACTTGCACTCTTACGTAATCTCTTACACCACATGACAGTTGGAAGAACCATTTCTTTCTCGGTGAGTAAGTGGCAGTATCAGCTGCATTGTTGGAAAAGCAACAGCTGCAGTTCTCTCTTGATGTGCCTCTCCCCCTTTTTCCTTTCTTTCCAGCTGAAAAGCAGGCGTGCAAAGGCCTTTCTAGGCTTTGCAGTATTGTAAAGGGGTTGTTTTCTTGTTTGCCTGTTTTGTATAATATTGAGAAAAGTGTATCTCTGGTATGTTTGGCCTTTGGAAAGTAAACCGGTGGCTTCTCACTGTCCGTCTCATCTTTTCTTCATCTCTGTGCCTAATTCACTGCCCTGTGTGTCCGGCTCTGGGTCATGGCACCAGATTCAGCTTTAAATACCAACAATATGAGAACCTTTGCTCAGGATCAAGATCTTCTGTCTTCAACTGTTTGTTCTTTCCCCTAATGGAAATACACCCACATACATTCTGACAAACACACACAGCCATAAACTCAATCCCAGTGAAATCAATTTTCATATTCTCTGGCTTCTTAAGTGATTCCCCTTCAATACGTCATGGCAACAGACTGTGAAATGAGGCGCAGCCTTCAAAGGGCAAGAGGTTGCAGAGCCATATGACTGAGACAGATGACGTCTCCATCACAGTAAACGCATTCAGACACTTTATTTGGGTAGCCCACTGTAGATGCTTTGCAGATGCTTACCTTGGATTCAATTTACGTTCAACTACATATATATATTAAATTTACATTCATCTTTTCTAACACTAAACCTGGCTCTAATCATAGCCCTAAACCTAAACCTCAACCCAAAACCTAAATCCTCATCCTAACTCTGACACTGTCGAGAATCAACACCAGGTAATCTGTTAATAAAGTTAATAAAGTGGGACCCAAAATTCTGTAAAAGTTGGAGACTAAACTTCCAGTTGCTGCCACATTTCTATTCATAATTAGAAGAGAAGATCATTTTAAAATTCATCAAAAGTTCTTGTTTGCATTCAGTCACAAACAAGTGTACAAATATTTTGTTGTTTTGTTGTAGAAACAAAATACAGTGATGTGCAAATCATATAAACCCTATATTTAATTGAAAATAGTACAAAGACAACATATCAAATGTTGAAACTGAGAAATTTTATACATTTTTTTTTTTAAATATTTGCCCATTTTGAATTTTATAACAGCAACTTGTTCCAAAAAAAGTTGGGACGGGGCAACAAAAGGCTAATAAAGTTGTGTAATTCTAAAAAAACACCTGGTGGTTGATTGACAACAGGTCAGTAACATGATTGGGTATTAAAGAGCATCTCAGAGAGGCGGAGTCTTTCAGAAGTAAAGATGAGGAGGGGTTCACCACTCTGTGAAAGACTGCACCATCAAATAGTGCAACAGTTCAAGAATAACGTTTCTCAACGTAAAATAGCAAAGAACTTTGCTTTTCATCATCTACGGTTCATAATATCATTAAAAGATTCAGAGAATCTGGAGAAATCTCTGTATGTAAGGGACAAGACCAAAAACCAGCATTTGCTGGCCGTGATCTTTGGACGCTTAAACGGCACTGAATGGCACAGAAATGCTGCCACCTTCTCTGGGCCTGAGCTCATTTAAAATGGACTGAGGGTAAGTGGAAAAGTGTCCTGTGGTCTGACGAATCAACGTTTGATATATAGGGGGGCATTAGTGCACATGGTATGGGTGACGTGCACATCTGTGAAGAGTCCAGGTGCTAAACTGACCCGCCTGGAGTCCAGACCTGTCACCACTCATAACGTTTAGTGCATTATGAAATGAAAAATACGACAAATGAGCCCCTGAACTGATGAGCAGCTCCTAAACTACAGCAGTGTCTCCTCAGTTCCCAAACACTTACAGAGTGTTGTTGAAAGAAGAGGTGATGAAACTCAGTGGTAAACAGGCCCCCGTCCCAACTTTTTTGGAACATGTTGTTGGCATCAAATTCAAAATGGACATATATTTAAAAAAAAAGAGAGAATTTCTCAGTTTTAGCATTTGGTATGTTGTCTTTATACTATTTTTAATTAAATATAATGTTTGCATGATTTGCATATCATTGCACTTTGTTTTCATTCATATTTTGCACAGCGCCCCTTTTTTGGAAATGGGGTTGCAGAAGATGAAATATTTGATTGTGATTTGAATTTCTCAAGAAATTCAAATTGAAGATCTTAAGACACCTAATTGAGCTCTGTATATTGAACTTGGTCTGGCCTGTAGTGCAGGATAGAGTCCGTTAAATCAAGCGGCTGGCAAAACAAACAAGCTGGCACGATTCTGGAGAAGCTCAACCGTTTTACCCCTTACTAAAGCAGATCAAACGTACCAGAGTTTTAGTTTCATTTGTATGGACCCCAACATTCTTTGCAAGGCCAGAAATCTACATTATAATCTTAAGTGCCAGTGATTGTACAAAGGGAAGGATGAAATAAACAAAGCACCAAAAAATCATGTGGCATAGAAAGAGAATAAAAGCATGATAATTTGCATAATATCAAACAAAGCTGTTGTCGCAATGTACAATAATATCAGTTATATCAGTTAGTGTGTAGCTGAATATTATGCAGTTCCATTTAAATAGTGTATCAGAAAGAAAGACGTCTTTCCTTCTAAGGGTTAATATGTAAGAATGTTTATCTCTCCTACACAGGTTGTGTTTTGTTGCTCTGGATTTGCATTGTTCAGTGCTAATTCAGCCCTGACCACCTCCCACCCACTGTGGCTACAAACCATAGGCAAGTTTGGAACTGGTTAGGGTGGTTTTGCTACTTTTACCTTCCACCACTTTGCGTATGTGCCGACACTGCACTTTTGTTACAAACATTGGTCCAAGTCTTGCTTTGCGCTCACTCACATACCCTCTCAAGCATTTCCACACTACGGCTTCAAAGATTGAATTAAAGGTGCTCAAATTCTTAAATGAGGTTACATGAATAGCTTAGTCAGCATGTCTGAATATGTTGGTGGAGAAATTAATGCAGATATGTGTCCTTGTTGCAGTGTGAAGAGTTTTTGCCAGGGAACGACTGGATTAGTAAACAACCTTTTATGAAATGAAAGTAAACCCCAGAGTGCACAGCCTGCACTATATGAGAATCCTGTGAAAGTTTTTTTGGAAATCTCCCAGTGTCAGACCTTGACATTAAGTTAAGTGACCCTTTATTAATCCCACAACAGGGAAATTCATCTCTGCATTTAACCCATCCGTGCAGTGAAACACCACATACACACTAGGGGGCAGTGAGCACAATTGCCCAGAGCGGTGGGCAGCCCTATCCACGGCACCTGGGGAGCAGTTGGGGGTTTGGTGTCTTGCTCAAGGGCACTTCAGTCACGCACTGTCAGCTCAGGGGATCAAACCGGCGACCTTCCGGTCACAGGACTGGTTACCTAACCTCCAGCCTACGACTGCCCCTAGTTACACTCCTTTTCAAACTTTGATCATTTGCATTTTTGACAGTTAAAGGTGGGATCATCAATATTTATGTCAATCGTTTTGTAATATTTAGCAGAATTCTTCTCACATTCTGGCAGCTGTGAATAAAATATATGCTGAGGGGAAAAAGGCCGATCACTGTGGCTGCATCAGACTCTCTAAACGATGGAAAAAACAAACAGTGTAGACGACCCCAGCATTCGTCCAATCAGGATGTAACGCATTATTTACAGAATTACCCACCTCTTTCAATCGGATAGAAACTGTATTCTGAATGGCCTCAGTCGGACTAGGCTATTCCGAATGGTGTTTACATGGACGTATTCTGTTCCGATTGAGCTATTAGTCGGATTATTAATGGATTATTAGAGAAGGTTAAGGAAGGGTATGAAGTGAGGCTGACTTTGATCTGATCAGACGCCTTCTGAGGCTCGCAAAGTGGGTTCTGGGCTTCAGTGAACTCAGGTTGACAAGGGTGACATTGGCTAGCTAGCTTTTTAGTTTGATAATATTAGCTGGATAATTAGCTCTGTCATTGTCCAGTAATGGCACCATTTGACAGTTGATTCCGACTACATTAGCACATTTTAACAGCCATACGACAGCAGCACTGATACACACACACATGACCATGTGGATGTATTTTAAACACTTCTAGGGTCTTAAATACGCTGCGCCACCATGGTACGTTGGATCTAAGGGAAGCCGGATTGCAGGATTTAGCACAGACTGCTCCAAGACTCAAAAGGTCATGGATCTGTGCTTCAGGGGTTTCTTGGTATGTAGGTGGGCTGTGGCGCTATGACACCACCAAAGAGAAGCTCTCGAGCCACACGGAAATAATTAACGAGGAGCTTATTATTTGCTTTAAACGTCTAAATTGATAATGTAGAGAGAAGCTGGCCAAGCCTATTTGTGGTAGCACATGGGATATATAAGTATATGATTTTGTTCTAGAGAACCACATAGCATAGCTGCATTACCCAAAACCAACAAACAGGCACAGCGCTGTCTCCTGAAACCATTTCCTTCTGCTTGGATTGGATGGAACCAACTAGAATCAACTCCATTTGGTTCTGTTTTGAGGATGTGTTTTCATGGAATAATCTGTGACCCACACAGTTGTGTTACACGCATGGAATACATACAGCGAGCCACATCCTCCTTTATGAGATGAAATTTCAGTAATTGTGGCTTCTGACCTTCGGCATAACTATGAGTGTTCTCAGGTATAGCAGCCATGACTGCTTTATTTAGTATTATTTTATATTACAAACGCATAATTATATTAGACAAATCGCTCACAAAGCAGAGTGAATTCACAACACAAGAGATGTAAATTGTGTTTTGGGAATGCAGGGACTTTTGTGTGGAAATTACTAAAAAGTTAGAGCTGGAATTATGTGACTTGTTCTCTTATAGAAGCATAATTAATGAAAATCCCCAGGGTGAGGACCGAGTGTTGGTTAAAAGGAACAGGTCTGACTTCTGAGGCTGTGACCAAAACTTCTCTAATTTCAGGGACTCCCCACCTCTAAACAGACAAAAGTCCTGTTTCCTCCACAGTGGTCTACATTATTACCTGATAACCAGCGTCTAAGGAAGTTTCCAAATGCAGTCGCGGCCGTCTGTGATGAGGAGTCCAAAGGATGGCGTATTTACACTAACATGTTCTTATAAATATACACCGAGGGGCGACTCAGCAGTGCGTGGTTTGTTCGCGTCATGCCTAAGAACATCCTTCCCCGTGGTAAAATCACAGTAATTCACAGCTTCAAGTGGCTTATTTCTTTATGTTGTAGTAGCTGTTGTGAGGTTGGACAAGCTTTGCAAAAAGTTGGCAAAAATTGGCTAAATAACTCAGTTATTAGTTTCATGGGTTATTTGATCATGTAATCAAGCTAATGTTGCATGAAGGCAAATTTGGCAAAGCCTGCCTAGCAGTGTAGTCTAGTGTCTAGTCTAGTCTAGTCTAGTCTAGTGAGCTAGTGTAACGTAATAGTAATTCCAAAATAGTAACTTTGCAGGAGACGGCAAAAACAGTCTTTCAAGGGAAGTTAGAGATTTTATTCCAAGTGATTTTAGGGTTTTTCTGTTGGTCCATTCATAAAATTTTGACACAATATGAGTTGTGAGCTACAATTTCTATTTAGGCTGTGTAGGATTTTTGTCAGCGTTCTGTAAAGCTGGTCTAATTTTGCAATATTTGCAATGAAAAAATGCATTTGTAGGCGAGCATGGGTAGGCCGATAATGGACATCTGTTTGGTCACATATCCTAAGTGTGTGCAGTTGTCCTACATTACTGCGTGAGCAGCAGCCCTAAAACTGCAGTGACTGGCTGCATTAAGGCCTCATTTTGCCTGATTAGCAGCTGTTGCTGGATGGGGCAGGTGTGAATTAACAGCAACCAACATTGAGTTGGGAACTAGTCAAATGTTGAAAAAAACATTTCCACATAGCAGTATTTTTTTCTACCATATCCTGTTCTGTAATCTGTGAACTTTCAGTTTTTATTTTTATTTTATTTTCCTTCCACTTATACACTGGATACATAGTTTTGCACAGATGTCATCAAAATTTTGCCTGATGAGGGGAAGTTCAACTCTACAGCTTTGTTTGTTCAGCTATTACTGCTCTCTTTCCTCACCCCTGCCCACCCCCGCCTCAGCCCACCCCACCCCCACCCCCGCTCTGTCTGACATACTACTTTAGGGCTATGTGGGCAGAATGCAAAGATTTGCAGAGGCTGAGTTCTTATTCTATAATTGAAATTAATGCCCAAAATTAGCATTCACTCTCAAGTAGCGGGAGGTTTGCAGTGCGTCTCCTCCTCAGCTTTTTCAAACTCACTGCAAACTCTCGAAAGTGAGAGACCTTTATTTTTGTGTGAAAAATATAGACCGAGCTTTACCAGCTATACCATCTTTATATTCAAATGTCCTCCCCCGGAGCTCGATGGGAGAGGAGCGCTCTGTTTCTGCGGTGTTTAGGGTTTCACACCAGTTTAGTCCGGCGCAGTTCGGCTCCCATAAATAATGTAGGCCTGTATTTACCGTGCAGTGTGCAGGGTAATTGCATGACCCAAGGGGGAGAGAACGAGAGAGAAAGAAAGAGATGCAGAGGGGGGAAAAAAAAAGCAGACCGCATTTAGCTGGAAATAAAATCCTGCTCAAATGGTTCTGGGAAACGGAGCGCTAGTTCCGAGATGTTCCTGCAACACGTCTTGAAGGCCCAAAAAAAGGCCACAAATGTGGCATGTGCTTTGATATAGCATGTTATTTGCATTTTCTTGTTTTATTGGTCACGTCTCCCGGCTCACTCTAAATTCAGTTCAGCTTTTGAAAGAAGGCCTGCAAAATTCACTGCATGCAAAATACACAGTTGACCTAAAGCTCATTGTTGGATGAGCGATGATTGGTGTGGAGAGTGGCCTGCTGATGGATCCACCAATATTCTTTCCACCACTGTCCGATGCCCAATAGGCACTCTGGCCTGTCCCTTTTAAACAAGGGTGTCATTTTAACCGCCCATTCCTCTGGATTAGCACCGAGGCTAGTTACCAGTGCAGTTCCATTGGGGGTTCACTGTATAGAATGGCCGGACTGTGAGACCCCTGACCATGTGTATGAGCATGTGGTCTTATGGCACGATCAGTCTGCAGTAATATACATCAGCCCAGCGTGTAGCGACTCGTCCAAAATACATCATGGTGCTGATCATGTTATCACGTTGTTTGCCAGTTTCAGCTCTGAATGATTGTCATGAGGTTGAAATCCTTAACTGCCAACATTCATCCGGCACCCTTTGACATTTGGATTGGGAGTTTAGATGCAGACATTCATCGTCTAATCAGTAAATGGATCCTCCCTTCCAGTTTTATTCTTCAGTAACACTGAAGGCCTCAGTCTTTGTGAAGAGTGAAGCGAAGCTCTGACGAGTCAGCGAGAGCCGTACGAATGGAGCTTCTGTTGTGAGAAGAGACTCTTCAGCCCAACAACACAGCCTTTATCTGCAGCTCTGAGAGAGCCTGTTATGATTGGGATCGTGGCTGTACAGTCGAGAATGACCCTCACTTAGTCACCTTGCTGACCATTGTTGTCTTGTTGGTCCTGTTTGAACTTTTGTTCTGTACTTTATTTGTTTTTAATTAATTTTATTTGTGTTAAGCCGGGGTTGCACTACACGATTTTACCCCGACTTTATCCCTGATTTTCAGTCTGGCTGAGTCTGAGCTGGTCAGCTGTAGTCTGCAGATGTTTGGGTCAGTCAGAGTCGACAGTTGGAGAGAGAATGGAGTCGTGTTTGAGGGGCGCAGACTGAGATTTTTGGCCTCACGACTGCGTTTCGGAGTCGGAGTTTGTCAAACTCTCTGAGTGTAATCTAGCGTAAACTGGTCAACAACTCAATCTGAACGGATTCCTGCAACAGCCATTGAAAACAGAGAGCACAATCGAGTTTATGTACATTTAAAACTCTAGAAATACCAAAACTGAACACATTTTTAAATACATGATTCTCACTGAAACATGTTTACCTGCTGCTTCTTCACTGTATCAGCGCAAACGGCAGAGAAAACAGCAGCGGCTCATGTTTGTTTATTTGCGTCTCCTAGTAACGGGAGAAAGCGAGAGTTTGCACGAGTTCTGTGAGTTCAGTGAGCTCCGTTCAGTTCAGCAGCAGCTGAAAAGTTGCGTAGTGTGTGATCCCTAATTGTTTAGTGTGGATCCCCAATATTTCAGTTGCCCAAAAAAAATCTGCAAAACCAGTCTGATACTGTGAGACGCCCAGTCTGTTGTAATCTGTTCAGACTGTAAGAGTCGTGTACTGAACTCAAGGCTTTAGAGAGTCTTTTCTCCGTGTCGTAGCGTCGCCGGTTCATACCAAACGATCATTGTACTTTTGATCCTGTTTGAACTTTTGCGTTTTTTTCTGCCCGTCATACCATTTTTACCCAGTCAGAATGATCTGTGTACTCTTGGCGGTTTAATTATGTTTTTAATGGGTTTTTGTTTATGGATAATTGTCACTCTTATTTTGTCTTATTTTGTCTTCCCCTTTTCTGTGGTATTCTTCCCAGGCTTTTATTCCTGCCCAGCAGTTCGCCTTTCTTCCTATTGTTAGCATTGAATGTTTCATAGCAAAGACTGGTGTTTGTTATTATTTGCCTTTCTGGGGGTCTTGTAGAATGGCCTGTTATGTGTGCTTGATGGGAATGTTTGATGAATACAGTCAGAACCACAGGGTTTAAATGCACCATTGAGGTTGCAGAAGCCATTTTGCCCTGCAGTGGACACCGCAGCATTGGAGGTCATTGT
Organism: Colossoma macropomum; assembly: GCF_904425465.1. Classification (NCBI taxonomy): domain Eukaryota; kingdom Metazoa; phylum Chordata; class Actinopteri; order Characiformes; family Serrasalmidae; genus Colossoma; species Colossoma macropomum. Next base: position 21,776,818 of record NW_023494802.1, on the reverse strand, counting down.
GCCTGTTGGTAAGAATTCTCAGCCTTGTTGTCCAGCATAAAGAGCTGGCCAGCTCTCATTCTCGCAGATTGTTCTGATTTGTTAAATTGTTTTGTTTCATATTTTCATCACTCTTGATTTTACCGTGTACACCCGGCTGTCTTAGTTAGACTGATACACACGATGTACATTTCAGTCAGACGTCTGGTCTCTAAGTGGGATATTATACGCACTGACCCCATTGTAGTGAGCGAAAGAGCAATAGAGCAAGACACTATTTCCTGTGCTGATCTAATCATTACCAAATTAAAGCGTGTCCAGCTCGGCCATCAACTGTCACCACAACAACACTCGTTTCTGTAATTTCTCGGTCTGCTCGTCTCTTTCCTGTCCTTTCTCTCTCTTTCTTACCTCCATCCTCCCCTCATGTGCTGTCAGTCTAACTGTAGCACAAAAGCAGAAGTGATAATGATCAGCGTTCTGAGCCTCTCTGCCTTCCAGATATTTCTCCTTTATTAAACCCATCAGAGGACAGCAGGCGGTTGGAGGAGAGCTGGAGAGTTGCGTTTATGATAAACACTGGCCCGTGGAGTCGGGGAGGTAGGTCCTGGGCCTGAGGCAGTAAAGAAGAGAGAAAGCAGGGTCTGTTTCAGTTTGATAGAGTGCCTCTAACTCCGGCTCAAATCTCAGAACTAAAGCATATAGAATTTGATTACATCTGGAAAGAGCTGCGCCGCCACACTGACATACTTAGGATGTTTACCACAAAAGCCCCTTGATGTCCTGTGCTTCCCCAGACCTTTATAACTCAGGCAAAACAAGGCTGTGTAATGGGGTAATATACCGTATATTCCCCTGTACGTCACATGACGTACTTTAACGTTGAAGTGAGTTAAGATTAAAGTGCCTAAATGTACCTGACATGCAGCCAAAATGGGCATCACAAAGGCTTGTTAACTACATTGTTCAGAAAGAGTATTTATGAGTATCTTGAACTGGTGGGAACCATTAAACATGTGACACATTCTTGATATAATTCGAAGCTCGATTCCCGTCTTGGTCAGCGCTCTCCAAGGTGAGCTGTGCAAAGCTAGAAATAAAATATTCAACTGTCAAGGTTATTTTTATATAGCACCTCAAAGTGCTTTACAGATGAGAAAATGAGTCAGAGTCGTTTAAAAAATAGAAAAACATAATTAAGAACAACGGTAAAACATGACTAAACATTATTAAAACAATAAATTTAAAAGAGAACATCATTACATTAAAAATCAAAAATCATAACACCCCCAAACGAAAAGCCTGCAGGTTTTCATTAATGAATTAACTGTGTAAGTAGTTCAGGTCAGTTTCAGTGTACTGTGGGACCAAAATGAGAAATACTCAGGAGAGCAGGATGTGGCCGTTGTCCAAATCTGATTTTTTAGCTTATACAGAGGTTAATTTTTACAAAGGCAGGCACTGATACTGATCTTTACTTTCAGACACTGGTTCCGATTCTTAGACGTCAACAATGTACCAACACCAGTCTTAACTCTAGCTGTTATTTATCTATTATCTATTATTGTCTTATTTTACTGAAGGTAATGTTTCTGTGTTGCAGCTTAAGGAAATGAAGCTTGAGTAAATGACTTTCACTGGTTGATTAAGTTCATATGTGAATGTTTTCAGAGTCAACAAAAAAACAAAGAACAGATTTCAGTTTAGAAACAGATTTATACAGCAATTTCACTTTCACCTTCACATTCACCTGCCCCACCGCAACCTCCACTGTAGACAGACAGACAGACAGACAGAGATAGATGGAGTTAGACAGATAGATGGACAGACAGACAGACATACTTTTATTGATTCTGAAGGGAAATTGCAGTGTTTCAGTAACAAGACATATAATTGCACATAAACAGAAAACAGAAATAAAAATAGATGTAAGTTAAAGTATAAGAGTGTAGGAATAGAAGTGCATCTATTTGCATATTTACATAACATATAAGACAGATTTGTTGTATTTCCGTGAGAGCAGGTGTTGCACTGAGTGGTATGAGGTCTAAAATACAGTGATTATAAACATAACTAGGAGTGTCTGCAGTATTACAGTGTGAAGTGTGCAGTGAGAGTCATTACAGTAGCAGTTATGATATATTACACTGTGTGTATTAATCAGAGAGGAGATACAGTGATGAGGTTCAGCTCAGTTCAGACAGCAGGAGATCAGTACCGTCTCTGCAGTGAGGAGACTCGCTGTAGAGCCGTATATCAGTGGGTAGGAAAGATCTCACACGGCCTCTTTAACACAGCGCAGCTGTAACCGTCTGACCTGAATGAGCTTCTCTGTTTATCCAGTGTAGCATGCGGGGGGGTGAGGTGTCCAGTATGACTAACAGCTTGTTGAGCGTCCTCTGTTCTGCCATATGATGAAATAGTTTCGTATGCAAATTGTAATGCATTTTGCAACATGATGTATTTTCAAGCGAAACACATTATCAGAGGGTCATTATCAGAGGGGCTCTTTTCCGCTCAGTGAGGGGTGGGCTGGTGGGAGGTGAAATGTGATATTATTGGTTAATAACATTTTCCCTGTTTTTAGAGGATTATATGGTTTAAATGGTGTTTGTATGATGACTTGTGCCCAAGATGTCCAGCATCATGAAGTAACACAGTAATACAGTTTTGATTCGACTTCTAAAAGTGAACTGGTGTTCTCTGTTACTGATATCTGATCTGATGTGTTTGAGTGGCAGGCCACCCCACCACTGCACTGACAGGGGAAACACTGCTATCTCATTAGGTCATCTCTCAAAGCCTTGGCTCTAATATGGCATCAAGGCCAGTCCTTAATATAGAAGTACAGCCACACAGCTGGCACTGCTATTCAGTCACAACTGCATTGTGGTGACTGTGTTTAAGACCAGCCTTGTATACAGAACAAGGGCTAAATCTGAGGTGGCTGGTTTGCTAAATAAACATCTGTAGCTTTACAAGCTGTTAGTGATCGTGTGTGTTATCCTCCTATAAGAGCTGCTGACGCCTTGTTTGTCAGGAGATGAGGTTTTGAGTAAACCTAGCCTTTCTCTAAGGTATTGAAAGAGATGTTGTTTTGTGTTTTGCACGTACCTGCAGGTTTATGAATAGCTTTTCCTTGGAATTACAGTCTCCAATGGAGGAGGTTTCTATGTGCCGACATTCCCCCAGTGCACACGCGTACTCCCACCCCCTCAGAGTGCAGGCTGCATTGATATAATTGGCCCTCAGTAGACTCCATTCAAAACTTGGTTTTGTTTGTGTATCTTCTTAGTCATTGTTGTTCGGTGTGCTTCAACAGAGTGAGTGTGTGTGTGTGTGTGTGTGTGTGTGTGTGTGTGTGTGTGTGTGTGTGTGTGGTTATTTTTCAGTGGTTATTATTGCGTTAAAATGGCTGATGTTTTTAGCCACATCAGGTTAAAATATCACAACTTTCTGGTTTCCTGACGCTGAATAATGACTGCTGCTGTAGCGTTTACCTCACAGCCTCTTCATTGTTACCACGCTTGGAAAGTTTCTCTGTCTTTGTCTCATGCAGCCGAGCCCTGACACTATATTTGGACGTACAGAGGAAGTGGTGTGTTTATGTGGGTGCACGTTTTTCAGTTTGTGTGTGTGTGTGTGTGTGTGTGTGTGTGTGTGTGTGTGTGTGTGTGTGTGTGTTTTAGCGTGTCTTAAATCTCGTACGTGATTTGGTCTCGTCCTGTCCGCCCCCTTTCAGACTTCTTCCGTTGATACAGTACGTCTGCTTTATTACTGCCTTTGTCCCCATAGCGGTGCTTTAACCTTGGACACTGTGGGCAGGGCAGTAAACTAATAGTTGGCGGTCAGTAAGGTTTTTTTTTCCCCTCACAGTTTCCACTTGACATCCTGCTTTCAAGGAGTTTACAGAATGTGAATAGCTGATTAGTAGTATAATAGTGAGAGCGTTAGACACTTGCATACACTGTAGGGCTGTGACTGCCAGTAATATTAGTAATCAATGACCTGCTGATCAATTTTAACAACTTATTGAGTTTTTAAAAATGATCGAATGATAAAAATAAACAAAAACAAACCACAAAGCCTTTCTAAAGATTTAGAATATGTAATTGGACAAAGATAAACTAATTGGAATTGCAGTGTAGTCCAAGATTAGGCCTTATCCATGTCCAGGAAATCAGCCCCACACTGTTAGAAATGAAGGTTCTGTTCAGGTACATTTCTGTTCCTCAAGGTCCAAACAGTGTAAATGTTCCTCAAAGCTCCAACAGTGGTTTTAAGGTCTGACTGTGAACCTTAAATAAGTTTCTCCAGGTGAAAAGTTCGTATTTGTACCTTTTCATAACCGAATGTTTTAAACAGAACAGTAAAATAAAAGCCTGGAGACGAGACGGGGTGTGTGGAGTCAGTACAGCTTAGAACATATCATTCAGTGGATTATGGTTCAGTTATGTTCCCTGACTGAAGGTACTGAGATGGACCCAGAGACAGTTTAGTACCTTTATTTCTGAGAGTTATTAATGCACATAATGCATGTGTCCAAAGAGACCTGTGGGAGAATTTAAAATATGCATTATCACCATACAGACTGCCAAATAATCATTGTTGATTAATCCAGAAGGTAATAATCAACACGTAGGGACAGTGTTCTTCCACGAAGTAGCACTGCCATTCAGCAGCTACACTCCATCAGAGCTTTTTCCTGGAATTTACTGGGACTGGGAATGCTGTTAGGATTACTCCAGAAGAAATTCAGTCACTGTAGCCTTTTTTTGTTCGGTATCATTTTAAGCTTAAAACAGCTCAGTCACAACGCTAGAAATTCCTCACCTTAAATTCTGCGTTATGTCATAAGTCAGTATGTTTTGCATCTCAGAAACAAATGGCAGCTCTTTAAAGAGCAGCGGAGCTGCGTCTGTTTTAAAGTTAGCCTGGTGTTCAGCAGCACAGGGCGACTTACATAAGGAGCATTTTGTTATGCGTCCGTGTTGTGCTCTATTAAAGGCTGGCGATTTATCATCCCTAATGCTGCACACTGGAGACTGATCTGCTGTTGTAAACATGGAGGCTCTCCAGCCCACTGCAGTGTGTGTATGTGTGTGGATCTGGACCGAGGAGTGGGATTACATAACATGTTGGTGGAAACTGGAGGGGTGAGGTGGAGAGGGAATGGGTGGTGTGGGGGGGGGGGAAGCGCTATTATTGAAAGGAAAGCTAGCAACCACCCAGGAGAGAGGAGAGGGGTGGGGGGAGGGAGGGAAAACGATATTGGGTTATAACTGGTGATGCAGAAGCACAAGAAAGGTAAATTAGTGGGAATCAAATACAAAATAGACTGGGGGGGTTTACTTAGGGCTTTGCTCTAAAGCCTATATATTGATCAAGGATTCTGTTTATTGGGTCAACACAAACCACAGCTATGATTCATGATGAGCGATGGAGGAGTGAATGAGAGAGGAAGTGCTCAGGGATGGGCTGACAGGCTTTCAAAGGGAAATGAAAGATGGAGGGAAAGTTTTTAATCAGAGAGACGGTGAGTAAAAACACACGCAGTGCCAGTAAAGGAACAATCAGAGTGTCAGGAGTTTAACAAATGGAAAGAAGACGAGGGCTTTGAAGGTGACGTTAGGTAGTGAGAGAGTAAATATGTATCGATGCATCGTGACGCATCGCTCTAAAGTTCAACTACAACCCCAATTCCAGTTCTGTGTAAAATGTAAATAAATATAAATGAAAGCAGAATGCAGTGAACAGTTTATAGAGGTTTTAGAACAACATATGCTGCCATCCAGACAGCGTCTTTTCAGGAAGGCCTGGATATTTCAGCAAAACAATGTAAAACCACATACTGCATCCATCACAGAACTGACCTGCCTGCAGTCCAGAACTTTCACCAATAGAAAACATTTGGAAGAATCTGGCAAAGAAGCCTCTGGACTGTCGAGCAGCTAGAATTCTACATCAGACAAGAATGGGACAACATTCCTCTCCCTAAACTCCCAACTGGTCTCCTCACTGCCCAGACGTTTCCAGGCTGCTGTTAAAGAAGAGGAGATGCTACTCAACGGTAGACGCGGCTCTGTCCCGACTGTTTGAGCTGCATTGCTGCCATCAAGTTCTAAATGAGTTAATGTTTTTCATGAAATGGTAAAATGTCTCACTTTCAGCATCTGATATGTGTTCTATGTTCTATTGTGAATAAAATATGGGTCTATGAGATTTACTCATCATTGCATTCTGTTTTTATTTACATTTATTTACATTCTACACTGCGTCCCAACTTTTTTTGGAATTGGGATTGTAGTTTAATTTTAGATTTTTTCAGTTATATTATTAAGAATATCAAGTCGATTCTGACCCCTGGTGACCGTATGGACAGTGTTTCCTGTTTTTTTGAGTATTGAGGCTTTTTGTTCATGATTCCTTTGATTGTCTCCATCCATCTTCAGGCCGTCACCGTCTTCTTCTGCCCTCAACTGTTCCAATTAATTGCTTCTTCTCAGAAAATGTCCAAAATAGGAGCGCTTCAGTTTGGCTCCGTGCGAGAGGTGAGGCTTGATTTGGTCAGCGACCCATCTGTTTGTTTTCTTTGCCGTCCAAGTTACTCTTAAGCATCTTTGCCAACGCCAGAGTTCAAAGGCATCAATGTTTTTCTGCGCCGCTTTTTCGGTCCAGCTTTTATATCCATACAGAACTGCAGAGCCGACCACAGCCTGCACTGTTCTGATCTTCGTTTGATGGGTTCACTGCGCCAATCTGGGTCATATTTCTTGACTGCTAATAATTGTTGGTCCAAATAAGCAAAAGCTGCCCACCACATTTTCACCATCGGAGGGAAAACTAGCGTTTTTTCCGATTGTCATGATGTTTGTTGTCTTTATATTGAGCTGAAGTCCCATTTTTTCACTCTGTTCTGTAACTTTCCTCATGGTAGGCTTGAGGTCTTCCTGGTTTTCTGCTATGAATGCTGTGTCTTCTGCATATTGAGGGCTGTTAATGTTTCTTCCATGAATTTTGAATCCTTGGTTTTCTTCAAAGGCATCAGTATTCATACTGTCATGCTTTTTACACTTAATAGAGAACCACAGAAAAGACCACAGCTGGATTTGAGTCTGGCTTTGTTTATAGAGAAATGTTCAGTAATTTATGTAATTCTTCAAACTTAAAATTCAAAAAGCTCTGCGTATTACTTTTATTGGCCGTATTCCACTTCATACTTTGTAAATAGTTCTTCCAGTCACATTTGTGTGTTCAGTGTATGTTTCTCATTTAATATTCTAGAATAAAACAAATTGAGTTTTGTGAAATTCGAGATTTCATGATGCACAGAATTGTTTAATAAAGAACTGTAATGATTTTATTGTGAGGTCAGAGATTTACACCCTTGCTCTGCATGCATGAGTGTGTTTGTTTTCTATGTCTAAATGAAGATACACCTACAGCAGCCGTCTGAGGTTCATCATTCTTCATACACTGCTTCATCTGTAACAGGTGAAAATGCTCCTCAGGGGCCGTATTACAGAAACTTCTTAAGTCTGAAATCTTATCTGTTTGTTCACCATGACAACTTTAGTTAGGGCTGAATTTAGGACAGATGTTATTACAGAACAACAGTTCTTAACTTAGTCCAGATAGGAAAACGGTATTACAGAAACATCCTAACTAGACAGGATTTCCTAAATTTGTCCAAACTTTAAGATAAACAGAGAGAGCGTCTTAACTTCTGTTTTAACTGTCTGTTTCTATTGTTTTGTGTAATGATGGGCAGCCCAGTTCACTATAACCAGCGTAATGACGCCACATTCATCTCCACTGAAAACGCTGCTTTGACTTTTCTAATAGGGTTTAAAACCCCAGACGCTGCAGACTCGATCTCCACCGCCCCTCTGATCACCTTCGTGTGTTAATGTTGATGATGAAATATTACAGTGATGGTGGTGAATAATGAGGAGACGGAGCTGAACGTGTGTCTGTTTATTAGGAGGAGTAACGTTAGCGCGCTCGGCTAAAGCGTTTGGGAAATGGAGACTGAAACTGGGGAGCGGCGACGCTCTGATAAACAGCAGGGGGCGCTGACACAAAATTATAAACTTCAAGTTTATAGCGTTTCAGTTTTGTTTGACCTTTTTAAATCAGTAACGGTAGCTGACGTTAGCTGTCTGGCTAACTAGCTCGATGACTTCGAATACGTGTTTATGTTTCAGCTGTGTGTGTATGGTCGGTTGCTAGGTAACAGACACGACAGCTGATCGTCGACTTCAATCGAGTAAGTTAAGATTTCCTAACTCGAGATAAGCGAAGATGCTGTAAGATAAGATTCCTAAATTAAGGTCAGTTTTGCTTCTGTAACATGAATTTGTGAAAAATCTTGTCTTGACCTGTCAGATCTTAATCTAAGAGAACAAGATAGGAGGTTTCTGTAATACGGCCCCTGATCCTTTGACCTCGTTCCCAGATCTTCTTTATGTTGCTGCTGAATGACCCACTGTGGATTTGTGGACAGAACAACAAGGATTATTTATAAC